>NC_087223.1:12036280-12101280 GCF_015104395.2 Macrobrachium nipponense
TATAATATTATATATATTTTTTTTTTTAAAATATATATATAAATTATATATATATATATGTGACGGTACTTACTTTCTTTGCACAGATCTAAGGTAACGTGTGCCGTGGAGGCTGTACTTTGGGGAATTAGGCTTATATAAATTCTTCTTGTCTTGCTCAATGTTCTTAATCTGGAATTCGTTAAAAGGGTTCTACTTTTGGATGAGAAATGAAATTGATATATTCATACAAATTACGTTTTATTCTTCGTTAGGGGTTCTTACAAGGTTTTTTCCACCTTCTGAGTTACTGGGCTCTTGGACTGATAAAACTTAATTGGCACTTGTTGCAATTACGAGTCTATAGGCACGAGGGAATTTTACTGAGTATTGATTGTCACTTTCACTGTCTTTGATTAATTCGCACACCACACTTTTGCACTTGTTCTTCTTCTGGGGATTCTTCTGTCCTTCTCCCTCTTCTCTGCCTGTTGCTGCGCCACTGGTTCTCCCCTCAGGCTCCCCGGTTGTTCTCTCTCTTGGCTTCTCTGTTCCCCTTTTTTCTCTGCTCTCTTTTCTGCCTGCTCTCTCTCTGTCTCGCCTTTTTGTTCAGTTGAAATCTCCTTAGCCCCGCCTTTGGATTTTTGGATTCTGACTGGGTGTGGCATTTTCTGAAAGACTTTTTGTGTCTTAGTGGCTGCTAACTTCATACGAGACCGCCTTCCTGTCAGGTCTTCTACAGTAATTCGTAGGCTTTGAATTTGTATACGCCTCCTTCTTCATGCCCTGGCTTCTTAGGGGCGTATCCCTTAGTAACCTCATAGGTCATTCGTTGATACCCCTTTTGGGCTGTCTTATGACCAACACTCATGGCTTTTGATTCGTCGATACTAGAGGCCTACCTTTGGGAGGGTGGAGCTTTTAAGAATTTGGTACTTCCCTCTTTCTAACAACGGGTCATAGAATTCCTTTTTAACGTATGCCAGATGGCTCTCTCTGACCTGTTCACGAAGGGAACGCCGATTAGTCATAGGCGCTAATGAGAGTAGTTTCCAATTTCTCGAATATGCCTGGGCGATATCCCTCATCGACCATAATCTCTTGTTGGTCACTAATCGCTGGTACGGACAGAGGCTTTTTGGGGGAGATGAAAACCAGATGTCTAATGGCTAAAAGCCTAATGTTTTGAGTAACAAAATCCCTTCGCTAAGAAAAATCATTATCGTATTCCCTTTTTCTCCTTTCTTCCTTATTATCCGTTTCGTGCCTTTTTCTTAAGTATTATTAAGTTATTGTCTTTAGGAATAACGACACTGTGCCACACTATTACAGTCTCGGCCCGCTACCTCGCTGACTCCGACAGCGTTATCTAAGCTGAAGCAAATATTATACCTACAAGAGGACTCCTAACTTATGCTTCTTGGAAATCATATTGAAACTTTAACTCAAAAACATCATAGGTGAATGTAAACATGAGCAAATCCTTGATTAAGTAACATTAAGGGCAACAATCAAAATTTAATGTAAACATGGAGAAATTTCTTGAGTAAGTAACATTCAGAGAAACATAAAAACTGAATATGAATATGAACAAGTACTTGATTAAGTAATATTAAAAGAATCATCAAACTGAATTCAAATATGAGTAAATCACATTAAGAAACATGAAACTGAATGCAAACAAAATAAATCACCAAAAAAACAAGAAAACTGAAAGTTAAACATACATAAGCCCTTAAGTCACAAAAGTTATATAAATGCATGGTAGAAGCAAAAAAATAATGGTAACTATCCAAGTTTACAGTACATGATTGGTTCAGTCCTCAGTCCTATTCTATCTAGGTGGATATCGTCTTTCTTTATGGAAAATAAATTTCGTTCTTCGTTGACGACACTTGATGGCTTCTTGTTTGCTGCGACCTGCTGCTTGGTGACAAGTCCTTGGAGAAAATATCCTGTGTATTTGTATGCAATAACAAGGGTGTCCTTGACTTCCTACTAAGATTGTGTATTGTGTTTATGCAAAATTTCATTGGACATTCTTACTGTAATTTTCTGAGTAACCTTGTACATTAAACAATATAACTTCACTGCTTGATACTAAAACAAAATTGGCAACTCGGTTAAAGGAACCGGTTAGTGGTTAATACTTGTAGGTTTCTTCTACTGTGACAACAGTTAGTTAGTTTTCACCAATCAATATCTTGTTAGTAAGTTTTCAACAACTACTATCTTGTTAATGAGTCTTCATCAATTAACATCTTATTAGTAAATTTTTCATCAATCAACATCTAATGGATTTGAACAAAGTAAGTGTATTAATTACCCCTTCAAAATCTTAATAATTTCTGAAACGAATTCTCTTATCTTAGAATTTCTTAATGTCTATCTTAACCCGTCTTATTTATTCTTTTACTTCTAAGAATGTTCTTATGGAACGATTAAACTTAATATACGTCTTAAATTCTTATACTGCGCATTGAATCGTTTCTTACATACCCAAATAATTCCCTTCAAGTCAAAATTAATTTGAAGTTAGTGCACATAACTCCAAAAAAAAAATTGCTACAAACCAACTAATTAAAGTAAGAATTGCAACAATAAAAGATTATTCCTAAGTCGACCGATGGCGGTAAACTTAGCAATAAAGAAATCAAATAAATACATGGGAATAATGGGATGAATTAATGGGTTTGTTCTTCTGTTTCACTGAAAAGTGACTCTTCTATTTCTTAGGTTATATCTAGTTCCTTCTTCTGGAATTTCTTCTGACGTCTCTGTCATTTCGGATTCTTCGACTTCTTTGGTTCTCTTGACCTTGTCCTTGTTTATCCAAAATTCTTCTTCTTCTAATGATTCAGCATATGTGGAAGGCATTTGGTTATTCATTTTCTTAACCTTTATCTTAGTTTCTTGTACGTCTACGACCTTGTATGGTCCTGTGAATTTTGTGGCTAACTTATAATTAATACCACTTCTTACTTCCTTCTTAATATAGACTTCATCCCCCTTCTTGTAGTCTACAGGCCTTAATCCTTCTTGATGCTTCTCTATCATATTCTGCTGGGCTTCTTCTAAATTCTTGTGCAATTGCTTGTGTATTACTTTAAAGTTTCCGATTCTTATCTTCATGATATCTTCAGAGTAATTAGGCTGTATTGGCTGATTCAGCCATGCATAAGGTAATCTGGGTTCATATCCCATCAAAGCTTTTATGGGAGTTGCTCGAGTACTCGTATGATGCCTTGCATTTAATGATAATTGGACTAAAGGTAAATTGACGTCCCAGTCAGGATCCTGTCCTACTGTGTGACGTAATACGTCTAGAACCTTCCTGTTATTCCTTTCTACTAAGCCATTACTAGCTGGGTGATACGGCTGTATCGCTACCTTTTCTACCTTAAAGGCGTTACAAATTTCTTGAACTAATGAGTTGTTGAACTCGGTCCCATTATCAGAGATAATGAGCTGTGGGGCAGAATATCTGCAAAATATCTTATCAAAGAGAGCGATTGCACAATCCTTGGCACTTTTACTAGTTAGTGGTACCAACTCTGTATATCTCGTGAGCGCGTCGATACATACTAGTATATTCTTATTCCCTTTACTCGTGGTATGAAGATTAGTGATAAGATCAATAGATACTCTTTCGAAAGGAGTCTGTGGGATAGGATATTTCCCGAGTGGTACTTCCTTGTCTGTTCTTCCCTTGTAGCTGTTACATGTATTGCAGCTCTTCACATAATTACTAACATCTTTGTGAATTTCCCTCCAATGGAAAGTTCTTTGGATTAATCTAATTGTCTCATCCCTTCCTGGGTGAGCTCTCATGTCATCATCGTGCATTAGCTCAATGACCTTGTCTCTTAGACTCTTAGGTACTAATCTTTTGTGCAGTACACCTAGAAATTGACCAAATGGATCATATTCGTGACACATCCATATTAATACGCCATCTATGTCCGTTAGTGCATCTGTGGGACATCCAACCTTCCTACCTAGTTCGGTTATCTTGTTGACTGTTTTCTTTCGTTTCTAACGTATTTGAACAGTTCCCTTATATCTTCATCTCTTTCTTGTTCCTTTAATATGAATTTTGCCGGGAAAGCTCCTCTGTATAGTGCATGGTGAGTACTTTACGTCATTGCACATTGTTTCATTCTTTTCTTCTTCTTGACTTATCATATTTATACTATCACCTTGTGACACATATCTTGATAATGCATCTGCGACCTTATTCGTCTTCCCAGGGACATATTTCACCTCTATATCATAATCTTGGGCTGTCATGAACCAACGGGCTCTTCGTCCAGAAAAATTAGGGTTCTTTAGCATTTCTACTGCAGCTGAATGATCCGTGAACACGGTTATCTTGTAACCAAAAATGATATATCTGAAATGCTTTAAAGCGTCTATAATAGCTAGAGACTCGAGGTCTGTTACTGAGTAGTTCACTTCTGAGGGCTTTAATTTCCTACTGTAATAAGCTATGGCATTATACTTGTTATCTTGTTTTTGCATTAAACATGCTCCTATACCAATGCGGCTTGCATCTGTGGCTAAAAAGAATTCCTTGCCAAAGTCTGGGAAGCTAAGTACTGGGGGATGTGTTAATCTTTCTTTCAATTCATCAAATGCTTCTTGCTGCTTGTCTGTCCATACAAATGATATGTGTTCCTTTAAAAGTTCAGTTAGTGGAGCTGATATGACTGCAAAGTTCCCTATGAATTTGCGGTAAAAACCTGCTAAACCCAAGAATGACTTTACGTCCTTCTTGCACTGAGGTGTAGGATATTCCTTGATTGACTTTATCTTTAAGTCGTTTACTTCTACGCCCTTTTCACTTAGTGTATGACCAAGGTAGTCTATTTTCCTTTTAAGGAAGTTACATTTCTTCAGTTTAAGCTTCAGGTTGGCTTTTCTTAATCTCTTTAGGACTTCTCTGACTAAGTCTATGTGTTCCTCTATAGTGTCTGTTGCTATTACCAAATCATCTATGTAACAGTGTACGTCCTTGCCTAGTAAATCGCCCAAAATTTTATCCATTAATCTTACAAAAGTTACCGGGCTTGACTTTAGACCAAAGGGCATTCTTACATACTGGTATCTGCCGTTACTAGTGGAAAAAGCAGTCAAAGGTTTACTTTCTTCGTCTAGAGGGATTTGCAAGAATCCTTGCAATAAATCTATAGTGGTGAAGTACTTCTTGGACCCTATAGTGGCGATAAGATCTCGCATTGACCGCATTGGATAAGGATCATTTTCAGTAATTTGGTTCAATTTTCTGAAATCCACAACTATTCTATAAGTTTTGTCCCTTTTAGGAACTAGCAAAAGTGGAAAAGACCATGGGGATTTAGATGGTTCTATTATTCCTTGCCTATTCATTCTTTGTACTTCTCTTTCAATGATCTCCTTCTGGGAATGTGCTACTCTATAGGCTGGTATGTAAATTGGCTTTGTGCTTGATGGAATGTCTATCTTGTGCGTTATTTCGCGTGTATTTCCCAAGGTGTCGCCGTCTAGAGCGACTATATCATTATATTCGCACAGTAAGTCTATGAATTCTTCTCTAACATGGTTTTCCTTAATGTCCTTTAAATGAAATCCTATCTTAGCTCTTCTCAGTTTTATGTCCTGAGCGTAATTTTCATTTCCTTTACGGATCGCGGCTACCGTTTCCCTTTCTACAACTCGGATAGGTATTGAGTATACTTCTGCTAGGCCTATCTCTGTACCTGGTGTTAATTTAACCTTTCCTCCTCTGTTATTGGTAATCTGTAATGCTATTTTGCTCTGTCTGACTTCATGTAAACTAGAAGAATAATGTATTCCATTTACTTGCGACTTTTCAGTAAGCGTGAGAATTTCCTTCCCTTCAAAAATTGGATTTACTGTACATTCTACCCACGTACTTTCTCCTGGTTTAAGTCTTAATTCCCTCTCTAGCTTTAAATAAGTGCATTGATTTGATTCTAAGAGGTTAATGATCTGTTGTGAACTCGTGATGCATTCTGGATATCTTCCCTCTGTCTTATCCTTCTTTAAAATACCTTTCATCGTGGGATTCTCTTGAGTCTGGGTTCTTTTAATTGGCTTGCATATTGGTATTCTAGAAATCTCACGACCGTTGTTGATCACTAGTTGTTCTCTAGGGGCATCAATGCTTATCCCTTGTCTAGCCATAGTTGGATAACCTATCAGCAAATGGGCAAAAGCTAATTGTATATCTCTGGCTACCAGAACATTTTCTCTTAGAGCAATTCTTCCTAGCCTAAATGGAAAATCTAACTGTCCAATTACGTGGATATCATTACCCTGGACGTCTGTGATTCTACAATCTACCGCTGTGTTCAATCTTAAGTGAGAAAAATACAACCGATACACCTTTTCTGACATTATATTCTTAGGACTACCTGTATCAAAGAATGTAACAATAGGTTTCTCTAGACCGACATGTGCGGGAAATAATGGTCTATAATTATATTCATTCCCTACATCAACTTTGCTAACCTGTGTAGCTGGGCTTAGCCTTGACATTCCGGACGTTCTCTCTGTTATAGAGGAAGATTCATTGTACCAGTAAGCAGAAAATTTCCCATTGCGTCGTCTGACATTGGCTGAGCTGATTGATACCCTATACTTGCTGTTTGATTAGCATATCTATTTGGGACGGAATCCCTATTTCCTCTAACTGGGGGAGATTGACTATTGTTTCTACTTCTGCCTCTCGACTGAGATCTACCTCTAGGAGCTGAAACAAATTTATTTCTGCATTCTCGAGCACTATGTCCTGTTCTCTTATGGAAAGGACAGAAGGCCATCCTTCGGCAGTCACTGGCATAATGTCCTCTCTTCTGACAGTTATAACACGTGACTGTCGAAAATCCTCCTTGAGAAGATTTACCTGGCATCTTATTCTGATTTCTAGATGGTGTCCTAGATCTATTTGGACCCTTTTCTTTTTGTCCTATAGCGACTAAAGGTCTGTATATAGGATTCCCTTCAGGTCTTCTACCTAAAATTTTTGTTTCCTCCTCTTCAATCTCTGCTACATCATCGGATGTCTCCCACTTACGGGTCATCCTTGCAATGACTTCTGTTGGCAGGCTTCCAATCATTATTGCTAGTCTAAATATTTTTTAACATGACTCATTAGCATTTTTTGCTTGCCTCCTTCTACCTCTATCCAACCTGTGGATTCCATGAAGTTACCCCATTCATTCATATTGTTATACAACTGAGAGCTAAACTCTTGATAACGTCTTTCGTCTAACTTAAATTGACGCACTATCCTTGCCAAGCTAGTAACTGGATCTCTTTCACCAACTGTGGAATAAACCTTCCTAAAATACCGTTTCAATTCTTCCCAATTCTTAAGATCTCGGTAAGTCTCGGAGTGGACGTATCGTTCTAAGTCTCCTCCGGCTTCCAAATCAAGATAACTCTTGGCTTCAATAAGCTTTTCTCTATCTGTCCCCGTTATGCTATCTAGGCGTGTCTCCACTTGCTCTATCCAGTTCTCTAAGTTACAAGCTAACTGACCGTTCTTTCTTCCGCAAAATTTAGCTATGTGATTAATCACATGTCTCTTATGTGTTCCCATTACTGCTGCGTTCGAATTCGCGGACTGTGTACCTTCCGGCATGGTTAATTTCCTTGTTTGACTTCTCGTGAGCACAAGCGTTCTTACGTTCTGATGAGTCGGTCTCCCTTTGACCATCGACTCGTTAATGGAAATTTTCTTAAGTACTGAGTATCATTAAAAGTATCAAAGTTATGACAGTAATATCCCAAAAGAAAATGATAATAACAATAAATTGTTTTTACTAAAGTATTCGATCACCATAAAAAATAAAAGATTTTTCCCCAGAAATATTCTCAAAGTCTTACGTTACCGGTGAGCGATTCTTAAACAACAACAAAACCCTCTTAACAGTACTGGTAAAACGATACTGAACTGACCGTAAAGTGTACGCTAACGAGAGACCTCCCGTGAATTACCCTTGTTATCCTAAACAAACAAAATAAAAACAAGTAAACATTCACTCGACGTAACAAGTAAAAAGCAAATACTAAAACAAAAAAAATCAAAGTATAAGAAATCACAAAAAACAACTAAAATCGCAAAAAATAACATAAAATGACACAATCAAAATTAAAATTAAAATTTATAGTTATTGGTTAGTAAATACAAATGTTCGGGAAAAGGTCTTAGTAGCTGATTAGTTATAATTAGTAAAATGAAGAAATATCGTAGTTTCGTTGCCAAAAAAAAAAGTTCAGAGAGAAAATCTTTTAATCTTGAAATACCAGAAATTGTCTAACTGAAATGTTAATCGCGTAATTTACTTTTAATAGAGTTTAATGTTATGTAAGTGTGGGGATTTTTATTTGGACTTAACTTGCGTCGCCTTCGGCATCCGGGGTTACGTCTGACAGCTTGCGTTCGCCTACCAGCGCGTTGAATGATGTGTTGGTTCCCCCCCTCTCTCTCTCTCTCTCTCTCTTCTTCTCTTCGGGAAAGGGGACCTCTCTCTCACTCTCTTCTTCTCTTCGGGATGGGAAAGGAAGCGCGTTGAATTGGGCGTTTTCTGAATTGTGCTTTTTTCCTCTTGATATATTCTTTACGCGTTCGGCATCTTGTTCTTCTAGTGGAACGACTGTTCTTGTTCTTCGGAGTGGAGTTTTTCTTCGTGGAGTGTGGGTGGTTTTTTTTTGGAGCGCTTTTATTGTTACGACTCGGTAACTGTCTTTGTATTTGGGGAAGCACTGGTAACTGTCTTTGGGGAGAACTTTCTTTTTCGAGTGGCGTGAATGGATTGAAATCTCTTATGCCGACGCTAAACTTTTGATTCTGTTTCGCTGCCGCTGTTTTTAACTGTCAATTGAGTCACGTCGTATCACGTCGCTAATCACCATTTCTTTGCTGTCTTTCTCTTCCTATCCTTACCGTTCGACATCAATTAATTGTGTCACTATATCAATCTTTATCTCATCGTATCCCATCGCTCTGCCACCAATAAATCTGTGACGGTACTTACTTTCTTTGCACAGATCTAAGGTAACGTGTGCCGTGGAGGCTGTACTTTGGGGAATTAGGCTTATATAAATTCTTCTTGTCTTGCTCAATGTTCTTAATCTGGAATTCGTTAAAAGGGTTCTACTTTTGGATGAGAAATGAAATTGATATATTCATACAAATTACGTTTTATTCTTCGTTAGGGGTTCTTACAAGGTTTTTCCACCTTCTGAGTTACTGGGCTCTTGGACTGATAAAACTTAATTGGCACTTGTTGCAATTACGAGTCTATAGGCACGAGGGAATTTTACTGAGTATTGATTGTCACTTTCACTGTCTTTGATTAATTCGCACACCACACTTTTGCACTTGTTCTTCTTCTGGGGATTCTTCTGTCCTTCTCCCTCTTCTCTGCCTGTTGCTGCGCCACTGGTTCTCCCCTCAGGCTCCCCACCCGGTTCTCTCTCTTGGCTTCTCTGTTCCCCTTTTTTCTCTGCTCTCTTTTCTGCCTGCTCTCTCTCTGTCTCGCCTTTTTGTTCAGTTGAAATCTCCTTAGCCCCGCCTTTGGATTTTTGGATTCTGACTGGGTGTGGCATTTTCTGAAAGACTTTTTGTGTCTTAGTGGCTGCTAACTTCATACGAGACCGCCTTCCTGTCAGGTCTTCTACAGTAATTCGTAGGCTTTGAATTTGTATACGCCTCCTTCTTCATGCCCTGGCTTCTTAGGGGCGTATCCCTTGGTAACCTCATAGGTCATTCGTTGATACCCCTTTTGGGCTGTCTTATGACCAACACTCATGGCTTTTGATTCGTCGATACTAGAGGCCTACCTTTGGGAGGGTGGAGCTTTTAAGAATTTGGTACTTCCCTCTTTCTAACAACGGGTCATAGAATTCCTTTTTAACGTATGCCAAATGGCTCTCTCTGACCTGTTCACGAAGGGAACGCCGATTAGTCATAGGCGCTAATGAGAGTAGTTTCCAATTTCTCGAATATGCCTGGGCGATATCCCTCATCGACCATAATCTCTTGTTGGTCACTAATCGCTGGTACGGACAGAGGCTTTTTGGGGGAGATGAAAACCAGATGTCTAATGGCTAAAAGCCTAATGTTTTGAGTAACAAAATCCCTTCGCTAAGAAAAATCATTATCGTATTCCCTTTTTCTCCTTTCTTCCTTATTATCCGTTTCGTGCCTTTTTCTTAAGTATTATTAAGTTATTGTCTTTAGGAATAACGACACTGTGTCACACTATTACATATATATATATATATATGTATATATATATATACTATATATATATATATATATATATATATATACATATATATATATATATATATATATATATATATATATATACTATATATATATATATATATATATATATATATATATATAGATATCTATATATCTATATATATATCTATATATATATATATATATATATATATATAGTATATATATATCTATATATATATCTATATATATATATATATATATATAATATATATATATATAGATCTATATATATATATATTATAGATATTTATAGTACATATATATATATATATATATAGATATATAGTATATATGATATTATATATTTTTATATATATATATTAGATATATATTTATATTTATAATATATATTATATATATAAGTATATATATATATATATCTTATAATCTTTATTTATATATGTATAGATTATATGGATATATATGTTTGTCTAATATATATATATTATATATATATATGTAGTATATCGTATAGACTCTATCTCTATCTCTATACTATATATATCTCTTATTTTCTATATCTCTGGGATATATTTATGTGGTATATATATCTGTATACTAGAGATAATATATCTATATATATATATATATATATATATATAATATCTCTATATTATATATATGCTTGTCTATATTATATATATATATTATATATATATAATATATATCTATATATATCTAAGATTATATATATATATATCTCTATATATATATATATAATGTATATATATATAAATATATATATATATATATATATAGATATATATCTATGGGGATACAATCCACAATGAAGTAAATCCTCTTGTCGTTTAAAATATATATTACTTGTACAGGATTAAAGCTTTCGACCATCAACTGTGGTCTTGTTCACTAAAGTGTGATATGCACCTCAAGTAACTAACAAGTAGTAGCACAAACATTTGAAAAACAACGGGTATGTAACAAGCTAGTTCATATTATGAATGATCAGGCGGTTGAGCCCTCGTTCTTTCCAGAATCCGCTCTTGGTCTTCGTGGGGGAATGTTTCTATTGTCAACTGCTTGTTCTATGGTGGTTGGGTGGTTTGTTGGAGAAATGACTTGAGTGGAGTAAACAGGAGAGGAAGCAGCATCTTAGAGGTACGACATAGTACCTGGCTTCTGCATATATATATATATATATATATATATATATATATATATATATATATATATATATATATATATATATATACTATATATATCTATTATATATATATATATATATATATATATATATCTATATATATATATATATATATATATATACATATATAATTATCTATATATATATCTATATATATATATATATATATTAGGGATGAAGCTGCGAGCACCACACCTGTCTAGTAACGTCAGCAGATGCTGGTACATATCTACAGCCTGCTGGACTGGCGGTAGGCAGCTTATCTACGAAACTAACAAAGAGTCAATCGATGTACAAATAATTCTAGGGTTAGTCATCATAATGCATTTTAACAGGACGTTGAACTGGTTTCATATACCAAAAGCAAATATAGCTTAGAACCAAATAGCATACAAGGGGTGATCCGACCTCCAGCTTTCTCGGGGCTGCGTGCTGAAATCTACGTTCAAATAAGCCTTCTTTCACCAACGAAAATTTAAATAAATGCGCTATATTTCATTAGAAATATTTTTTTCTGTACTGTTTAACATGCACATTATTTATTTTTTTACATTTTCATTCCAACAAATTAATCACAAATCTCCTATCCTAAAAATCCTGTACGTTTAACACCTTTTTCAGGCCTTTTTTTAAGGGTTTCCAAGCCCTAGCAACAAAGCAGTTCGTAGGCTTGCTCCCGAGTAAGGGATAACAAACCGAAGAAAAAATATAGACCTCAGAGGAAAACCGGTGACACGGAACCCATAGAAGGTGTTGGTTCACTTTACCTTTTGATAAAAAAGTGGATGAAAAATCGAGTTTTTGTTGCCTCTATGGTGACCCAGATACCGTATCTAGACAAGTTCTCTTACAAGCCCGCGGGCGCGCTTGAGAATTCCAGGCATACGGGGAGGTACTTTTTCTCTGATGTTATAGTAGTTATGATTATTTGTTCCCTTTTATTGTTGGTCAGTTCCTAAGCCCCTGTTAGAGAGAGAGAGAGAGAGAGAGAGAGAGAGAGAGAGAGAGAGAGAAGAGAGAGAGAGAGGTGGGGGAGAGAGAGATTGTAACGAACTAATGGGTCAAGTGGTTTCAGAAAGAGATTGATAAATAGATCAAGAGAGAGAGAGAGAGAGAGAGAGAGAGAGAGAGAGAGAGAGAGAGATTTATGGATACTTGTCACTGGCAGACGTCCTACCAAGGTAATCCAGCATGACCCAGAGAGAACCTTATCATATTTTTTGAAGGTCATGAACTGTGACCTCATATCATTCTACATATTTCTGATGTCATAAGTTTATTAACCATAAATTCAAACTCAAACTTAATCATTCAGGAAGCTCATAATCTAGAAACAAGATCATAATTAAAGTTTGTAAATCATGATGGCGACATTTGTAAAATTTCGTAGGTGGGATAGCCCCATAATCTTCCTATGAAAAACGTTCAGATTCATTTACCTATGTAGCTCAACTTTCTACATTTAGGTCGAGCTGTAATTTTTTTCTCCTCTCCTGGACCATAAATGCTAATATCAGGTACCACAAGGTCATCACAGAACCATATACGTCAAGAAATCAACCTATCGGCTGGTCCGAAGTCATTATAGCAATGGACTTAAAACCTGTAGCAACAAGAGACTTAAAAATGGCTATAAAATCCACATTTCGCACTTTCTTGTAAGAAAAACTGGAGTGGTCTCGGATATATGGAAAGTAGATTTGCATTTCTCATTTGGGTATCTACTATACAGGAACGTTTCAAAGAGCCCGTGGTTATGTGGAAACCTAGAATGTAGGGTTGGGTTCGGCTTATTGTATTTCATTTCTGATCCGATACTGGAAAATATTTCGAGACAATTCGGAGATATTTAGTGGCAAACATTCAATCTTAGTAAATGGACCCATATGATAAATCAAATATGGTTTTATATTCTTTCAAGTAACACACTTCATCCTTCAAAGCCCTTTCATAGCAATAATTCAATCTTAATAAAAGGGCTCGTGCGACAAAAAAGGTACTTTAATAGTTTTATATGCATGCGAGTAACAATTGATTTTCTTGCAACGTCATTTTCATGGGAGGGAATTTTCTGCTTTCTTGTCTCCAAAAGACAGTGCCTGAGGCAGTTCGCTGTTGCTTACATGATTCTGCAGCAAATTTACGTGAAATATTGCAATGTTTTCATTCTTCCAGCAATGGGAATAGAACAGGAACTCTTAAAAAGTACTCTAATAATTTTTTTTCCTTGTCTGAAAAAAGTTCCAGGACGATTTTCAATTGCATTCTTATTTTCCAAATCTGTTCTCTTTATAGATACCCGTGTTTCTTACAATGATAAAAAAAACAGCGATGAAAGTCTGCAAATAGGACCTTCACTTTCATTGCCTTAAACGCATTTGGTGCAATCGCACTAATCCTTGCATACAAATTCATCGCATGTGATAGCCTCTGAACACTTAACTTTCAATTAGAAGTTACAACGCCCAGTTCCTAAGTTCACTGTTTATTTATCCTCAGGGAGGCAGCGTTCAGGTCAAACGTCCTTTCCGACTTCGGAAAAAAATATTGAAAGCATTTAAATTCTGACCTTTGCCAATACCCTTAAGCTGAGACAGTCTCGAAAGGGTTATATATTATTCAGGCCAGCTTGGTTGGCCTTTCGTCATCAGAGGATAGGTCTTGGCATACGTTTGCTTTGGGATCTTGAGCGGTGGTTGAATGCGTTCCTAAAATCATACAGGTCAACCAGAATTAACCTTCATTCATATCAAAAGCCTCGGTTTCAGTTATTGCTCACTTTTACAGGTTAATAAATGTCATGATTTACTTGCAGAGACGAACAATTCGAAACTAAATAAGGTAGTAATTTGATTATTGACCAAACGATTGACGATTGTTCTATCTGTCGCCAATATAGCAATTTAATGTAAGTGAGAAAAATTAAACAGTTGCCAATGGCGCCATTTATTGCCAAAATTAAAATATATTATTCTATTAGAAATGTAAACAATTTAACAGTTGCCAGAGACTGCTGTTTCTTTGAGATGGAATCGGTTTTAGTGTGGCATTATCGTACAGTTTTAAATGAACAACTCAAGAGTTGCCAGATATCAGATAATGCTTACACCAAACGTAAATAGTTCCAAAATTGCCAGATGTTGCAACTTGGCTGCAATTAGCCCAAACCATTACACAGAACTTGGGAGATCTAGGTTGGTGAAAGAACAATCCGTCTATTGTCGAGCCAATAATGAATTGACATTTTAAGCAGATGGTAGGATGGGTTGCACACCCGCAAACATTGTCGCGTCGTCCAGCAACCGCAGGGACAAGATAAAAACCAGCTCAATGATCCTTTTCCTATCACGCGAAGAAAATCAGGTTTGATGGTCCCGGGGGTCTTGTTGAGACTTAGTTCCGTGGACATTCTCTCTGGTCTGGTGTCGTTTACATACAAGGACATTATGGGAACTAGTTTCAATGTTTTTTCCCTAATTCTCTGGTATTTTATGGCGGTTATTTACTGATTGATGGATCGTAAATGAGGACTGATAAGGGTCAGACGTCAGTCAAGATTGATGGCCAAGCCTCCCATTCTTGGAATATAGAAAGGAATCAATATATATATAGCTATATACATGTGTGTGTATAGGAATTCGAAAAGGACTATAATCGTTCTATGGCAAGAAAACCCTATAGTTTAAAACATCTCATTAATGCAAAAACTGAAATGTGCGAATATTCATTTGAGTATTTGTTAACAAAAATAATATTTTTAACAAAAAGCTTCAAACTTTCAAATTATCGTTTGTCACATTTTTTTTTAGTAAATAAAAAAAAATAATAATAATATGAGTGATTCAAACAATTCCGTAATCCAAAGGAACTTGGTCATTTGTATGAATTAATATAACTATTATTACAATACTTGATTGCAGTAGTTCTGGTAATAATAGCAGTAGTGAAAGTAGCAATTAGTTAAACACCAGGATAAATCGAAGTTGAAAAACAATAAGATGCATGAAGGAAATACACAATAGTCATGTTTATTCACAAAATAATACCATTCAGCTGTTCTTGTAACAATTGCTATTCATTTGTCTATTCCTTCCGTCATTATTGTGAATATTTTGCATATCATGATTTCCTCCTCCTCCTAATCTCACTTACAAGGACTGGAAACACATCGAGAGACATAATGAGAGAGATATGTAATGGGAGAATGTCTCTGAACAGTGGATGAAGTGGCCTCAATTTGAAAGAACCCCGAGTTCCTTTCATGTATACAGATCTGTTAGTCATTCCAATCTTTGGAACGTCCCACCCTCTGGTGCGTCGTCTGCGACGGGTGATGGGAATATTTCTATAAATATATGTCAGGAGAGCCACTTACTTCCGTTTTCTTTCGTCGTCTGTCTGTTTTGTTTATCACTTTTGCCCTGCTATCCATTTCCTTATGAACGTCGTTTGCTTCACATACATACACACACACACACACGTATGTATATATATATATTACTGTGGAATTAAAAGTAACTGAACTAAGTTTCACCCATCCTGTTCAGATATACCATCTCGTTTTGCATTTCAAACATCACACCGGACTAAACTAACTTGAGTTCTTAGAAGGACAAGACATATGGCAAAGAATGGAATCATGTGCGCATGACTGAGCAGAGAAAACGGGACTGGAGAGGAGGTTGTTGTTGAAAAGAAAGTGATAAAGAGGAGCAGAGATAGGAAAATTTAAAGGTGTGTCTGGAATGTTTACGTAGTCTAGCCAGGTTTTGGATGATCACCTCCGCTGCATCAATCACGTCTTAGTGGTGCAAGAAGCCAGAGAATTAGGGTCTCCTGAACAGTCAGTAATCTTGCAAGGAGGAAATAGTGACAGGTAAGAGAGATGGTGAGATAATGGGGAGCAAAAGTAGAGCCACCAGTAAAGTGGAGTGCAGAAGAGCTTCAGGGATATAAGTGGGTGCAGTTCTTATGATAACAAGTAGAGGAACGCTCAAAACTATTGGCAGCACGGTTAAGTAGTGTTAAACAGTCTATTGCAAACCTCTGGAGGTAAGAAAACTGATGGATATCAAATACCTGAATTGCACTTTGAAGAATTAAATCACCCTGTGCACTGTCTTTGGAAATCCACAATTTAAATGACCTCCTAATCAGGCACACAGATTTCAAGAAGTCATTTAATAAACAAAACATGACATCACTGTCAAATTTATTCATAAGTATAAAATTTAAAGTTACCCGAACTCGAAATTAAATCTTAGACGATTTGTTGGCCATGAAACCTTGGATTTTACCCAATGAAGAAGAAGAGTAAGGAAATAATCCCATAATCAAGATAATATTAATTCAAAAGTAAATCATTGTAATAGCACAGCTAATGGCTCCGTGTTTTCCATTTAACCAGAAACTAGGGTCTATGAAGGGACTTGTCAAGTCCACTAAGGTCATTTTAAAGCACCTAAGTTTCCATACTTTCTTGTGAATTTTTTTATAAAGCCAAGGATTATATCATTATACTTTGGAAATAATTGCTTTTCAAAAATATTCCCAATGGAATTATTCCAGTATATGTTCAATGAAAATTTCAGTCCTCATGTGTGCTGTACAGACTTATTCACTAAGTAGAAATATAATCTATTATAACTTCTAGTTCATATTTGACATTTTAAAACCCTTGTGTATATAAGCCCTGAAAAGTTAAAGCCTACAAATAGAACTGGTGCTGAGAACGTCGTATCTCCCACTAAAGAGAAGTGCTGTGTAGGTTTCAAAATAAAACACTGAATTGTGTACTTTAATTCGCAAAGGCTTTAAAAATGTAGTTTTGTTATAAGAAAATCGCCAATATAAACGCTGTAAGACTAATGACTTAGACAACAAATGCCAGCAAAAACGATACCATAAACATTTATAGAAGATTCACTGTTTGTTTTATATCATAAAGAGTGCTTTGAAGACTATCATTGATTCTGGAAGATTTCACTCTCCCTCGACTAAAAATAAGAACTTGAGCAGGAATGATTAATATCTGATGATATCCCAGAACATGCAGGTCACCAGGGGTTTCTGTCTCTGTCTAGCTCCTTCTGTGCCTTCTCTATGACCTGGGGAATAAAGAAAGAAATATCCAATTAAATAGTAAAAAAAAAAAAAAAAACCTTTAAAAAATTAGAATCATTAATCAAAAGAGAATTACGATAAATTGCAGTGACAAATTACAATTAAGCTTAAATGTAAATTTTCTTATCCCATATTAGTCATCTGTTCATGACTTTCCTTTCAATATATTCCTCTATTCTTTGCGTTACAAATCGTTTACAATATTTCTATCCTGGTTAATATTTATATTTCTTAGGGATTTTCTCCTTTTTTCTTACTACCATAATGATAATATATTCAAATTTACTCTTTTCATAAATTGCTTTGCCTTATAATTTGACTTCCAAAAAAAAGTTTTAAAATATTAGACCCCTGGTTATGAAAGAAATCTTTTGGTAAAAAATTATCAATCAAAGATGATGACTGCAGTCAAATCAGATGAGGGTCTATGACCTGTTAATTTATAGTTTGTCTTTCAGAAAACATAAGCCAGTGAATGATTGATAAAATGTATGCATGAAAAGAGAAGACTCACTGAGGACTCAGGTTTTGACCCATAATTAGATCTTTGAGTGTTTGAAAAAGGGAAGACCAAATACTGCTGGAAATTATATGCAAGCTGTTTGTAAAAATATTTCCAGTGTTCGTCAACTGCTTCTAAAAGGTTTGTCAACAATTTGTAACTTGTCTGTAAACTTTTTCCAGTGTCTGTCAACTGCTTCTAAAAGGTTTGCCAACAATTTGTAAATCGTCTGAAAACTTTTTCCAGTGTTTGCCAACTGCTTCTAAAAGGTTTGGCCATACTTTGTAAATTTTTCGTAAACTTTTTCCAGTGTGTCAACTGCTTCTAAAAGGTTTGGCCATACTTTGTAAATTGTCCGTAAACTTTTTCCAGTGTCTATCAGCTGCTTCTAAAAGGTACGGTCACAATTTGTAAATTGTCTGTAAACTTTTTCTGCTGTCTGTCAACTGCTTCTAAAAGGTTTGGCCACAATTTGTAAATTGTCCATAAACTTTTTCCAGCGTCTGTCAACTGCTTCTAAAAGGTTTGGCCAAAATTTGTAAATTGTTCATAAACTTTTTCCAGTGTCTGCCAACTGCTTCTAAAAGGTTTGTCACCAATATCACGATTTTTGAAAGTAAATTGTAATTTTCCTAACTATACAAACCGAGGCCCTTTACGATAGGAATTACTTAAGGCAAAGCCTGGACGCGGCCGCTGAACTTTTAACAAAGCAGTGAGGTAGTTAACTACCGTCCGGTTTTAGTTATGCCAAGACCGGGTTTGAGTGTTCAATTTGCTTTCGGACCAGGTAACAGATGGAGTGGTGGCATGAGGTGGGCAGTGTATAAAGGACCTAGGTTTGTATAGTTAGGAAAAATACAATTTACGCCTTCCTGATTGCCTCCAGTGCTAACAAAAATTCGTCAATACTCAGGCCTAAGATGTCGAGTCCTCCTCAGGTATCGCAGAAGCACTCTAACTGGACAGAGTAGCATCTCGTCTGGATCATTATCAACAAAGTCATTGAGGGAGGGGAAGGAGAAGGACTCGAATTGGGCACCAGGAACTGCAGGATTCTGAGTCTTTGCTATGAATTCCGGGACAAATTCTAGCGTTACCGATCCCCACACTCACATATATTTGATATTGAAGGAAAGGCTGTGAAGTTCGCCTACTCTCTTCGCCAATGCCAGGGCCGCCAAAAAGACGGTCTTGAGGGTTAGATCTCTGTCTGATGACTCTCTGAGTGGCTTGTACAGGGCACGAGTCAGGCTCTGCTACATGAGAGTCACATCTCATGCAGAAGGCCTGAGGTTCCTGGGTGGGCAAGACCTCTCGAAGCTCCTCAGAAGGAGATAAATCTCAAAAAAGGATGAGATATCTTTCCCTTTCAGCTTAAGGACCAAGGCTAAGGCAGCCCTATAGGCTTTTACCGCTGAAACGGAGAGGAGCTCCTCTCGACTAAGGTAGACTAGGAAGTTCGCGACCTGCTGAATAGTGGCTCCGATCGGAGAGATACCCTGTCTACGACACCAACCATAGAAGACAGCCCACTTCCCGTGGTAAACAGCCACAGAGGACTTCCTGAGGTATCCAGGCATCTCTGTCGCTGCTCGTCGTGAAAAGCCTCTGCTCGCAAGAGATGGTGGATTACCTCCAAGCATGAAGACACAGGGACTCCATTGCTTAATGGTGCCGTTCTACGTGTAGCTGAGACAGCAGGTCGTGCCATGGGGAGATTTCTCTCGGTGCCTCAGCGAGAAGAGCCAAAAGGTTGGATACCAAACGGCCTGAGGCTATTTGGGTGCCACCAGAATCATCCTCAGATTCTGTGTGATCCGCACCCTGTTGAGCACAGTGCGGATCAGGCAAAACGGGGGAAAGGCATATGCTTCCAGGTGGTCTCATGGATGTTGGAATGTGTCTTCCACAGCTGCCCACGGGTCCAGTACAACCAAACAGAAGATCTCCACCTTCCTGTTGTACCGGGTGGCGAACAAATCTATGACTGGATGCTCCCCTAGGTTGAAGAGCCTTTCCAGTACTTACTGGTGTAGGGACCTCTCGGTTCCTACCGCCTGATTCTGGTGGTTGAGCTTGTTTGCCACTACATTCCTCTGGCCCTGAATGTATCTGGTTCACAGCTCCACTGTGTGAGCCAAGGCCCACTTGTGCACCTGCATTGTCAACCTATGGAGCTCGAGGGAGACAAGTCCCCCATGCATGTTGATATATGCCACTATCGTGGTGTTGTCGCTCATCAACACCACCGAGTGTCCCATCACTCGTTCCCGATACTCTTGGAGAGCCATGAAGGCTGCCTTGAGTTCGAGAATGTTGATGTGAAGGTGCTTGTCACGATCGTTCCACACACCTGCAGTCAGCAACTCCTCCAGGTGTGCGCCCCACCCATCGTTCGATGCATCCGAGAACAGGAGCATGTCCGGAGGGGGAATGGTCAGATGCGCTCCTACTATGAGGTTCCTGTCGTCTGTCCACCAATCCAGGTCCTCCCTGCTGATACGAGAGTCCGAGGGGAAGACTCTTGCTGCTACCGTGTCTATTAGCATGCCCAGATACAACGTCCTCTGCTTGGGTTTGAGATCCAACTTCTCCAGGTTTATCAGGATCCCAAGATTCCAACAAAACTCGAGGAGTCGATCCCTGTCCTGTAGCAACTGCGAGCGAGAGCTTGCCAGGACCAGCCAATTGTCAAGGTACCTCAAAAGATGTATCCTGTTTGAATGTGCCCAAGCCGAAACCAATGTGAACTCTCTCGTGAACACCTGGGGAGCGGTCGACAGCCCAAAGCATAGAGCCTAGAACTGGTAGATTGTCTCCCCTAGCAGGATGAAGTGGATATACTTACGGGAAGACCTGTAGATGGGTATTTGGAAATATGCATCCTTCAGATCTACAGTAAGCATTAAGTTGTTCTCCCTGATGGAAGCCAGCACTGAGCACGCTGTTTCCATCTTGAACTGAGTCTGGTGAACGAATCGGTTCAGGGGAGAGAGGTCTAAGAACAGTCTCCATCCCCCCGAAGCCTTCTCTATGAGAAAGATTTGGCTGTGAAAGCCCGGAGACCTGTCGAACACGACTTCTATAGCGCTCTTCTGCAACATTGCTTGCACTTCCTGCAGCAATGTTTGATGTCTCTCTAATCCCACTAAGTAGGATCGAAGCTGGACTGGATTGTTGGTAAGGGGTGGCGGAGATTCTAAGGGGAGTAGATAGCCCTCCTGAAGTACATTCACCTCGTCCCTCCCGGTGTATCCCGAGGAAGTAGAAGAAATGGGAGAGATGGATCAAGCCATCACTCCTCCTAGCAGCGGTACTACCAGGTGGGGTGAGCTACGCCCCTGTACCAACACACGGTGGTGACAAGGGTGTGTGTCTAGGAGACCGTGATCTTACCAGCAATATGGACTCCCGAGGAGACTGTGACTGTTCTCTTCCCTCGGCAGCAGTACTGGTAGCAGCGCTGGTAGCAGAGCTGGTAGCAGGACTGGCAGCAGAGCGCTGGTGGGAGCTGCGGTTTTCTTGTGAGCAGAGCTGCCGCTCACAGAGACCCGATCCCCCACCTGCCAAGAACCTGCATCCCCCTCACAACACGTCCCATTGCTCATCGGGGCCGAAGCCCCTGGTGATGAGGACTGAACAGAGGACCTCTTCTTTGTTCCTTCCGATGTGGGAGGTGCAACGGTCTTCGCAGGTGGGTTCAAGTAGCGGCTCAATCCCTTCTCTCATTTCGTGCCACCACCGGTGGATGTGCAGCCCCCTTTGGAAGGCAGCACACTAGGAGTTACTCACAAACAAGACCCCGACACGGCTTCAGTACCTCCGGCAGTGCCATCGGAATTTGTAGTTGGAGTGCGAACCATGGTTTGTTCTCCAGAGGCCGCCGAGGTTCTTGCCTCAGAAGGCAGAGCCTCGGTTCCTTTTCCCGAAGGAGAGGGAGAGCCAACGAGAGAGCCAACTGCCTTCCTTCCGGGAGAGGAGAGCAGACCCTTAGAAGTTTCAGCACAAGACTTCTTGGGTGGAGGGGGGAAGAAGAGACGACCTTCTCTTTCTTAGGTCAAGCGACCTTCGGAGGAGAAGGGGAAGAGGAGGCAGACGAAGAGAAAAACGACGAAACCTTTCTCGCTCTCTTCTCCCTCAACTTCTTCTTCGAAACCTTCTCCAGGAATGAAACAAGGGCACTCCTGGGAACATAAGGGTAGCGTGCATGCGTACCAGGGCTGTGGTCTCGCTGGGGACAGGTCTTGGTTGGGGCTCAGGAGCAGGAACAGCAGCAGGTCCGGCAGGTACAGAGGGGGTCAGGAAGCGGTCAGGAGAAAACTCTGCGTGGACAGGTCCCATCCTCAGCAGGACTGGCAAAGCCCTAACCTCTGGCAACAACAGGGACGGCAGGAACCCAGGGGGCGGCATCATAAAATGAGCAAAGGAAGGAAGTTGATGCCCACCACTCGTGAAAGCTGAAACATTTGTCGGTTGGTGGGACCAGACCAGGTGCCTGGGAGCTGAGACACGGTAGAGGTGGTAGGGGTGGAGAGAGAGTGGATGGCAGTGCTGGTTGGGGCATGGATCAGATGAGCGAGCAGCGCTGGCACCGAGGGAGACCCAAAGAAGCCCAGGGAGATCCAGGCCTGGTCTAACCCGGGCATAATACCTGCAGGGGGAACAGTCGGGTTAAAGGGTGGGGTCGATCCCTGATCTGAAGGTGGACCTTCGGGGCAGAGAGAGACCCCCTTCAGAGCATCCATTAAGGTCGCTGCTAATGCTCCCCCCTCCCCTTTCCCCTGACTCGTCGGAAAGGCAAGTGGAGAGAGAATCTTCCCCCAGAGGGATAGAAGCAAACGTAGGTCGGTCACGTGGGGGCAAGAACGAGGCAGAATGATCCAGTACAGGAGTGGAAGGGGGCGAAACGCTCCCCGCCAGGGCTTTAGGTCTCCTTACATAGCGCCTCCTACCAGCGAACTTCTCCCACTGAGCAGCAGACCACGAGGAACACTCCACACAAGTAACAACTCCATCACAATCCACTCCTCGGCACGAAGCACAAACCAAATGGGGTCCACTTTGACCGAGGAGCGAATCCTATTACACCTCTTACTGTCTACTCCCAGGCAATGCCTAACAGGAGTAGATGGCAACAGGGCTGCAAATCGAGGGACTGCTGAGAATCCTTGATACTCAGGCAAACTGTCAAAAACAGTAAGATATCAAAAAGAATAAACAAGAGAAAGTCGGGCAGAGAGCGCAGAAGGTAAGTCCTCACTCGACGACGACCGAAAGCAAATTGAACGCTCAACCCCGGTCCTGGCATAACCAACGACCGAACGATAGTTAACTACCTCACTGCCATGTTAAAAGTTCAATGGCTGCATCCAGGCTTTGCCTTAAGTAATTCCTATTGTAAAGGACCGACGGTTTGTATACCATGTAGGGACAATTGTAAATTGTTTGTAAACTTTCTTTGTTGGTGTCGACAGGGCTTAAGATTATATAAAGTTTGTCTTTGAGAAAAGTACCTTAATCTAATCTAAACCACTCATTGTTGATGGGCATCATGACCCCTAGAAAAGATTGACTCTCTGAGCTCGACCCAGCACTGACCTGTCGACGACAGCCAAGGTCTTCATTGCGAAGGAGTTGACGTGGGTTAGGAATGAATTAGCCAGGGTATGGGCAGCTTCCGTCTTGGCAAAGAGGAATCCCATGACGACCCCAGCCACGCTGCAAACTTTCACGATCCTGCCAACGACCTGTTGGGTTTGTTTTCAGTGAATGTGGTGAGTGATAAATATAAAAAAAGTGTAAAAAAAATACGGTGAATTCGAGACTTTCCTACAAACTCATTTCCTATCAGTATAATATTCTCATGATTAAAAGCTTCTAGGTTTGATGATCGATGTTAGAAGTGGCTACAAACATTCGGCAGAAAATACCCCTTAATATCCCCATAATATGAACTTTACTTTGCCTTGAGGAAATAACTTATACCTTAAAAAAGGAACATTTGAACATAATATGGGCATCTTATGAGACTTAAAAGACATGACAGGGACTTATTATTAGGCTACCTAGACCAAATGTAAGCCCTTGGTACCGCTGTCTCAAACCCTAAAGGCGCAAGTTTGATTCCTTGCTAGAGAGGATGAATGCATCGTATTCACCGTCTCTACACAGTCGAGATATAACTTACGTCATCTTGCCACTTCTTCTTGGCGATGCACGAATGATATCTCTCTCTCGAGAAGGTGACCATAGTGTAGAGGGGTACCCAGGTCCCAGGGAGAAGTCTGCTGAGAAGATCGTCCCATTTTTTCCTCAGGAGGAAGAGGCGAGAGTTGACCAGGTCCCTCATCTGTTGAGAGAAGTCAGTTTTAGATATGATGGTCAACGTCACTGTTGTTTTCATGGAATCATAATTTTGTTATTGTCATTATCTCGGTTATTGGTGTTGCAGTTTTTGTTGTTGTGATTCTTCTAGACATTATTTCAAAAGTTTATGAGCAGGAAAATGTATATTTAAACCCACAATGACTTTCTTGGGGACCCTCAATGAAAGGAGCATGTTGAAGCATCTAAATAACATAATTATTATTATTATTATTATTATTATTATTATTATTATTAGTTATTATTATTTATTATTATTATTATTAGATTTTATTATTATTATTATTATTTATAGTAGTATTGTATACAGAAGCACCACTAAAAATTCTTGATTTGTCACTAAACAGTCCTGAAACTCAACCTGCTTCATAAAAATAAACAAGCTTAGACCAAGCCCTACTACATTGAAACTCTCTCTCCCTCTCTCTCTCTCTCTCTCTTTCTCTCTCTACTAACCTCAATATAATTATACATAGCCAGATCAACGATAGCCTCGGCATCCGGGTTCCGATGTTCCGAATATGCTGGTAGGACCTTTTCCAGATCATCGTCGTACTTGTTCATAAGTTCGTCCAGCACCACGCAGTCTTCCATGCCCTGGAAAAACAATTGGCGAAGTGTCTTTGAAAAGGTATTAAAGGTATTACTGGAATGAATTGAAAATTATCAAAGGGCAACAATTTAAAAAACAATTGGTGAAGTGACTTCGAAAATGTATTGAAAGTATTACTGGAATTAATTGACAACTACCAAATGGCAATAATTTAAACGATTCGGTCACTAATACTTGAAACCATTATCAAAGTTACTTATAAGAAATAAAAATTATTGCAGCAATATTTTATATTAAAATGAGAACTAATTTCACACAATTTAAGTAATGATTTAATTCTTTTACAGTTGATGTAATAAGTATCTAAGTATCTCTTTATCAGTGAAAAATGTCAATAACTTTAAAAAGATTCATTGTTTCGACATTACATAAGTTACATCGCCAAATTCCAAATATTTGAACCAAATATATCAATAAACTTGAAGTGATGTATAGCCCACAGAGATTTTTTTTATAATAAAAAACAATTCTAACTATATACATTAATACTACATATCTTCAAAAAATCTATAGAACTTATTATTTAGTTTTGCAGTTAATTTTAAAATTTTTCAGTTCTATGTGTATCATCTCCCACAAATAGAAAAAGATTCACTCCAAAAATTGCTTTTCAGTAGCAAAGAAATGATAATTTTTATACTGGTAGGATATAATTTTCGCGAATAAACCCAGCAAGATTAATTCAATTAACCCTGTAATGAAATTCCATCTAATCCATTTATACAAATAACATTTATTGCCGACAAAACATGAAAAACTTCTATTACTGCATTTCACTAATCGAATTTGTTGTTTCTGATAATTAACTGTAATTACGAAATGATTAATTGTTCCGATAGCAATTCATTTTCGAATCCAAAATCAAAAGGCTTTATTGGCTTATTTCTCAAAATAGATGTAACTATTCATGGCTGTATCTATTTTACCCAAAAGCATAAATTGTAGCAGGAGCCATAAAAACGAACCTATAAAAGCTTTTAATTGAAAAATAATAATCTGGCCATTGGATCCTCCCTCAGAATTGAGAACCATGTTCACACCAACGTCGGAATCAGTGGTAAACTTACGCAGTTCATCCCTTGTCCATAGAAAGGAACCATTGCATGAGCGGCGTCACCCATAAGAAGACTTGTGGAACCGACGTGGTATGGAGAACACTAGAAAAGTAATAAGTGAGGCACATCTAGGTACATATCATTAAACAGCTGGTTTTAAAATTCAAGTTCATAGAATGTAGTTTGGGGCTCCGTGGTATATCCCACTTGTTGCATATAAATATAACGTTATGGGTGAAACCATAACAACAATATTTCTGATAAAACCAGTAAGTTCACTTGAAGAATATCTATTAGCAGAAAAGGCAGAATAATAATAGTAATAATAATAATGACTTCACACTATTCCCATGGACGTAGAAACTAATAATGGTTGCAATAATAAGAAAAATAAAGGTTATACAAAAGAAGTTGAGGACTTACCTTAACTGATATCATGGGGAGAGCTTTATTTGCAAAGAAATCCCTCACGAGTTTTTCCTTCCCAATGAGAGTAATTGCATCTGGGTAATGGGTCTGTAATAAAGGAATTTAATGAGTTCTGTGTTTTCCTGTTTACAAACTACTTTATTTATATAGTATTCATTTTACAGAATATGAAACTTCATCACAGTGCTGGTTCAGTAAATCAAACTTGGAAAGAATAGATTTGAAAACAAGTTTTATGAGAATGTTATCTATTTCACAGTCTGAAAATCAGCAAAATTTCGTTGAAACCATTTATGAAAAATTAAGAATATTTTTAGTCATTTTTCCAGCCTAGTACAACTATTTCTGGAGAGACATTCTAATGATCAACCTCGACCATCTCTTGCTTTATCACAAATGCACAAATAAATTAACAATAACAACAATACTAAAAAGAAAAAAATAATACCTTGAAGAAATTTAAAAGAACATCTGGGGTGTCCAAAGTTTGAAAAATTTCGTGGGGCATGAAAAGTGTCACTGTCCACGACTTGTCTTGGTTGGGCAGAGCAATCATCATGAACTTGCCCCTGGGCCATATATGGAGGTAATTTGGAGGCATTGCGAACTGTCAGAAGGTAACAGAATTAGTTAATCATATACAGCTCACTCATGTGTTAGAGCCATGCAATATATTGTTGATGCTACCTAAATATATTCATAAACATTGGGTAGGTTATTGAGACTGATAAAACGTTAGCTAAAATTCTGTGGACTAACTTTAACCATACTAGATCATAAAGAGCATTAAAATTCAAGATCACTGTACCTTGGGAATACCTTACACCAAATATAATCATATCAATTTTAATTCCCTCTGGATGCAAGTTACTATACTCGGTTTTTTTTCCATCTGTCCACCAGCCTGAGATGTTTTCGTGTGGTAACACTGTGTTCCAGGCTTTAGATAGTTACATTCAGCTTACATTCAACAATAATAACAATATCCTATTTCGAATATTAACGGTGTAATTTGCATACAGTAAATTATTAAAACACTTTTCAGCTGCAAATGTACACCAAGATATCATTTTATTTACCTGTAACTTACACATAGTGTAACTATCTAAAGCCCGGGACACAGTGTTACCATACACAAACACCACAGGCGGGTGGACAGATGGAAAAAACAGAGTATACAGACCTTCACTCATTAAATAGAGAACATAATCTTACCTCCCCATCTGGTGTAGGGGGTATGCAGAGTTCCATGTAAGAATGTGGTATGTACACCTGGGAGTAGTTGAACCACGGCCTCTTCATCATCTGCTTCCGGAGGTTAGAATACGCACCGTCGCACCCTATGACTAGATCTGCCTTGGCCTTCACTTCTTCGTTGGTTGAGGTGCTGAAAGGAGTTAATTAAAAAGTAGAAATTAAAGCGAATTCTTGAAGCTCTTTTGGCATACCATATATATGTCAGTTGTCGAGTGGATCAAAAGCTAAGGAATGTGGACTTTCAGCTATAGAATGTCTGGAAATTGTTCATATCATTAACCCTTTAGACTCAGTGATGCAAATACGATACTGGTTGTGAAATTGCCTTAGGGTATATCCACACAGCAGTAAAACATGTCATGAACACGCCAGTAACTCGTCAAGTACACATCACAAACAGGCTGAATACAAAACAATGGATTATTGGTAGCCCTAACTAGTGTATCATACAATTATCCAGTATTGTCAAAAAATTTGTTCTCCACTTACAGCCATTGATTAGTTTTCAATCTGTTTGTGATACAGAAGTGACAAGTTGATGACACGTTTTAAGGTGTTTTACCTTACTGAGAATGCACCTAACATAGCATTTTTATTATATTCTTTAGCTAAAAATTGTTTCATAGTGTTTAGCAAAAGAGACCCACAATCTTCCAAAGACATAACATACATATTCAGTGTAATGTTAGAAGTTTAGTTAGCCTTTCATGCACTGGTAGATTGACATTAGTATCTATTATAGGTCTTCCCTTGAATTTGACTTTAAAGCTTTGATAAACTAAAGCTTAATCAGTCAATTATTGAGGGATTTCCTCCCAAAAATAAAATGAAGCCCAGGTGTGGGTAAGCGGTCCCATTCTTTAGTTAACGTACTGCTTTGCAGCTCAACTAGTGGCCCCACTGCCTAGCATAGATTTAATGCTTTCTTGCAAATAAAAAAGTTAACAAACCACTTAAGAATACAAACATATTAAGTAATTAATAAATGAGTACACATCAACTCACTCCAAAAAGGTCATGGCTCCTTTGTCCAGTTCAGCAGAGAGAAGCTTGTGATTGAAATGAACCTTGACGTTGGGGAACTCTTCTGCTCTTGTCAGGAGAACTTCGTTGACATACCTTCGACCCACAGAAAAAATGCACTGAAAAAACAGATGATTTTGTGATGTGAGATTAATAGACCAGGAAATGTTCAAGTGATTGCATGATCTTTCAGCAACAAGCAATTAAGCACGCTGGAATGAAGGTGATGACGTTTGCAAAGATTGTAGAATACTGAGATCAGTTACTGAGTGAATAACTTCAATAAGAAATCTTTAACCAAATGTTTAGTTTTTGGATATTGTATTTATCCACAATAAATACATTTAAATAAGGCCTTTTATATTTAGTAACATTACAAATTTTCTAAGACAATTTGTTTTTTTCATAGCTACAAACCTAAGGTCTTAACAATAGGATAATTTCTAGTGCCTAGCTGGATCCGGTTAAATCGCATATAAAAGGAAGGGATCTTATGAGATCTTGCAACACGTGCATATCGGGTGAAGAGTGGTCAAGGACCACACATCTACACCACAGCATCAGTCTTTCTGAACTCAGGATGTCTTAGCAGACAGAGGGTTGGATATTTGTATACCAAGCGACCACACTATCAGTTTGACTACCTTACTCACCTATATCAGACCAGTCCAGCAAACGATGTGTCTATTCCTTAACCCACCCGAAGGAAGAAGAAAAGGTACAAGACAAAGAAAGAGACCAGCCAACTCACTCATTCTCTCATCCACACAATCACCTTAGGTAAGATACAAAAGTGCCCTGTTAAGGGCAATGATGAGTTACACAAACTGTTAGGCAGCCACCACCACAGGACCCAGGGAAAACGTGTCCATAGATCTGTGGGCAACATCCTTAAGATAGAAAGAGGTGAACGTGGACTGGCGTAACCAAGTACCAGCGCTCAGCACTCTATGTACAGCCA
This sequence comes from Macrobrachium nipponense, assembly GCF_015104395.2. Taxonomy (NCBI): domain Eukaryota; kingdom Metazoa; phylum Arthropoda; class Malacostraca; order Decapoda; family Palaemonidae; genus Macrobrachium; species Macrobrachium nipponense. The sequence continues at coordinate 12,066,099 of NC_087223.1, forward strand.
AGTTCTTTTTGAAAGCCAGAGAGGGACCAATACCTTTACATCATGGGCTCTAGCCTGCACAAACATGGCAGCGGAATCATCAAGAGTCAAGTTTGCCTGTCTCATGGCCTCCCGTGTCCAAAAAGAGATAGTATTCTTTGACACCTCTTTCTTTGTATGCCCTGTGCTAACAAAAAGTCTGTGTCAGCCTGGTCTAAGGTGCTGTGTCCTTTTAAGATAGCAACATAGGGCCCGGACGGGAGAAAACAAAAGCTCCTGAGCATCACCACCCACAAAATCATTCAGTGATGGAATGGAAAAGGAAGTGAACCTATCATCTTGCACAGAGGGATTTTGGGTCTTGGCCACGAATTCCAGGACAAATTCGAAGGACACTGACCCCCAACCCCTGGTGTGCTTCACATCATAACTCAGACCGTGGAGCTCTCCCACTCTCTTCGAAGATGCCAAGGCCAGGAGGAAAACCGTCTTGAGCGTCAAGTTCCTGACAGATGAGCAACGCAAAGGCTCATATGGACCCTTAGTGAAGCTTCTCAGAACCAAGGAAACATCCCACATCAGAGGCTTGAGCTCCCTAGGAGAACTCGATTGCTCATGCCCCTTAACTAGCAAGGAAAGTTCCCAGGATGAGATGTCGATACCTCTAAGGCGTAACGCTAAACTCAGGGCCGCCCTGTAGCCTCTAATGGCAGAAATGGACAAACTTTTCTCATCTCTGAGGAAGGTTAAAAAGTCTGCTATGCACTGAATAGAGGTCGTGATTGGAGAAAAACCCCATTTACTTCACAACAATCCGGTAGGCTCACACCACATTAACAAGAAACCAAAGAAACATGGTAACAGGATCTTATCACACACACACACACATCACAAACAAGTATGATACAAATCCCGGTATTTGCTGAAGGTCCATTCTCCACTTATGATTATCGACTTTTTTTCAACCTGTTTGTGATATGGATGTGATAAGTTGCTATCTTGTGTTTATGGCATGTAGTCAACACATGTTTATGACATGTTGCCAACATAATTTTAAGACATGTTGCCAACACATGTTTATGACATATGGCCAATATAAGTTGAAGACATGTTGCCAACATATGTTTAATACATGTTGCCAACATATGGTTAATATATGTTGCCAACATATGGCTAAGACATGTTGCCAACATATGTTCAAGAGATGTTGCCAACATATGTTTATGACATGTCGCCAACAAATGTTTATGACACGATACCTGCAGTGTGGATGAATTCGTATGTCCCAAACACTCAACCAAATCGTACCTTTCCATCCTTGTTATAAGGAATGGCCCGTGTCGTTCCATCTAGGTTGTGGATCATTCGAGCCCTCATGGGAATGCCGTGTTCCCTTATTATCTTTTCCTCAACGCCCACTGCTCCGAGGCCAGTCCTGCCTCTTATGCTCATGGCCAGGTTGATGCTCCTCCCTGGAACATGTTCCATGGTGCGAATATCTGAAACATGAGACGTGGTTAGTATAGATATGGAAAATGGTAAAATACAAGTTTGAAATATGCAGAAGACTTCCAGATATTATCAACTTAATAATTAATGCGGATAACGAGCTACTTACCGCCTCTATACTCGTATAAGTGCACTTCATAGCCTCTATTAGCTAGCATACAGGCTTCCAAAGATCCAACCTGTAAAGAGAAAAGTTTGTGATGTATTTGGAATTATTAAAAGAAAATTATTAAGAGAGATGAGCAGCTTCAATACTATATACACATCAATATATATATATATATATAGATATATATATATATATATATATATATATATATATATATATATATATATATATATATAGAGAGAGAAGAGAGAGAGAGAGAGAGATAGAGAGAGAGAGAGAGAGAGAGAAGGAAAATTAAAAGATAAAGCAAGCAATAACACAATTCAGAACTTCCTCTCACGTTTTTATTTCAGAGGCTTACATCCTAGGTTCTCATAACTGGTTCTAACTGGCTTGGTGATGCTGGGTTGGGGGGGAAACAGTTAGGTGATAGGTGTTGGTATTCAAAAAATAAAAAAAATTAAAAATTAACAACCAAGAATCATAAAGGCAAAAAAAATACTATTTCTTTTTTACTTAAAAGCAAATATAAAGTGACGAAACATTAACAGTAATACCTATATTAATATCAATTCCTCAATTGTATAAGACATTTGTAAATACGCAACCATCTTCATAGACAACAAAATTTCATGAATATAAATCTGCGGTAAAATATTATCATTATTATTATTATAATTACTAGAAATGAAAGTTGCAACTATCAGTGATAATCATGCATATGGAAATAGAGAAAGCACATATGTTCTTGTTGTCAACCTTTACAAACATAATCGACTGATAGATGAAACAACCTAGCATCGCATAACTACAGTTACTCTTTCTCAGTCAGGCGAAATCACCAACTCAGCAGATAATGATGCTGAGAGATGTTTATCTGTCAGTTTATCTGTGTCGTCGTCGTCTAGAGGTCGCCTTTGGGGTGTGGCTTGAGATGGGGTCGGGGTTAGGAAGGGGGTTAATGACCGCATGTGATCCACTTTACCCTAGCGAATCCGTTGGGGCAGCATCTAAAGGAGCCTAGTGGGTTATTCCAATCTATCGACTTCGTTTTCCCTTTAAGTTTCGAGCTGTTCGTTCGTTCGTCGAGAGGTTTACCACAAAGTGCCGTGATGATGAGTTTTACGAATATTTGACCAATGAGGGTCCTCCTTCTAACTAGCAACAAGTGCTTGGGTTTGGCAAGAGATATGAATATAATGACTTCTAAAATTGCTGCAGGGAGATCTCTGCAAATATGCATGGTACGCGCCTCGAAGAGCTTCTGATTTTAACAACCCTAACTCGAATATCGTAACTTCAAATAGGCACCTCTTGTGGGCAGGTAAATAGCACTTGCATGAAACGAACCTTCCCACCTGCAGTGATTCATACATCTATTTATTCTTAGTTGTAATCAAGGATGTAATTATGTCTAAGAACAAAGTATTTTCAACACACACGTACATCTATTTATTCTTAGTCGTAATACAGGATGTAATTATGTCTAAGAACAAAGTATTTTCAACACACACGTACATCTATTTATTCTTAGTCGTAATACAGGATGTAATTATGTCTAAGAACAAAGTATTTTCAACACACACGTACTGCCATCAAGTGGTTGTGATACCCAACTTTCCCGGGGAGAAAAGAGGGATGTTTACTTTATATATATATATATATATATATATATATATATATATATATATATATATATATATATATATATATATATAATATACTAAGTACTTATTGTTTTTATTTGTGGAGTATAACATAATATTTTTCATATATCATTTGCAACTAATTATCATTGACATCATAAAGCTAGATGATCAGTTTATCAACTGCCCTTATTCACAAAAGTTATGGACTAATGTCATTACCCGTTTATAAATTCTAAGTCACAATGACAGCTCTGCATCTCCCATGACCATCAATTGTTATTAACAATTCCCTGACGAAACTAGTAGATCCTCGAACCCCCAAACGGAACACGTTTCATGCAGCAAAACATTCAATCTCATGAAAGAAGTCATTCGTGACATTGGCACTCTCCATTGTCTCAGTCTGAATCTACAAGTCACTGTACGGTTGAAGATCACACACAGAGGAAAAATTAATTAAGATACTTCCATTACATACTTAATCTCCAGTCTTTCTGTACAGGTCACATACGACGTTCATTACGACCCGTGAACGACCTATTTCAAGGTCATTTCAATAATGGGAAACTTTTATTTTTCGAATTTCATGACGTCAGAGCAAAATAGGCTGAATTTTAAACTCTTAACGTGGCATCTCTGAAAAAACATATCCTTTACGAACTTTCAAATCATAGTGAAAATGAATAAAAGAATAAAAAAAGCAAAAAAAAAAAATACTGTTGTTATTATCATAATTATTAGTTTACTTCACAAAAAGATTCTTTACTGGTAAAATCAATTTCATAATAACTAATAATCTTCATATGAAAGCTGATTGTCATGAAGGTGCTATCTATAAAGGTCAATAATGTTGGAACGTAAACAGAACCGGCTTAATTCGTTCTTGCACCATCGAAGGTGTTCATAAAACCGCAAAACAAAATCTTACAGGGCCTCTAAGTTTGATCTGCGCAGTTTATTCGGGCTGATAACCTACGCGCACTGGGCTCTGCGCACTAAGTTCATTCCCACAGGATGAGTCTACAGTACATAGACTATGCGCTACTATATGCAACATAGGGTTACGCCAGTTTCATCACCAATTTTATAACGCGCCCCGAGTAAGCTGGCAGTCGGATCATATCTTTTTTAATCAATATATGAATATACCGTTGATGTTTTTCTTGCTACAATTATGAAATGTGTAGGCCTTAATCATGACAAGTGGGTCTGCCCTATTCTGTTACTTTCTACTGTACTGAACTTTATCTGATTTTTTTTATGAGGCATCCTTTCTCGCCACGACGCAAAAAAAAAAAAAAAAACTTAGTTTATTCTAGAGGGAAAAATCTTAGAGCAGAAAAGAAAGACAAAGAAAACTTATAGTTTATTCCACCCTGAAACTTTCGAGATACATTTTTTATGAGAATAAATTCATTCCAAGATCTGCCAATGCATGAGACGAAAATCAACGAAGATTTCCCCTTATTTCTACATGAGACCACGTACAGAAATAATTCATCAGTTTCAGAACATGTCAAACCAGCTCCCAGAAAGACACGCTCATCGTGTAGTACATTGATCAATGTTAGACAAAAGTGTTACGAAATAATAATGTACTACACAAAACTATTACAAATCATTCTGAACAAAACTATTTTCCAGCGTTATACAACACCACCAAATCCCTGCCTATCTTGAACGTTCTAAAGTCCTCCATTCGTACACAGATTTCAAGGTTGCCCCCAAAATAGATGAGGTTGTTACAACGGATTTGTGGGATCTAAAGGAGGTTATGCAACAGCAGATATATCTTTAGGCAGCCTTGTCTGTATGAGATAAGTCTCTGAAGACCATTAGGTGGTAAACTGTGAGGACATTCGAAATCTTTATACACAAACAAGCATCAATCGCCCCACATCTATACACTGACCTTTGTAACCCCACTTAGGTTGTCTTAAAATTATCAACAGTACCGATGGAAAGCCAAGCACTCGATTGCATTTCGTACAAATGCCAGGGCAATGTGGGAGGTCACAATGAGGTCCGAAGGCCTTAGAAGAAAACACTATTTTGCGCAGCAGTAAGACGTTTGATTTCAAGGTGAACTACACAGAGACAGGTAGACTGGACGAGTTGGTTCGTAGTTCATTTACAAAAAGTATTGTCATCATCACTGGCACAATACCACTGCTGCCGATGATATAGTAGTCATTTGAAAGACTCATAGTAGCATGAGCCGTGCATGTATGGGTACAGATGTATATATGAAAATAAATCAGTATACAGATAATTCTCGGGAATCTGTTCGGTTGAAAACGGGAATCAATCAGATTCCCGTAAGCTCTCTTCATGGATTTATTTTTCAAAATAGTTGTACTCATACGTAAATGTGGATCTGTTTCGCCATAAGTAATAATAATAATAATAATAATAATAATAATAATAATAATAATAATAATAATAATAATAATAATAATAAATAGAACTTATTTTTTAAAACCACAATTTAAAAAAATGTGCCATTGACAATAGACCTTCGAAATTTTTCTGCCAAAAATGAATGATCTGAAGAAGGTTGCATTATGAATGCCTTCATTCATTTTCACGCATTTGTACCAAACGAGCACCTCCCCCCTCCCCCCCTCCCCTCCCCCTCCCCACACCCCCACCCCACCCTCCTAATGAAAAATAAACACTGTCCTTAAATATGACTCGCATGCTTCACATAGCATGGTGGTACGTAATTTGCTTCTTGGGTAAGTAGTTCTACGGCAATGTTTCCTGTTACGAGAGAGAGAGAGAGAGAGAGAGAGAGAGAGAGAGAGAGAGAGAGAGAGAGAGAGAGAGAGAGAGAGAGTCTAATCACGCACGTACACATACAGACAGGCACACGCGTGCTCAAACGAATTGCTACATATAAAAATAACGAATACAGCTCGTTCGTGAAGCCTGTCAATCCGTTGCAAAAACAAAAGTGTCGAGTCATCCGTAATTCATAACATCTTAGAATCGTGTTTCTTATTACCACCTGACAAAAAAGTGAAATTCCTTTGTGTTCAGTCATCTGTGTCTTACAAAAACATAGTGACACTTTAGAGTTCTCAATAATGCTTTTTTTTCCCCCTTTTTTTTTAAGCAATGAAGCTAGCGCGTGACTTCTTACAAGTCATTTTCATTTTTGTTACTTTACTTTTTAATATGTTTTTGTCATGGTATAATAATAATAATAATAATAATAATAATAATAATAATAATAATAATAATAATAATAATAATAATAATAATATACTTAGGAAGCAGACCCTCTCTCAAGCATACTTTATTAAAAGTAATGGCTACTTCAGCAGCATTACAAGTGTAATGCTTGCTGAAGTAGCCATTACTTTTAATAAAATAATAATAATAATAATAATAATAATAATAATAATAATAGATAAATAAATGAAAAAAAAATACATATCACTGAGTCTTCAAAATACCACAGTGGTGGCTCCAATGGCGTTTTACCCTTTCCGGTTTATGGCTTTAGGATAAAGCTGCTAGCTCCGTGCTTGCCAGTGCTAGCTGGCCACCCATCCAAGTAGTGTCCAGACCCAAAATAATGAGTTATAGATTCCAAGAAGAAAATCCAATCTGAAGATCTGGATTTAGAGTTTATAGGATCTTACTGATTTGTTCGAGCGATGAGAGAGAGAGAGAGAGAGAGAGAGAGAGGGAGAGAGAGAGAGAGAGAGACTTATTATGCACATAGTGGATGAAGAGATGTAATTAAAATAATTACATTTAATTTGATTCAATGATACAAATGTGATGATTTAATAATGAAAATACAACGCATTTTAAATAATTAAATCAGTTGAAGAGGAAACTAAACAATGAATTACATAATACTCACTAGACCAGCTCCCACCACCGCTATTTTCTTGTTTTTGACCTTCACGCCGTCCGCCATCTTGGTACTCCTTGATAAATCTACTTTATTAAGCTGTTTATGCGTAGCCAACGGGTTATGAGTTTGTGATCGGTCAGTCTAGAGCACCTCTGAGAAAACCACTTATGCTACGCGCTCCTCTAAGCAACTGCGTCGCTATCCGAGATAAAATAGAGTCAAATCCAAACGAAAATCAGAGGGAAGTTCGATTCGAGGTTGACTGAAGGCTCGAAAGCAGGTGGAGTTCAGACGATCAGGAAGCTAGGACCGGCTGGTGTAACTCCTTCGGCCGTCGTCTCGACACTAAGAAGAGCTGTTCTCCTCCGTCCGTGAGTCTTGGTTGTAAACTGCCATGTTGCCAGTTAGTTCACGGCACGCTTATCTCAGCAATCAGCAGACGTTTCTTAGATCGTTCCAAATTCATTTCACTCTTGAGGGAGATGTATAAAAAAGAAAAATAGTCGTGTCTGTTTGCGATTTCATGGCGGGACGATGTCAGAACGTTACGAAAAGCATCCAAGACAACGAAATGCACTTACGTAACTCCTCGATCTTCGGAATAACTCCAACAACTTGCGGGTTTTTCTACATTTATATAGAGCTGTCAATGACACCATAAGACGGTGGCTATGTCCTCATCATTTTTCGCAAGCAGCTTAAAAAAAGAAATCGGATATTTCATATTAAAATTGTCTTTCATTGCGTCCCACAACACTTCTACCTCACCGTCGTCGACCAGACAGACCTCTCACCCCCTCCCCACCCCCCAAGAGTTAGGCAATAGCGTAGGCCCGTCTGAGAATCTTCCTTTAAATAGTGAGTATCCCTTGTACAGCTTCTTTGTACGCCAGTAGTAGGTTATGAATGGTCGAGGAATGCGTCAAGACACTACAGGAGTGTCCTTGAATACAGAACGCTTTAGTTTTGTTGCTTAAGAACTTGTCCTTTACGCAACCCTGCTTTTTTCTCTTTCTTTCTTTCTTCTTCTCCTTCCTTTTTCTTTTGCATAACGCTCCGAGATGCCCTTAGGCTATTGACTGAGTTAAGTGCCTACCACGATCCCAACCTCAGACTTGTGCCGGGCACACAGGTGTTAGTCGACACTCACACGCACACACCAAGGACAAATACAAACCAGATCATATATTCTAGATAACATATGCAAGAGTTCTATGCCTGTAATGGAAATATTATATATATATATATATATCTATATATATATTATATATATAATATATTATTTATATATAAATCTATATTATTTATTATATATAGATATATATAATATATATATATATATAGATATATATATATATATATATAATATAGTATATATAATATTATAATATATCTATATATACTACAATATAATATATATATATATATATTATATAAATAATATATACAATTAATATACTATATATATATATATTACATAACCTATATATATATATATCATTTGAACTGCAAATGTCCTTTAATATCTAATTCGCTCTACCTCGGAATTTATATATTTTCATATATGAAAATATATCAATTCCGAGGTAGAGCGAATTAGATATTAAAGGACATTTGTAGCTCGAGTGATCTATATGAATCACGGTGATGTGGTAATTATTCATTACAAGGCTACGTGGGTCAAACTTTCGATTTGGCTAACATGGTAGAGGGGGTTTCATATCGATTCTAATTACGAAAAAACCTAGTTCGACAGTGATTTGTAAGGTCAGAATCGATATAAATTTATAACCTCCCTTGCTAGCCGAATCGCTAACATCACTGTCGGTCCTGATTTCGTTCCTGTCCGTTGGATGGTGGTTCGATCCCATGAGGGGACGAAATTATTATCAATTAAAAATCCCCCTTCGGTACATATATGAAAATATATCAATTCCAAGGTAGAGCTAATTAGATATTAAAGGACATTTGTATTTCGAATGATTTATATGAATCACGGTGATGTGATAATTATTCATATATATATATATATATATATATATATATATATATATATATATATATTATATATATATCGTAAAAGCAAAAATGAACTTAACGACAAGAATTTCACAATTCTCACAGCTGACACCATTTACACAAAAAATAAACACTTAGCTTCTCTTAAGTGGAAATTACAAATTCTAGAACCTGACTTTTAGTTAAAATACTGAAGGCTGAACACGTAGACACGAGAGGTTCATACAGACGTGCATACCAGGAATATACCTGGTCAGGTACTTGATACCTGCCCCAGGTGTCAGATTGCACAATCGGTCATCCTAATCCGTTGAACCCTTCCCCAGATCATTCTAAAAGCAGTCATATCAGAGGTTGAAGTGTGACGTCTCTCTCTCTCTCTCTCTCTCTCTCTCTCTCTCTCTCTCTCTCCCTTTTCTCTTATTTCCTTGCCTTTTCCTTCTATCTCTTCCACATTATCTCCCAAAGCGAGGTCTCTGTTCCACTTGACAATACCTAACAAGAACCTTATATCATATATCATATGATATAAGGTAAAACTGGATCCGTTTTCTATGAGACGAATATCTATTTTTACCTTGTCTGATACTGGTACAGTACGCGTGCTGGAACATTGCTATGAAACACTTAATGAAATACTGCATTTGAATAGGGCTTTGTTATCCTTTTTTATTACTGGTAAGGGAAAGCTATATACAAGTATTGGCATAAGTATGATATACATATGTGAATATTGGTTTGGCATTAGTAAGAAAATACTGGCACGATACGCGTATCTGAAAATTGGTATGGTACGTGTATGCGATTATTCAACAGTGCTAAATTTATTTTGTTCTTATATATTCTATAATTATAATAATATAGTGATGATTCTAACTATATATATTTATATAAAACTTTATTATTCCGTTTTAATGATACTGGTAATTACATAACTCTCGTAGCTTCATGCCAATCAAGTACTTCATTCTATATTGAGTCTGAGGTTATCCACTCCGCTCTTTTGTAAATAATCTTCAGAAATGTGGTTTTTCGTTATTTTCGACTTTCTGTTGAACGTAAATCCTTATTTATCTATTTATTTACACTGAAGAGAGAGAGAGAGAGAGAGAGAGAGAGAGAGAGAGAGAGAGAGAAACTTTTCCATCCTGTAAAGCAACAACACACAAACAGATATAAATACAAAAAGGCAGAAATAGATAAATGTAGGGAAATGGGGTCCCTCTACAACTAAAGATTTTGAAACATCAATGAAACACGAGAGAGGAGAGAGAGAGAGAGACAGAGAGAGAGAGAGAGAGAGAGAAACATGACTCTCAATATTCTCCGTACAGAGAGGGTATTATTGTAGTTCCTTTAATCTTCTTTTGCCTCTTCTCCTCCTCCTCCCCCTCCCCCTCCTCCTCCTCCTCCTCCTCCTCCTTCTTCCTCTTCTTCTTCTTCTTCTTCTTCTTGTGTTTCGATCCATTTTGAATGCCTTGGGAAACCTTACAAGGTGACACCTCTGGAGAGTAAAGTTTCTGCATGATGTCTTTAAAGGGCTTCTCTCTCTCTCTCTCTCTCTCTCTCTCTCTCTCTCTCTCTCTCACACACACACACACACACACACACACTCTCACACTCACACCCACGAACAAACAAACACAGACATTGCATATATAAGAGAGAAAACCCTGCGGCTGATTAAATGTAAATAAAACTTTGGTGCCTGAAATTGTGGAGACTTATTCTAAACTGGACATGGTCATTGTGTTCTATTGTCTTCAAATGACTTCTTAAACATTCTAATTATGTTTGTTGTTTAATAACTGCACCAAGTTATTAATTATCTTAATTTAGAATATGTACAAACAGACCTATGTCAGTACATAGCTTTTATTTATCAAGTATATTTTTCCGCAGCAATGCACTCGTAAATCTTCCATGAAAGGAATATACTCCATAAAAACGAAGCAGAAGTCAGGTCACCTCACAGAACCGAACGATTTCTAGCAACAGTAGCCAAGCAACTTTTCCACTCGGCTGATTGGCTGCAGAAGAAGGTGTGGCGTTGATGCCAGCCAATGATGAGCTCGGATCTCCTCACCTTATCCTGTCTCCGTTTCCGAGTTCGAATGGTGCAAACTAATCAACAAACGAGTTTGGATCCTTAAACTATTAGTTCTATCTTCATCTTCGTCATTGTTTAAAATCTCTTCAAGCTTTCCATTTATAAAGTCTTGTCAGTAGTCATTATAAGCTTATATTAACTTTTTCCAAAGGAAATTCCTTTTCTCTCTCTCTCTCTCTCTCTCTCTCTCTCTCTCTCTCTCTCTCTCTCTCTCTTTCAGCACTGGTTCAGGTATTTTTTTTCTAATATGCTGAGTTATGAGTTATGAGGTACCTCGCTCACAACAACCTGATTGGTGGTCATGCCAAAATGCATCTGAAGGTTAACTCGAAGTCTTTTGCTTGGAAACAGAGATCTTGAAATGGATTCGGTTCTTTTTGCGATATTTCAACGCGCACATTCTTCATCTTTTGACATTTTCTTTCTAATAAATAAATCATTAATATCCTATCCTGAAACTCCTGTGTCTTTAACTCAACGCGAAACACCCTTTTCAGATCTATTTTTAGCCTTTTCCATAGACCTATCCTACACACCAACCCTCAACAACAAAAACAAAGTAGTTTGTAGTTTGTTCATCTCTTGCAATCGAAAGACACGAGTATGGTGTGTTCTATCATTTGGGGAAATAACTGGTTTGGTAAACAATTTAAATAGTTATATAACAGTTTGTCTAGTACTCTCTCATTCTTGGCAGAACTTCCAGGAGCTGCTTTCTTCTTTTTTATTCACCTTTTTTTCAATAGAACTGTTAGAAGTTTCCTTGTTATTTTATGTGTAAACAACATTAATTATGAAACATTACAAAAAATCTTTGTACTTGCATTTGTAAATTAATGCCATGCAGTAATTATGTGCATAAACATACACACAGCTATATATATATATATATATATATATATATATATATATATATATATATATATATATATATATATATATATATATACAAAGGACCCAACATAAATTTGTGTGTGTGGGGTTTTGTGTCAGGTGGAAGCTGGCAACTAATGCCCACTTCTTGGAAAAATTCTCTCTCTCTCTCTCTCTCTCTCTCTCTCTCTCATATCACACATTCCAACCCCTATCTTTCTCTGAATATAGACTTACATCCTTCCCACCTTATCTGAGGTTTACTTACATCCTTGCTGACGTCACAGGTCAAATTTCAGTTAAATGGACGTCATGCTTTCTCAGCCTCATCACAGTGACGTCTAAAAGGACTTGAGAGAGGTGTAGTTCTTTTCTGAAGGGTAGAAATGGAGTGTGGATGGTTGGGGCTCGATGTGATGCTGATGAGAATCGTGTGATGGGGCGTGGAAGTTTTCTGAAATAGTCTTTTGTTTTCGTTTCGTCGAATATATGAAAAAATGTGATTATTATTTTGTTTCATTGTGAATTATCTTCAATTCGGTGTTTATCTTTCATTTACTTTTGGGTATTCTTCATTATTTAATTTTCTCTGCTTTCAAGTAGCCCTTATTTCATTTTCGGTTCAAAGCTTTCTTGAATATACGGTTTTTTCAGTCGATAAAATATCATATACACATTATTTATATATATATATATATATATATATATATATATATATATATATATATACTATATATATATATATATATATAGATAGATAGATAGATATATTGTCTATTAAATCACCTCAAATCTTTCCCTCTATTCGAAAGTTAATCACCAAATTACACCAAGGGGCTCCCAACATTGTTTCAAACCTGAAACATATCTTTTGAATTATGCTAACACGCCCAAGCATAGACTTCGTTGGCGGTGATTGACGCTCAAGGCTCCGTGATTGATGGTGAACAGATTAGGAAGGCGGAACGTCAATCACGAATTGACAGCACGAAAGAAGTTCGTCCGATCATTCGCACGAAAGTTCTCATGCAGGGAGAAAGAGAGAGAGGCGCTCAAGATAAATGTGGAAGTTAATTGTCGGGTAAAAAGAGAATTGGTTGAATAATTGTTCAAGGTTTTTTTTTTCTGTATGGAGTGGGTTTGGAAGGCGTGTGTTGTTCGTAGGTTCTTGATGTATGTAAATGGTATATATATATATATATATATATATATATATATATATATATATATATATATATATATATATATATATATATATATATATACTATAATTTATATATATATATATATATATATATATATATATATATATATATATATATATATATATATATATATATATATATAAATATGATATATATAGACATAAATAATAGAGTATATACATATGTACATACATATGTATATACTCTGTGCGTTTATGCATGGAAATATATAATGCAATCGTATTTAACAAACGTCCATTTCTCTAAATTCTCTCCTCATCGAAAACAATTTTAAAATGCACTATATTTTTAAAGGGCTATATCTTTCAAATTTTTACCTTAGTCACAGAAATCATTTGCTTTATAATTTAATCATCTCTGGTGATCATCCTTCAACCAACCTCTGCTGTTTTGGGTTTTGTCAAGCTGAAATTCACTTCAAACTCAACCACCCTCTTCTAATTAGGGATTGAGGGAAGTCTATGTATCTTGGCCCTCAACCAACCTCTCGTATGTGGCCGTTTTGATTACTTTTGAATAAACTGTTATTTTTCACTCAATTAGAAGCATCATTTTCTTAGCCTTTAACCACCCAGAGCAGATAAGCTGAAATGTTTTCATTTCTTATCCACTGATCGAACTCTCATGCTTATTCATTGATCAAATTCGGATCTTAAACTCTTAACCATTCTTATTCCCTATCTTTATTACAATCTTCCTAAAATGCATCAAATGTTTATCATTTCATTAACTGCTGAAGTCATATATGGACTTGTCTCTCTATGAGTCATTGTTCTATAATGATTGTTCATGCATAGCATCACAAAGAGCATGTGAGCAAGATACGACTTAAACCTTATAACCCAACCTGAGTTCCTGATTAATAAGTTTGATAAGATGTGTGAACCTGTCAATGCTGCTCAAAATAAGAGGTTGTCTCTTAATGCTTTCCATGTGAGGTGAGCTTGAATGTATATTCATTCCTAAAAGGGACTATTCAAATAATATCTGTATATATGTGGATGTGTGTGTGAATGTATGTATATGTTTTGGGCACGCATGTGTACTTGTGTGCAATGGCTTGTTTGCGGACAAATTGATATGCCTATGTCTAAATACAAATGGCTGTTATTCGGTTGATAAATTGTTCTATATACAGTGTATTAGTTGTACTTTTTAAATATATTCCATCTATTATCTTTTCACTCCCTATTGATTCTATCTGATAATCAGCAATTCCTTAATCTATTAGAGACCTGCGACAAAGACTATTTTAAAAAAAAGCATCAGTATTGCATGATTCAAGCACAAGAAATCATTGAAGAGATCGTCATCTCATTCTATGGGCTGTCATTGGTTGGCGAAGAATCCCGGACAGCCAATCAAGGCAGAGCTACCATCTGATTGGCGGATGACCGAGCCAAGAAGAAGGGGAAATCCTGGGTCTTCTGCCAGACTGTCGTTAGCTGCGTGGCCATTACTTTAGCTGCATTCGTCGGATCTGGTTCTCTTGCTTTAGCTGTGTGGCCCGTTGTCGCTGGCGAAGATGCACCATTACTGGGAGCACTTGGTTTGGTAAATGTGTCTCTACGTCAACTTCTGAATACCTTGTTTTAGCCTGCAACTTCTGGAAGAGGAGTGCCTGCCTGTAAGCTACGCATTTCATTGACTAGTTTTCGTATTGAGACTTTCATTGATGATAAAAGAAACAACATTCCTTGATGCAAAGTTTCCTTAGACACGTTCTTGATTAGTGCTAAAGAGCTCCTTTCTTTTGGACATTATATATTTGCCACTAACGCTTATTGCTTCTTCTCCTTCTTCTTCTTTTTCTTCAGGAAACCAGAAGGTATCTCAGCTTACAACATTCCCGTGCCATATCCACCGAAGAAGCCCCAATCCGATTCCGGCAATGAGGACGAGACTCTTACTCCGCATCGCGATGCTCGTATCAGTCGCAAAGCCGTCCCTGTGGATGTCAGCAGGCACTCCTTTATATCCCTACGACTCCACGCCCTTAGATCACACTACGCAAATCCCCGCCATCCTGAAGGCGCTGGTGTCAGGGCCTCTGAGCGGCAAGAGCATTACTCTCGTCCTAGAGGACGCAACGCCACTGGATGCATTCCAGTCGGATGATTTGGTAGAGGCCACGAGCGAACCCTTCCTCATTCTGCGCCTCCCTCGGGAGAGACCGGAGACAGTGTCGATGAATGATACTCTTACTGGTATTCCTACAGAGTATTATACCGAATATTATCCTCTGACACCTAGTAAGTATTCCTATGATTGCAGATTATATGTATGATACTATGAATGCTGCGTATCAATCAGGAATTCGTTTACCATTTAGGGGGCCACTTCATTTCAAAACAGGGGTTCCCAACGCACTCCCCCAACCCCCCAACCCCCGCTAAGAAAGGCATTGCCTTGAAATACAGTATATTTGTATTCCAAACGCTTGATGGTTTCTAAGACAGCAATCTGCAACCTGTACAGGTCACTAATACTACTGCAGAAATGTTTAAAAATACATCGACATAAATATTTCACGAAAACAAACACAATAGAAAATATGTCAATGCCAAAATAAAATTTTTCTGAAAATCTGAAGTATTCAGCCGCACTCAATATTTTTGAGCATATCTTACGAAAATGTTGACACTCTCCCATATTAAAAATTATCCCCCCAAAAACTGTAAATTAGTATCGTTCACCGTCATTTTCTGAAAAATACAGCACCTAATTTTTCCCTATTTCCCGAAATGTACAAAACAGAAGTTGCAAACTGCTAAGACTGAGGTTTAGAAATTTTGCTGATTGTTAAGTGAAAGTATATGAAGTCGAAATAATACTTTTAAAGTAAATCTATATTAAAAGTTTGACATTTTCCCGCATACTAAAACTTTTTTTTATCAAATGAAATAAAAATGGGAAATTCTTATACGGATACTAAAATTCACGGGTCTTTCCAGGCATGTAAGTAAATACAAATTGAAAAAATTTTCCAGTTCCAGTTTAACATTAAAATGACGCAGACATTTGCGAAATTTATAACAAATATTTTCTACAATGTAATATTCCCTAGAAACACAGGAATATGTTCCAAAACATGTTATATCATTTCCAGATATAATCGTTACAAAAGAAAAATTCCGTCACGTTCCAATATAAAATATTTGTAGACGTTCATCCAGGAATTACAACATTTACTGGAATGTAATTACCTAATTCCAGACCTTTTTCCAGTCTGTTTAATTTAAATTTTCACACCCTTTCTGTTAAAGATTATGAATTTCTTCTAGAATTTTAGTTACCAATCCATACTTATAAGGCTCTTTATAAAAATGAAATTTTCCAGCCAGTTTTAAATCAAGATATTTGCAGATATCCACCTAGATAACAACAGTTTCTAGATCGTTTTTCCAGACCGTCACTAATCTAATCCAAATTTCCAGGTATCTTCATCATCGTCATGGAATCTTTTTTAAGTTAGTTTCACATCAAAATATTTTCAAACATTCTCCTGGAAAACAAGATGGTTTTCAAGACCATATTTCCAGACTGTTACTAACCAAATCCACATTTCCAGGCATCCTCGTCATTGTCATGAAAATTTTCTAAATCAGTTGCAAGTAAAAAAAAAAATTTGTAAACGTTCTTCTGGAAAGCAAGATGGTTTTCCAGACAGACTCTTCCAGACCGTCACTAACCAAATCCACATTTCTAGGCATCCTCGTCATCGTCATTAAAATTTTCTAAATCAGTTGTAAGTAAAAAAAAAAAAAAAAAATGTTGACGTTCTTCTGGAAAGCAAGACGGTTTCCAGACCGACTCTTCCAGACCGTTACTAACCAAATCCACATTTCCAGGCAACCTCATGAAAAAATTCCAAAACAGTTGCAAGGTAAAAAGAAAGAAAAAAAAACCTGTAGACGTTCTCCTGGAAAGCAAGATGGTTTTCCAGACCGTCAATAACCAAATCCACATTTCCAGTCATCCTCGTCATGAAAGTTTTCAAAATCAGTTGCAAGTAAAAAAAAATAATAAAAAATATGTATACGTTCTCCTGGAAAGCAAGATGGTTTTCCAGACCAACTCTTCCAGACCGTCACTAACCAAACCCACATTTCCAGGCATCCTCGTCATTGTCATGAAAATTTTTTAAATCAGTTGCAAGTAAAAAAAATCTGTAGACGTTCTTCTGGAAAACAAACCAACTCTTCCAGACCGTCACTAACCAAACCCACATTTCCAGGCATCCTCGTCATCGTCATGGCAACCAACAACCCATTCTGGTGGCCTCTGACCTTCCCTCCGGACCACTGGCACATGAAGGCCCTCATCCTGATCGTATCTTCACATGCGTGCTCCCCCAGCCAGTACTTCCAGACACCCTTGCTGGAACGACCCTCTTCCTTGGCAGTTCTTTGTCCTCACTTCGCCCACAGTCCTCGGGAGACGCTGCCCTTCAGGGTGTGGACTCTGAAGCCCTACGTCGAGGAGGGGAAGTTAGTTGACCTCGGGATGTGGAACCAGGAATCGTTCAGGGCTTGGGAGGACCTTTTCATCGACAGGTTTCGTGACATGACGACGTATAATATGTCTATCTTGGTGCAGACGTCGGATTTCCCGTTGGTGTACATTCTCCAAGGGACGAATGTGCTGAGTGGACTCAACATCGTTATAATGGATGCCCTGCATAACTGGCTCCATTTCGACTTGAAGTACAAGAACAGGAGTAAGATTTTGTATATTATTCTCTCTCTCTCTCTCTCTCTCTCTCTCTCTCTCTCTCTCTCTCTCTCTCTCTCTCTCTCTCTCTCTCTGGGCCTAAATCAGAAATGAGAATATGTGAATCGACTCAACAGAGACCTCTTAGTAATTGTTCAATTTTCATTTTGATTTCAGAGCAAAAATTAAGTTACAAAATATTTACGATTCTATTATGTTTTTTTTCTGATAGAAATGCAAAAATCCAGTTGTACTGAAAAATTTGAAAATCTCCACATTATTTTCTTCACTTTTATTGATCTGCATTTCCATATGTAAAAAAAATATTTTGTAATATTGTAAGCAAGATTAAGATGCAAAGGGTTCGTGGGCTCTTTTTTAAAGATAAATTTTGACTTTAGACACAAATTACAAAGGAGTGTGTATATTAAAGTATAAGGAAATAAGCATCTTTCATAAATATGGGTGTTATTACGAAGGCATTTGCTTCTTCAGTTCAAATTCAAACTCAAAAAGAAACTAGCATTATTGTCATTCTTCTCTCTAAAACCTTTCCTTAAGATGCACGCCCCACGAAAGTTTCAGATGTAAATTAAAGCTTAAACAATCCACTTCCCATAGAATCATACACAAGAAATAAGCATAATAACTCCTGCTCTGTCATGGCACTTTTATCTCTTCTCTCACTCAGCTCTGCTTCGCTTCACGGAGAATTTCGAGTCGATCCAGCGTGGCTACACTGATGTCTTCATCAACTACGGAACGATAACTGTAGAACGAAGCGACTTATTCGACATAACTGTGCCTTATTTCCGGGAGGGGTAAGTGTCAGTTTTGCCTGCGCTTCTTATTAAAGAGGTTTGTAGAATGTTTATGAAGATTCAGACTGAATAAGTGTCAGCATATTTTTTGTACTATATTATCTTTCTTACCTGGTGAAGTGTATAGTTAGTCATAAATTTATTTAGACAACTACAAAGATTGAGAATGCCAAAGGAGGCAGCAAAATAAGAAATAGCATTATTATTATTATTATTATTATTATTATTATTATTATTATTATTATTATTATTATTATTATTATTATTATTATTATATATGACTTCATGTAATTCTTTCGAATAGATTTTAGTACCTGATGTAATGATGCAGAATTGTGCTAAATAGAAAAAATGTAATGCACAGGCAGCATTTTTAGTTGTCAGAAGTCTTACAAAAACTGAATTTCACATTGAACTAACAAGAATCTACAAAATTTTATTTATAGGGCTCCTAACATTGAAAATTTTTCAACATTCATTACCTTACCAGTTGTACTAGATATAGTTTTAAAAAAAATTTACGATGGTGCAAATGTTTTCTATTTATGAAAATATTTATATGAGTTTTTCTAGTTTTTCAAAAGATGTGAAGCCGTTCTCACATTTGTAAGTGACTGAAAGATTTAAGAGTACTTAACTAAGGAAAACATCTTTTGCTTCCCCATCTATAAAGTTGTTAGGCAATTTTAGTTAATTTTTGTAAGTCCTCTGCTAACTTGTATACACATTAAAACTCCCGTTCTTTCCCACTGAATTTTGACATATTATGTCAGCTTTTATCTTCTTTTTTGTATCCTTGATGCGCAATGTCAACCTCCTTCTCTTTGACAGAATATGCACACAAATCTCTCTTTTAAATATATCATTTCATGTTCTATTCCTGTCTCCTCTACAAGTGCACTGCACAACTCCAATCTCAGTTTCTCTTCATCAGATTAGGGACAAAACATTCTTACAGATCTGGGTACACATTTTTCAACCAGTTCTAATTCATCTACAGATTTGCAACACTACCCCAACTTCATTTCTGCGTTTCTCCTTCAGCAGGTGGGGTATTATCCAATCTATTTTTCTTCATCATTTTAGAGTTCCCTTTTAAATACAGGTCTGGGTATACAGTTTCCATCTAGTTCTCCCAATTCACCTACAGATTTTCCACACTACCCCAACTTCATGTCTGTGTTTCTCCTTTCGCAGGTGGGGTATCGTGCTGGAGATTCCACCTCCACTTCCCAGATGGCAAAACGTTCTCTATCCTTTCTCCTTTTGGGTGTGGGGAGCCGTCATAGGGTCAATGTGCTGTGTTACTCTCACTTACCATGCTCTCAATTACAAGAGACAGCATTCCATCGTCACCAATGGTATTACAGTCATGCAGGTACGTTCACTAATTTGGTAGCTAATACTGTATTTTGAATGTTACTGTATTTTGAATTTTACAGGTTTCTGACTATTGTTGTGTACTGTAGTGCAACAGCAAATATGGGAAATGCTTAGTGAATGCCATGTTGTAAAGTCACCTGAGATTTAATCATCTTCCCTGTCGTTTGTTATTTAGATATCTCAATTTTGAAACCAGTACATGTTACTCCTATGTTGCTAAAATAGTTGCTGATCACAGTTCTTTAGTTTAAAATTGTCACAGCTTCCCATAGGGTATGCTAAAGAGCCCCACAGTAAACACTGCTAAATTGCTAGTTATCATTCCAACTAGAAAGAGTTGCTCCAATATTTTTTACTTTTTTATAATTTATGTCAAAGCCTACTTCTGAAACAATAAGCAACATTCCTACCTTAAACTTCCTTCTCAGCCTCATCTTTAACTTGTATTCCAACATTTCACATCAAGCAAGTCATTCCAACCTGAAACCTGCCCAAAATCTTTTCCAGTCACTCAGTGACCAAGCTCTTTTACTCAACACAGAGTCTGCTTTCGAGACCTTTGGATCACGTGCCCAAAAGATGGCATCTTCGCATTTTCCTCGTGGTCTGGTGGCTCGTCGCATGGTGGCTGAACCTGGCCTATACATGTAATCTGATAGCCGTCCTGACTGTTCCTGTATTACCCACAAAGATTCAGACTTCGGAAGGACTCATTGCTAGTGATTATCGGTAAGGCAATTATACCCTGTTACTAAACTGTAAATAAATAGCTTAAATAACATAATGTCAAAAAATTTTCCATGTTCATAATGTTAGTTACTTAAGCAAGGTAATCAATACATTTCTATTGTTAGACCTGTAAACTTTTCTGAATTTCTGTATCCTCATGAAATTGTAGGGACATTTTCTGTAATCACATTCCCCAAATTAGTTTTAATGAACTAATTTCTTCATAGCTAAGCTAAAGTTCCTTACAATTCAAAGTAATACGTCCTCCATACATCAGTTAATATTACAACTTAGTCCACTGTACTAGAATAAAAGGCTCACCTTACATATTTCATATATAGTGTAATAATATAGAAGTAACCTACTTAATCTGGCAAAGCAAGATGGACACATTCATTTGATACAGATATTTACACTATTTATTCAAATTTCTATCCCAGTAAGCTAAAGTCAATTCCTCTCCTATGTATGAGACTAGCTGCCTATATGCCGTGATGGAGCATGTCTTAACATTATCAGATAATTGTCGTATACTTTATTCCTCATATTTACCTGCAGCCTGTGTATGGTGGACTATGGTGAGTTCATGGACGAAGCCCTGGCTGCGTCGACAAACCCAGTGTTCGAAGCCCTCTACCGTAAGCTGGACATGGTCCCATCATCTGACGTCATGGAATACATAGGAGAGGAACAGTGTATCGAGAGAGTCATAGCTGGGACCCACGCTCACACTGAGACCTACTCCTACATCGTGATCCTCTACAACATGCTGGGCCACGGCTCCAAAGTCTACCCCTTCAAGGAGCAGCTCTATCCTGCATACCTGGGATTCTTCGTCAGGAAGCACGTGCCCTGGAAGTACAAGTTTGACCAGGGAATGGAGCAGATGCTCGCTGCTGGCTTGGTAGACAAGTGGTACAAGGATTCCATGGCTGACTTCGCGGGATACATGGAAAAGGTATTGGCGTGATGATGGAGGTCACTTTGTTCATTGCATTACTTCAGCATTTTATGTTTTTGTTGAATTGTTCACTTCAATGGGTGATTTGCCATATAGTGGTTAGCTTCTAGGGCGTGACTAGTATTTTTTTGTTTATATGTTAGCATTAGAAAAGTTAAATGAAGGAAGATATTCTATGAATCTGCTAACCACATGAATTGTTCACTGATCAGTGGCATTATCAGAATTATGCTTTCCACGGAAGTAGGCCCTTTTGATCTGATGCTTGTCAAAGCGTGTCGTTAACCCATTAAAAAGAGACAGACTCTCTCTCTCTCTCTCTCTCTCTCTCTCTCTCTCTCTCTCTCTCTCTCTCTTTCTGTGCTCATCTGTTTATCGCTACCCTCAATTCTCCACCTCTTTCCAGACCGCAGAAGAAGGACTAACTTCCCTCACTCTGGGGCATCTCCAGGGGCCATTTCTCTTCTATGGCATCGGTAATCTCCTGGCCAGTTTCCTGATACTGGCAGAGATCTTCTTCCCTCGTTGCGTCCGAAGAATTTAGATTCAGGAGCTGTGAAAATCAACTTTAATTTTCATTGGTGTTTCAAGTCATTCTTTTTATTTTCATTTTGTCAGAATGTTTGTCGATGAACATTCTATTTCAGAGGTTGTTAAGGTCTACGATACTATTAATATTACTTTCATGATTGTCATTTTCGTTGTTACTATTGGAAATATTGGAAAGGAAGTAAACAAACTATTAATCTGATTATTTTGTGAGACGTCATGTACGTATGTGGGATTAATTATAAAAAAAACTGTACTTTATAGCAAGAAGTAGAGAGAATACAAAACGTTGAAAAGTAGTTTTAAAATTTCAGATTTTGTAAATAATAACACAAAACTTATTTTATAGGAAAACTTTTTTTAATAAGTCATAGTTACGTATTTATTATAATCTTCGTCTTCTCTAAATTGGCATTCATGTGCCTCGTAATGTGAAGTGTTTATTTCAGCCATTAGATAAACATGTCATGTATGTGTAGGTGTTAATATTACCTTAACTTTACTTCAATGTTAGCATGAATAAATGAATAAAATACTTAAGGCTTTCGTGTGTAGATATATATATATATATATATATATATATATATATATATATATATATAATATATATATATATATATATATATATATATATATATATATATATATATATATATATATATATATATATATATACATAGGTATATATATATATATATATATATATATAGATGGATATTATATATATATATATATATATATATCTATATATATATATGTATATATTATATATATATATATATATATATATATATATATATATATATATATATACATTCTGGGTCTTGTTTCTCCAAAGGGTGAAGTGAACTTGATAGTAAGGAACATTGTAGCTTAAATATCTGTGAAAAACGAATAAAATTCATATATATATATAGATATATATATATATATATATAGTATATATATATATATATATATATATATATATATATATATATATATATATATATATATATATATATTACAACTCCCTGATCACCTGTCTAGCACTGTAGATATAAATCAAAACACAAATGCCTCTGTTTTATTATCCTTATAACCATTGCCTATATAATCCGAGATAAAATTACGCATTTCTATCAAAGAGGGGAACAACTCCCACCCCCTTAACCCTACTCACCCCCGCCCACCCCAAACCCCCACCCCTACCCCCTAAAGCCTCGGGGACGCCACTAGACCTCCGTCTGACCAATAACTGACAGCTAACAGTTTCATTTGAGTGACAGTCTGACCACTGGGACGCTATGGTGCCTGCTGTCACTTGTCAACAAGGGAAAGTATTTGGTGAGGTTTCCCCCTCCCGCACCAGGTCCACCCCTCCCCCCCCCCCCCCTTTTGAATTAGTAATTATGACGCGTGATTGGCGTGGAAGGTGAAAAAAGAAAATATTTATTTTGTTAAAGTCGTATTAGAGATTTGCAGAGGTTGAATGATAATAATAATAATAATAATAATAATAATAACTAATAATAATAATAATAATAATAATAATAATTTTAAAGATAGTATTTGTCAGGCAATAAAGAATGAAATCCAAAATTAAGAATAATAATAATAATAATAATAATAATAATAATAATAATAATAATAATAATAATAATAATAATAGTAGTAGCTGCTCTCCAT
The DNA here is from genome assembly GCF_015104395.2 of Macrobrachium nipponense. Lineage (NCBI taxonomy): Eukaryota > Metazoa > Arthropoda > Malacostraca > Decapoda > Palaemonidae > Macrobrachium > Macrobrachium nipponense. Next base: position 12,090,268 of record NC_087223.1, read on the forward strand.
AATAATGATATGAATAATAAGTTACTTGTATTCCGTTTATGGTCTTGTAAAGAACTAGAATTGATTTTAGATAAATTATGTATAAAAAAAAGAGCATGGACAATAATGGAAAACAATCATAAATTAAAAAAAAAAAAAGATGAGTAATGACACAACTCATATAATAAGAAAATATAAGCGAAGGTAGTGCTCATGGAATATTAAGGTATGCGACCAACATTAATCTGAATAATGGTTTAGATTCGCCCACTCAGACGAAGTAAGCAGTTAATTGCAAATGACTACTGACTAAAGCTTCATGAGGGGAATACGAGAAAGCTAATTTAAGTAAGTGTCGGCGTTAACTTATATACAATTCCCCTTCCGTTAACATAGTATGAAAATATGTTAATTCCCAGGTAGAGCGAAATAAATATTAAAGGATATTTGCAGCTAAATGCGTGTATGTGAATCACAGTGATGTGATAAAATTCATATATATATATATATATATATATATATATATATATATATATATATATATATATATATATATATATATAGATATATATATATATAATATATATATATATATATCTATATATATACATATATATATATATATATATATATATATATATATATATATATATATATTACATATATATATATAGATATATATATATATATATAATATATATATATATATATATAGTATATATATATATATATATATATATATATATATCTATTATATATATATATATATAATACATATATAATATATATATGTATATAAGATATACATATATATATATATATTATATAATATAACCATATATATATATATATATATATATAGATATATACTATATATATATATATATAATATATATAATATGTATATATATATAGATATATATATATATATATGTGTGTGTGTGTGTGTGTGTGTGTGTGGGTGTGTGTGTGTGTGTGTGTGTTCGTGTGTGTGTATATGTATAGATATAATATATTATATATATATATATATATATATTATATATACACACAATATGTGTGTGTGTGTATATGTGTGTGTACGTATGTAAAAAGGGCTGCCTCATGCAACAGTTCCACAAACCTATGAATCACATGAGAACTATTACTTCCGGCTCTTACGTTAGCTCATAGCTTTTTCATTTCATTTATAATTCAAAGTCACGCAAGTGTGAGTAACTTTCGACAGAGCCTTTCCCAAGTTGAAGGTCTGGAAATCTTTGCTAATGAAGCATCGACAATAATTTATTATATTGTCCCGTCAGCCAATCACGGCGTTAGTTGCCGAAGGCGGAACCTGATTGGCTGGGTGTGACGCGCGAGAGCCAATCAGAAGAGAGCGTCCCTCAGCAAGCAGGTGCTGGTTCGGGATAGCCATAGCATCTTTGTATCCTCTTGTCTTCATTACCTCTGCAGCAGCTGGTGCTGCTGTTATATCGTCTGTTTCAGCTGCAGGAGAGACAGTGTTTCCTAAGGTACCCTGGACTGGCTGCTGTACATATTGGAGGAGTGGATTTCTCTTACGGAGGCATAGGTCACCTGCAAGAACATAATATCTTCAAAGCCTAATGGTCTGCTGCTTGTTTCTATCTGCTAAAGAGAATTGCAGCTTCCAAATCTGCTTCTTCAAGGAGGACGCTGATTTCCTTAGAGATAAATGAATATTATTTTTCTTCAACAGAACCTGGAATAGTTTAAATCCTGGAAAACAAGAGTTTACTCATTTTGGTGAAATGTGGAGACTACCAAAGCAACTGAGAAAACAATTTACACTTTGCATCTAATATTTTCTCAGACTTGTAATTTTCCAGTACCTGGAAAATTACCTCTTCATTGAAACATCTTATCCACGTCTTTCGTCTTTCTTGTAGAAACTGGAAAAACATCAAATTCTGGAAAACACGACTATACCTGCCCTCTTTGGATTGTTTTAGAAAAGTGTAAATCTACTGCTTTTCCAGGAAAAGACTAAATCCAGTGAAACGAAGCTATATCTGGCATCTGTGATTTTATCAGGGGCTCTTAATTCTGCAGTAGTTCCAGCAGTAACTGGAAAAGACTAAAGCTGATGAAACTCAACTATAACTTCCTTCATTTGGAGTTCTTAGAAACCAACTATGTTGTCTATGGAAACAATGTTGAAGAAGACCAAATCTACTGAAACACGGCTAGACTTAGCCCTTTTTATTTCCTAAGGGTCAAGCAAGTTTGTTGTCCTCCAGAATCTGGAAAAGAACAATTCCAGACACAGAACTCAAAAGTACCTATTTCTACTCTTGAGATTCAATAATAAAATTTATGCTTTACTTCAGTCCCACCCAGATACTAAATCAGCCATGAGGGCATCCATCATCTTCCTCTACGTCATGGGCTTCATCGAAGGAGGGGCGTGTCTCTCAGAAAGACAAAATTCCACTTCCCAAGAGGAACCTTCACTGGACCAAAGTGGTGTCCTGCATCTCCTGAAGGAGCTGATGCTAGGACCTCTCCTGGGCAGGACAGTGACTCTTCTGTTGCAAGAAACTTTGCTGAGTTCCTTCGATCCAGATGGCTTGATCGAGGGCCTCGATCAGCCGATTTACCTTCTTCGACTTCCTCAGGAGAGTCAGGAGATTGAAGTGAACATTTTTAATGACAATGATACTACATTTGCCAACTCTTCTGATTATATGAATTCTTACAATTATCCTCTAGCACACAGTAAGTATAGATGTAATTATAATTATATATAATATATTTACATACATAATTGTACGTATGCGTGTATATAATATGTATACAGTTAAGTGTGTTCCCATCCCATACTTGTATAATATTCAGTCGTAGCGTAAATAATTATTTTCCATGGTAAAAGATAATACGTTATCAACAATAATGATAAATCACAAAACTAACTAGGAGACGCATGACTTTTTTTGGCATAAACAGAAATTTAATTTTATTCGCTGTCCATTTGAATAAATCACCACTGAAGGCATCTACTTTTTAATATAATTCGTGGGTTCTTTTGAATTTTACAAAAGGCTTGCTATCATAACTCAGAATCTGTGTGTGTGTGTGTGTGTGTGTGTGTGTGTGTGTGTTCCTTATGAATTACTGGAAACTGGAATCCCTTACCTCAATTGCTACTTTTTCCAGGCGTTCTTGTCATCGTCCTGGAACCGAGTAGTGCTTCCTGGTGGCCTCTGCAATTCCCAGTGAGTCACTGGAATCCGGAAGCTCTTCTCTTAATCGGAACTTCTCCACCTTGCACAGCAAAGAAGTACCTCAAGGCCCCATTGCTGACCAAGCCATCTTACCTGTCAGTCATCTGCCCTTACGAGAGGAGCAGTCCAGCCTACACTCTTGACTTCAAGGTCTGGACCTGGAAGCCCTTTTCCAGGGGGTCTCGCCTGGTCGACCTCGGATTCTGGAATCTGGATTCCTTCCAGACTTGGGATCGACTCTTCGTCGACAGATTCCGGGATATGAGAAGGAAGAACATGACCATTTTCGCCCAGGCAGAGGACAGGCCTTTGATATACATCACTCCTGAAGGAGTCCTGAAAGGATTCAGCTATATAATCATGGACACGCTTCGATGGTGGCTGGAATTCGACCTCAGATACGAAACAGGGAGTAAGATTCGTTTCAGTGTCAACGTTTCGCTTTAGACTTATTTTTTACTGGAAAGTTTCTTTTGAATGTGGACCTCTGTAAAGTAATTTATCAGTACATTCTTATCTTTTCCTATTTTTTCATTTAGAAATGAGGCAGATAGTAAACATCTCAAATTGAGAATTTTCAAAGCATTTAGTTTTAGCACAAACCTGACTTGAGAAGTTGATGTCCTCGCTCTCACAGTTTCGTTTAATATTTATTTGGTTTTATTTTGATAGTATCTCAGCTCTAGAAAATCGCTTGAAAAACTACGCTCGTTTTAGGATTTATGTTTAAAAAAAAAGACTTAAGTTTACTGCGAAAAAAGTAATATATCCACTTCTTAATAAAACTTCGGTGAAAAAGAAACAGTCACATTAAAATGACATTTATGGTTTACCTAAACAAATTTGTTTCTATCTTTCTTAAAACAGCTTCTGTTATCTTTTAAGATAAACAAAAATATTCAGTCTACGAACGCCTCAGAAGCAGCAAATATGGTGACTTTTTTCAGTATTTTTTTTTTTTAGATTAAACTATATTCCGTCCATTCCAATGAATAACTTCATCAAGTTTCATTAGCATTTTTCACGACTTATGACTAATTTCAAATATAGACTAAGAAAAAGAATCACGGTGAATTGTACAAAACGTCTTACTGAAGTTTTATTTTGACCTTAACTGGAGAACGAATTTACGTCGTCTTCTGCAGTTTAAAGTATTTTTGTTTCGCTTTGTATTCTGTAAACCTATTTGCGTGTTTAGTAACATCCCTCAGCTTTCCCTTGATAAGTAGGGGATATATAAAGTTATTTTCGCTCACTCGGGAAATATGTTGTTCTTCTTGTTGAGGGTTAGGAAAGGTCTGTGGAAAAACCTAAAAAGGTCTGAAAAAGATGTTTCGCGTCGAGTTAAAGATACAGGAATTTTATGTTAGGCTATTTATGATTTACTGATTAGAATGAAAACTTAAAAAATAGGTCGTGCACGTTAGACAGTAGAGAAAAGTTACTTCTAATAAAAGATTTTAGCACGCGTCCCAAGTAAGCTGGAAATCTTCACTGACGCCATTGTAGTGGATACGAAGAAAAACAATTCTTCTTTTTTTTATTTTAATTGCATTCATAAAACACTCATATCCTGAAAGACATTAAGGGAAACAGCTCTCTATTATAATTTATTTCATAGAATACTCAGTCCCTATTCTATATCCATCCTTTCGCAGTTAACGTCCTGTGGACCACGATTCTTGACACGATAAGGAAAGGAGAAAATGATGTGTTCATAAACTACGCAACAATAACTCCTAAGAGAAACGTGGACTTCGACTTCACAGTTCCCTATCACAGAGAAGGGTGCGTGACTTCGTGTGACCTCAGTTACCTCTGTTTATGACTTCTTTTTATATGGCTTATGGCAGATTTTGCAGGGAATTCCTAAAACGAGAAATATCTGTTTATAGCTCTCGAAATATTCCTGATAAACTACGAATGAAAGATGTAGAAACATTGAGATATTATAGGAAGTTTACATTTGAAGATGATTAATATTTGAAAATGAAAATTGAATTATATTGAACATAATATGCATTCTAAATCCATATCGTAAGAGAACTGCGTAAATGTGTCTTTTCCAACCCCTAGAAAAATGTACCTTGATTTATATAGGTATGAGCCAGAATAAAATTATATCTTTAATCCTATCTAAATATTTTAGCATTAATTAACTCAGCATACCAATGTGTGAGTTCGATTCTCCTTAGTGGAAGTTGGGATTTTATTCTATTTCCATTTAGTTACTTTTTATTCTATTTATGTTGCTAAGATTTTTGGGGGTAAAACAACTAAGTCTTCTATAATTCTCCTTCAGTTTTTGCTTCATTCATCTTCAGTGAAATTCTTCATCAGTTCCTGATCTTGCCTTTCAATAAATCTGGCGAGACAAATAATTCTTCTTCTTCTTGTGATTTCCCGCAGGTTTGCAATTATGCTTGAAAACCCTCCACCCCTTCCAAGATGGCAGAGCATTCTTTTCCCTTTCTCGTGGTGGGTGTGGACTGCCATCCTCATCTCTACAATTTTCTCCGCAATAACTTACCATCTACTGGGGCTTCACTACGACTTGCCATTCACCTCCAGTGTGATTCTCATCTTGCGGGTAAAATTTATTCAGTTGGTGATCTAACTAAGTCCTGAGGTTCAGATCAGGTTAAGTTAGGTGGTGATCCGTCTAAGTCCTAAAGTTCAGATCAGGTCTTGCAGGTAGAATTAAGTTAGGTGGTGATCCGGCTAAGTCCTGGGGTTCAGATCAGGTTAAGTTAGGTGGTGATCCGACTAAGTCCTAAGGTTCAGATCAGGTTAAGTTAGGTGGTGATCCGGCTAAGTCCTGGGGTTCAGATCAGGTTAAGTTAGGTGGTGATCCGGCTAAGTCCTGAGGTTCAGATCAGGTAAAGTTAGGTGGTGACCCGGCTAAGTCCTAAAGTTCAGATCAGGTCTTGCACGTAGGATTAAGTTAGCTGGTGATCTGCCTAAGTCCTAAGGTTCAGATCAGGTTAAGTTAGGTGGTGAACCGGCTAAGTCCTGGGGTTCAGATCAGGTCTTGCAGGTAAAATTAAGTTGGAATGGTATTTTGGGTAAGTCCTGAGGTTCAGATCAGGTCTCTTATCCCTTGCATAGTTAGAAGAAGGGCCATTGATGACATAAGACGGTAGAAATCTAAGAAAACCGCCACCTGCCTCTTGGAACTAAAGGCGACCTTGGAATCCAATGTTTCTTCAGATAATAGCATAAGGACTGTTTTGATTGAAGTTGTACAAATCCAGAACTGTACTACAGCCAATTACAACACATAGCTTTAATCAACAGACTCTCATTAAAACTAAACAAATCACTAACTCCAGAACATTCAAATTCCAACTGATTCCTCCGCATTCCCACAGAGTCTCCTGGCCAAACCCCTGGACAAAGTTCCTGCAATATGGCGGCTTCGAAACTTCCTTCTCGTATGGTGGATATTCGCGTGGTTTGTCACCCTGTCCTATACGTGTAACCTGACCGCTGTCCTGACGGTCCCGGTGTTCCCCAAAAAGATCCAGACGGCAGAGGAGCTTGTTAACAGTGATTATAGGTAATGAGAAAGAAAGTTTTTGTTTATTTTTTATGTATTTACGTTTTCTGTTTAATCAGTGTTATTACCAAGCAGAGAGAACAAGTAGGTAAGCTACTTTCTGCATTTGTTGGTTTGTTGTCTATGTCTGCTGGTAAGGATTTGTGATATACACATATAGAAGCTTCTATATATGGTGTATATATATATATATATATATATATATAATATATATATATATATATATATATATATATATATGAATACCACAGTGTTTTCTCCTTCATTCAGTCTTTTTTTTTTGCCTCGACAATGCCCTAACAAAGGCGAAAGGGCTTGGCAAACATTTGTACCTATCATTTTCCAGTGGCATTCGCTTATATAATAAAGTCACATGCATCTACTGTGATTCCTAAGAATATGTATATATATATATATATATATATATATATATATATATATATATATATATATATATATATATATATATACATACATTTATATATCAATTCAAGCTGCAAATGTCCTTTAATATCTAAATTCACTTTACCTCCCAAATGATATATTTTTATTAGAAATCAATTTCTCAGCAATAACTGACATGAAACAAAAGTGCATAAGCATGTTTTTATGATATTCTCTGTTCACTTTGTGACGGACACATTTACTCATGACTCGCGCTGGTATGTTACGTAAGGAACCTACGCACACTTACAAATCATGTGGATGATTTGCCTTATCGAAGAGGGAGGAACGGTGGCACAACAAGTTACTCTTTTTTTTTTTCTTTCTTTTATGAGAATTTATCTCGTGCATGTTCAGAAAACTGTGACTTGTCAGTCAACTCCCTTACACAGCCAACACATGTATACTCCCAGGGCACTCACTCTTCACATGTACACTCCCATGGCTCTTACTCAACACGTTTATACAACAGCTGACTCACTTGCCTCTGTTTTCTGTGCAACTCACCCATAGGTGTAACTGTAACTTTTAAATGTATGCGTCGCAGTTCCTCTCTCCCTCTGTGTGGCTCGTGCCTTACAGTACTCTTGGGAAGAGCGTCTGCTACTCTTTTCGCTCTTTTTTTTTATGATACGATCAATCCTACGATCTTGTTGAGAAATAACATTCTTAAAGGACATTTCTTTATCAGGTATTAAAATACAATTTGTTCTCACTTCAATCATCAAATTTTAAAAATACTTCTCTGTCCCAAATGAAAATCATGATTACTCTTCGTTCAAGGGGAAGATTCTGATTACTCTTTCAACAAAAACATCAGTCTCGTTACTTTACTCAAACAATTTCTTTAATGGGCTTACATTAATAATTCTGTCTTAAATCTTAATCACAATTCTTCGATGGGGACAATGGAATTCATTGTCGTTCGTGATACTTTAACTATAATCAGAACACGGCCTAAGAGAACCATCCTTTTTTTTTCTCTTATTTTTCTTTTTATACAATTTTTTTTTCTCTAATGTTACCTTCTACAAATTCCCTATCTGCGTTTCCCTAACACAACATGCCATTGATGACACTACTAAAGGCTACACAACTCGTTCATTGTGCAGTCGATCTAATATTAATATTACTATCAGTGACAACTTTTAGCAATCACGTCGGCTCTAGGCGGGGCAGGGTTTCCCACCTCCGGGGGTGTGAAGGGTATCCTCTCATCACATCCCCATAGCGTCCCAAGACGCTATCCTGTACTATCCCTCTCTCTCTCTCTCTGCCATACGGTTGAGATGTTCCCGTTTTCTACGCAACTTGCTCACAGGTCAGCAAGTCTATTAGTGCCAGCAGCGGTGCCGGCAACCCGCTACTGATGCTATTAGTTTGCTTGTATCTTCTTCACATCGAGCCTGGATTCTCTCACTGGGTTGCTGGCTGTCATCTGACGTCTATCAGCTAATCCTTATTCTACCATCGCTTCATCCTATCCATACCTTAGGCAGGTATCGTGACTTCCTTCACGGGTCGAGGTTGGTAAGGGAACTTCTGCACTATTCACCTTTTTAATACCATCCCTCTACTCTTTAATAGGACGCGATCAGAAGTATGAGTGGACTTCCCCCTTCCCACGGAGTCACGGGGGAGAGGCTCTGGTCGACCTCTCTCTGTCCTGGCATGACTCGTGGGTAGACAGATTCGTCTTCTACTTCTCAGGTTGGGAACTTGCACCCCTTCCCTCACAACAAGACAACAAGGCGTCCCTTGTTCCCGGGTACTGCATAGCAGTCCCCCACGGCACTGGGGATAACCAGGGGTACTACCTTCCCGGCATTACCTCCATGCTGCCTCCTGCTACAGCCAACTTCCGTCCTTCCTGGTGAGGTTGGACTGCTCGCCATATCTCCGTTCAAAACACGTTCGTTACTCCTCTACTTGGTCTGCTACACGAGTCGGTGTCTCGGGGGGTCACGAAGGGTCATGAAGGGTGTTCGGTTGCCACCACCGTCGTTTGAATTTGGCGCTGCAACCGTCGATTTTGAATTCTCTCACACTACAACTGTTTTTATCCAGTCTGTTCGTTTCACCAATTCCCTCATCATCACAGTTCACTGAACTTTCTCTCGTTTCCATGCTTATTTCACTTCATATCACTGTTTGTTGCCAAAAAAAATGTAGCACTAACGTTTGTTTGACACCTCATAAGACCTCAGAAGACCTTATATAAGATCTCACAGGACTCCACAGGACCTTAAAGGACCTTAAAGGACCCCACAGGACCTTAAAGGACCCCACAGGACCTTAAAGGACCCCACAGGACCTAACAGGACCTCGTACGATTATTCACAATACCCCTCGACTGACACCAAAATTATATGACCTGATCTCGGTCATTTGTGGGTTCGGGATATGAAGGGAAAAAACAGGAGAGAGATAAGTTCACCTGCATGCGATGTAGGACATGCAAAAATAATAATCGAGGGAACGCTTAACACAAGTGTATTCTTCTTAGCTACACAGGTGGCCTTTAACTGTAATTATTACGTTAACTATGCTAGTGCACAACCGGACGGCAGGTTAGACTGTTATTGACACTCATGGCGATACGCGTCTTTGTGTGGCGGCCGACGGCGACGGGAAAGCGGGCACTGGGCACTCTCGACCCAGTTTGTCTGCGACCCGCTGACGAACTCATCCTACCTGTCGAGCGGCCTGTTTCAAATGCCCCTTTTCAGATGGCATCATTATGCAAGAAGCTGATTGGTTATTCTGGCTCCTTAGACACAAGGGCCAATCACGAAGGGATATAGAGATACGTGGCACTCTTTTTGAACTGCCCAGCCATGCTAACTTGTAACGTCTTTGGCGGTTGACTTGTTTTGTTACACATACACACAGTATCACTTATAACGGTTTCACAGGACTTCAGGCTATCACGGAAAAGACATATTCAAAACTGTATCGAATCAGCTCATCTGTACCGAAGGGGAATTTTTTTTTTTTTTACTTGATAATAATTTCGTCCCCCATGGGATCGAACCACCATCCAAGTGGACGGGGACGAAATCAGGACAGTCAGTGACGCTATCCAATCAGCCAACAGAGACGCTATAAGTTCATATCGATTCTGACCTTACAAATCACCCTCGATCTCGGTGCTTTCGTAATTAGAATGTCCTTTAATATCTAAATTCACTTTACCTCCCAAATGATATATTTTCATATATGTGACCTGATCTCGGTCATTTGTGGGTTCGGGATATGAAGGAAAAAACAGGAGAGAGATAAGTTCATGTGCATGCGATGTAGGACATGCAAAAATAATAATCGATGAAACGTTTAACACAGGTGTATTCTACTTAGCTAGATATTAAAGGACATTTGTAGCTTGAATTGATATATAAATGGATCACGATTCGATGTGATAATTATTCATAACAAAAGGCTACCGTGCTGTCAAAACGCTCGAATGGCTAACATGGTAGACGGGGTTTCATATCGATTCTAATTACGAAAGCACCGAGATCGAGGGTGATTTGTAAGGTCAGAATCGATATGAACTTATAGCGTCTCTGTTGGCTGATTGGATAGCGTCACTGACTGTCCTGATTTCGTCCCCGTCCACTTGGACGGTGGTTCGATCCCATGAGGGGACGAAATTATAATCAAATAAAAAAAAAAATTCCCCTTCGGTACATATATGAAAATATTATCATTTGGGAGGTAAAGTGAATTTAGATATTAAAGGAAACATTTGATCAGCTTGAATTGATAATATAAATGGAACTCACG
>NC_087223.1:12111280-12116280 GCF_015104395.2 Macrobrachium nipponense
TACCTCAGAATTAATTTATTTTCATATATGTTAATTGAAGGGGAATTTTTAGCTGATAATAGTTTCGTCAGGCGCTTCACTGTATGTCCTGATTTCTGGGTTCCTAGGGTGGCGCCCCGGAGCCGACGAGATTATTATCAACTAAAAATTCCCCTTCAGTTGATATATGAAAATATATTAATTCTGAGGTAGAGCGAATTAGATACTAAATGACATTTTTAGCTTAATGCACATATATGAATCACGTTGATGTGATCAGACATATATATATATATATATATATATATATATATATATATATATATATATATATATATATATATATATATAATATATATATATATATATATATATATATATATATATATATATATATATATATATATATATATATATATATATATAGTCCTGTTTCGAGGAGTGGGAATGTTTTGCAATGTGATGAATGTAATGAAATATAATGCTTCGTAATACAGGTGATGGGGGAAGGGGGAAGGGAAGGGTTGTACTAATTTTGAAAAAGGCTTCGGAATACCTTATCAGTTTAAATCCAAGAAAATCTTAGCTTTATCGATATTTAAAGATTTTACAAAAAAATATCATTTTGTTTGTCCACAAATAATTGGCAACTAATATCGAAATCCTTTTCTTATTCTGTGAATGTTATTTCTTTTAGAATTTTTCTAAATATCTTAGATGCATTCATAAATATATTTCACTTTCCTGCAAGATATTCGGTTCTGGGGAAGGACATGTTCTAGATCATCCTTTTCAATGACGAATGAGACTGCAGTAAGCAAATGGTATCTCTACAATAAGGCCACAGTGTCAATGAAGCAGATTGTCGCGGTCTCTCTATAATAAAAAAGGCTAAAATACCTCAGGAGGCGTTATTTTAAGGACAATCATGCCTAGTTGCGTCATTATGAAACACGGTAATCAAAGTTAAAGCAGAACTAAGTATACCTACAAAGATTTATAAACTTATAAACAAAATGAAAACCCTTAGATAACAAAGAACTAGTAAACAAGTTATTGCACATTATTTAGGATTGACTGCCCTCTGCGTTACCCCAGATCAGCTGTTTTGGGAACCAGATCCTTCTTTGGAGGAAAGAGGACCTCTGTGAGCAGGATAAGGGTTGAAATCAAGAGTCCTGCAGCGTAGAGGAGGAATGGGCCCTGCAGATGTCCTAGGGATAGTGGCTGAAGTTCTGGTGTGGGAGTCTGAAATGGACGACAAAGATATATATATATATATATATATATATATATATATATATATATATATAAATATAATATATATATATATATATATATGCATATATAATATAATAAAAGGAGCCCATAAAAACACCAATATATAGAGAGAAAAATACTATATTTCAGAGACCTTTTTCGTAAACTTTTCTCATTCATCTGCCTAAGAAGAGACTGCAGTTCTCTGACATATAGTATTTTTCTCTCTATGGTTTTTGGTGTTTTTATGGGCTCCTTTTATTAGATGGAATTCTGTTGTAACAGAAAATTTGTACCAGTCAGATATATATATATATATATATATATATATATATATATATATATATTATATATATATATATATATATATATATATATATATATATATATATATATATATATATATATATATATATATATATATATATATATATATGTGTGTATGTGTATATATATATATATATATATATATATACTATATATATATATATATATATATATATATATATATATATATATATATATATATATATATATATATATATATATATATAAAATGGAGTCTGGAATGGACAACAAAGATATATGAATAAATTGATTTATTGGTTATCTATTAAATAATAAAAAAAAATTATTATTTCCTTGGAAGTTAGTAAATAAGTCACTGGTAAAAGACAGGGAATAACTGATTAAATGGATAAAACGAATACTGGCAGGTATATATAATAAATGATTACTGCATTTTGTAGCATTTATTAAAAACATACATAAAATATTGAAATGAAATTCATTTCATAAAGAACAAATAAATAGGGAATTAAGAATTACTGGATTCCATAAAAGATAAATGATAAGCAATAATTCAGTAAATTAAGTACACAGTTGTGAATAATGTTGATTAGTTATATAAACAAACGTACTGATAAAGTAATGAATAAGAAAAGTAAAATGAGGTTATAAAAGTACTCAAGAAGAAACGATTGCATGATTGCGCAATGTTGCCAATAGTACAAAATTTGGTAATTTGGAATTATATTTTGAATATGATTAAGGAAATATTTCAGGGCTAAAAAGAGGCTAACGAAATATCTTTCCTGCCGGGAAAATTTACACTAAATAAATTAACTGGAAATATTGGCCACAATAAAAGAGAATTAATTCGCATAAAAGAAATAAAACTTATGAGATTTATGAACCCATCATCCTTAATCATCCGATTAAGGATGATGCGTTGCCAGTAGATGTAAATGAATACTTTGGGTGAAAAAGGAAGGCCATGCATTCGTAAAATCTAATACTGCTGTTTTCAGACATATCGTACCCTTAAGTGTGTCTTAGTTTAACCAGACCGCTGAGCTAATTGAAAGCACCCCTAAGGCTGGCTCGAAGAACTAGATATATTCACGTATCCAGGATCCGATTGGTTCTTGTGGGATCCGAACTACATTACATCGAGAAATGAATTTTTACTCACCTCGCTGGCAGAGCGGGGAGCAAACTCTGGCTACCGAATCGGTAGGCGCGCACGCAACCCACTCGTCCAACGAGGAACAGACGTGTGCCCTAATCAATATATCGTTCTAAGAACCAACAGAATTCTAACCTCTTCGAAGAATCCTCGGAAGTCCGCCATCGCATCCTTGTACCACTTCTGCGTGAGTCCCGCTTCTATCATCCGTTCAATCCCGGAGTTGAGTTTGTAGGTCCAAGGCGAGTGTTTCCTCACGAGGAAAGCCAAATACCCAGGGTAAAGTTGCTCCTTGAAGCTATAGACTTGACTTCCGTGCCCCAACATGCTGTAGAGAATTTTCACATAGGAGTAGGTCTCCGTGTGGGCGTGGGTCCCCGCTAGAACCTTTTCGATGCACTGCTCCTCACCGATGTGTTCCATGTAGTCGTTCGAAGGCACCATGTCTAGAATCTTGGACAGGGCTGACAGGACTGGGTGGGTCGATTCTGCCAGGGCTTCGTCAACAAACTCGCCATAATCTAACATACATAACCTATGGAGTGACCACATTTACAAATAGTTAGTCACAAGATTTCTAAAAAAAATTCCTGTTTTGTTAACCTTGCGGAATATAATCCAGCCTTCAAGTTAATCTCAACTCAATCGGTCATAAAAATCTGTGCCCAATAGTGAAGTACATGCAAACTAAGAATAAAATATGCAGTAACAGGTAAAAATAAAGACTGCTCTCCTATAAAACTACAAGGCTCACCTATAATGACTTTTACTCAGGTCTTCTGCTGTTTGCAGCTTTTCAGAAAAGACAGGAACTGTTAGAACTGCTATCAGATTACAGGTGTAAGACTTGTTCACGAACCAGCAATGCCACCACCAGGAGATAAGGAAAATACGGACTGGCCACCCCTCCGGGATGAAGTCCATTTGATTGGACAATAGACTCTGCCAAGAGGAAATGGAGTTAAATTTGAAGAAGTAGGGACTACTTCTATTGTAGAGCACTACACAAACCCCTCCAGTTTTTCAAGGGCTACATATCATTACTTATATTTTGTAGTTGTAATTTGCAAATAAGTTAGACTATATTCTTTGACATATTGCTGGAAGAATGGCACAGCCCAGAATCCATTTATTGACTAACCTAGCTTGCATAGGCAACAGATATAATGGTATATAATAACAAAAAATAAAACATTAATAATATAAAACATCATACAGCTAGAAATATACTCTTCTCATAAATAGTTTCTTTTTCGCAACAGATATATATCTTTCAATTCCCTCTTATTTTAATTACCTGCAAAACGTTAAGATAATTGCTAATGAAAGACCTCCGCTTTTTGCGGATGAGAATATGGTAGAGAATCGCAGTACCAGACAAGGATAGGATGACACCCAGCCACACAGGCCATGTGAATGGAAAGTGAATGCTATGCCATCTAGGTAGAGGTGGAGGAATTTCGAGCATAATGCCAAATCTGCGAAATGGGATGTATCGAGAATTAGGGGTTTACTGCATATATATATATATATATATATATATATATATATATATATATATATATATATATATATGTGTGTGTGTGTGTGTGTGTGTGTGTGTGTGTGTATGTATATATATATATATATATATATATATATATATATATTATATATATATATATATGTGTGTGTGTGTGTGTGTGTGTGTGTGTGTTTGTGTGATATCTACAGCTTCTTTAATTAAGGGTTAATTATATTCGAAGGCCTATGGCAGCAACTTGTTGTATTTTTCGTGCAATAGGGAAAATTATTAAGATTTTTCAACCAATTAGAAAAATGAACAATTTCACAAAGAATGCAAGAAACGTTTAACCAGAAGTCTGCTTATCCAGACACTTCCTTTAGCAAACAAAATTAATATTCCAAAGGAAGGTATGTTACTAACAAGAAATTAGTTTTAAAAAATCAGTAACACTTTTGTGAATTATTTTTTTATTCACTTTATGACTAGAGTAAGTCTAAATCAAACATTCGTGCTTGTATTATAACATGAGACAGGATAACTAGCTGATATACTGGCCTAAAACACTGCATGTCTAAACAGGACTCTCTTTAAACTATTTACATTTATAAATTCCAGAAAGATAATTCTTAATTAAATAATGAATATACTGACCCTTCTCTATAATAAGGGATCGTGAGATCAAACTCGTCGTTTCTCTCTGGTGTAATCGTTCCATAGTTGATAAATAGGTCAGTTTCACCACTTTTCACCGAATCGAATATTGTTGTCCACAGGATGTGCCCTGGA
>NC_087223.1:12123780-12126280 GCF_015104395.2 Macrobrachium nipponense
CCGAGTTCATATTAATTACCATTCTACTCACATTTCTCGGGACACCATTTTAATATACCTCAGTGATATCACTCATGTTATGATACATAGCGAGAAACACAAGATCGATCCCACGAGGTACGAAGTCTGTCGGACCGCTACATGAATCAATCGATTGCGTCCACATCATCAGAACATGGTCCTACGTATCTGGATGCAAGTCGAATTTGGTGGGTCGCAGTCATGGTAAAGAGTGACTTACAGGTAACACTTATGAGAAAGGTAAGTTCTTGGGTTTGGGTGAGTGTGTGTGTGTTTTTTTTTTTCTTTCTTTCTTTTGGCAAGATGAGGTAAGTTGAATGAAACACTATGTTTTCTTTCAAGACTTTGGAGAGAAATAACTTGAGTTGTTCACCTATTGTCCGTAGTAACATTGGTTTGTTTATGATTTTAAACCTTTGTGCTGCATTACTTTTCAGATTAAAAGTATTTTCCTGTTACCCTGCAAATCATAAATTATGTTTACCTTACATATACAAACTTAAGGATTGTAAAGTGAATCCTTGTATGAATTACGATAGGTATATCCAAAAACCTCACCAAGCTTTGACCAATACACTAATTGTAACTAGAATACGAATGACATGATGTGAATAACTTAAGTCTAGTTTCCCCAAAGTATTATGCAAGAGATTAAAGGTGATGGTGTTCACAGGCTTCCTTATTTAATTGCTGTCATTCCTGCAAGTGATAATTCAGATATGAAAAGGTCAATCGATCAATAAATAAAAAAAATAAATACATGAATAAGTTGACTCTCATACCTTGGCTTCACAATTAGATATATCATCTTGATGGTGATGACATAACATTTTGGAAAATGTTGACTATAAATTATTCATAAAATGTTTTGACGAAAACTGGAACACTGTCTGAATGCTGTTTTAGACTGGAAACATATATTTCTATATAATGTTTAATGTTATATATAAATCTTTTTATATTTATGTTCTTATGTTTTATAGAATGATTTTACAATGAATAAATACCATTCGACATTTTAGTATCTTAATATTTCAGTCCCAAGGAGAAAGTCCCTCTTTACCTCAGGTACCTCGTAACACACTTGTGGCCACCACTTCTCAAATTAACATTAGCTTCTCCTCTACAGCAAGGCTTTGGAATTCTCCAGCTTTCTTACTATCTTTCGTGGTACTTTTAGAATCTAATTTCGGTGTCTTCATATAAACTTCAGCTTTACCTCCAACGACAACGCCTCCTTCTCCAACAACTGTGGCTCCTTCTCCAACTCCAACCACTGCAGTTCCTCCTTCTCCAACAGCAGATCCAGGACCACAACCTTCAACTTTACCTCCAACACCAGAGCCGCCTTCTCCAACGGGATCTTCCGGTCCTCCAACAAATACTGCAACGGAAATGCACACTGCAACCGCCGCACCTCCAACAACAACTGTATGCAACGGCTCTCGAGCATACTGTAGTGAGTTCTGTTGTATCTTCTGTAGTCCATTTTCTGTTATATAAAGCTGGTATTTCCTACAGGTAGACTCTTACCGCCAAATAAACCATTCTTTTGTTTTTTATTCATCAAAAAAGGTGATTGTGGCATAGCAAATATCAGCGTGGCTGACTACAAGGTGGTTAATGGTGCTGATGCTTCTCAAGACGAGTATCCTTACCAGGTGATTGTTATGCCGACAATCAAGGGTGCAGAATACCAGTGTGGAGGTTCCATCATCAAAAAGAGATGGATTCTCACGGCTGCTCATTGCTTCTTTGACCGGAACGGGTGAGTCTGATTCCTCCTTGTCGTAATCAGAGTTCATTAACGAATTCTTGCCTATTTTTGCTAGTGTAATACTGACAATATTAATCCTTTTTTGCCAGGAACCAACCTAACCAGAATGCAGTGGTAGTCGGGTACGGGAATATCAACCAGGATTTAACGACACAAGTCACTGCGACCAAGTATATCGTTCACGAGAATTACGACAAAACTACTTCCGTGAGTTGTGTCCAGTCGAGGGATATGAAGACTTTATGATGCTTGTACTGTTTTTGATAAAAAGAAAATAA
Organism: Macrobrachium nipponense; assembly: GCF_015104395.2. NCBI lineage: Eukaryota > Metazoa > Arthropoda > Malacostraca > Decapoda > Palaemonidae > Macrobrachium > Macrobrachium nipponense. The sequence continues at coordinate 12,125,857 of NC_087223.1, forward strand.
ATGATTACAAGTTTCTACTGAATTTATCAGTGTTATCATCTTTACAGCTTTTTGCTGTTTTAACTTAATGGAATTTATTTTTACAGGTTAGGGAATAATGTAGATATCCCAGCTCTTAAATGTGAGAGTTAGGTCTCCGGGCCTCTTTCCATCATATAGGACCCTCATTTTTTATTTTTTACTATTATTATTATCTGAAAAATTCCAACCCTTAATTCCTTCACCAGGCAAATGACATTGCTCTCATCGAGTTACCGAGAGCTCTGGATTACGAGACCGATCCCGCTATCCAGCCAATTTGCCTGGCTGTAGAGTCTGATATACCCTATGGAGGAAAGGCGGTTGCTACTGGATGGGGAACACTGGTTTATCGTAAGTGAGAAGGCCGTTTTATATCTCTCTCTCTCTCTCTCTCTCTCTCTCT
>NC_087223.1:12128780-12136280 GCF_015104395.2 Macrobrachium nipponense
CATAGTAAGAAAAGTGATGGACTCCTAAGGAGGCAGGATGCAACCCGGAACCCCACACTATAAATACCACCCAGTCGAATTGGAGGACTGTGATAGAGCAAAAAAAAAAAAAAAAAAAAAAAAAATAATAATAATAATAATAATATCACTGTGAATTAATGATAATGGAAACATGATAGATGAGGGAAAAAAAGACAATTGACACAACTGGGAAACTTGTATTGGATGGCTAAAATCAATTATCTAACATTGAAGTTCTAAGTTTTCCTGCAGTGAGGTCTCATACATGGTTTATGAGAGTGTGAACAGTGCAGTACCTTCTCTTGCCTCCTCCTGGATACACTACTTTCGTGAGACAAAAGCTTTTGTGAGAATATGCAGGAACTGATACAACAATCTGAAGAATAGTCTACCATATTATTTTCAAAAAATGAAATGAGATCATTTAAGTGATAAATTACCATTAAAATATTGTTACATAGAATTAATCATTTTTTTACCTACTTGGATATAATTCAGAACTTGATTTCAATAAATTTACCCAATTATCTTTTTGAATCAATACCCTGGGGTCAGAATTTGTCACAATTAACTCCTTATTTGGAGGGAATAAATTTGATATCAGTAAGGAATTTTATTTGGAACTCATTCCAACCTTGTTTGGAATTAGCTCATTCCTGCTTTGACAGAATGGTCACCACATCTGAGGGAAGCTTGTTCCTCCTTAGGACTGGTCTTCTCTGCATCACAACGCCTTTCAGAGCAGCAATCCGGTGCTTCTTTGGGGGGAAGAGAATCTCCCAAACTAGCACCAAAATGGCCCCAAGAATACTGAGAATATAAACCAGGAAGGGTCCTTGAAGATGGGCGACAGACAAAGGCATCAGATCGGGTGCTGGTTTCTGAAAACAGAAGATTCAGTCGTTGATTAACGATGAGGCGAATTTCATTGTTATTTTGGGTGTTTTAAGATTTAATCCAAAATAAAGATGAGGCAAAAGAAAATGTCTAATACTTTACCATTTGAACACACCATACTAGTTATGGTTGGTTGCATTTCATTTGGCGTTTAGTTCTAATCATCAGGTTTTACTGTATATATACATACATATATATATATATATATATATATATATATATATATATATATATATATATATATATATATATATATATACATATATATATATATATATATATATATATATATATGTGTGTTGTGTGTGTGTGTGTGTGTGTGTGTGTAGCAGCAAAACCTGGATTTTATTACATGTAAGATAAAATACTGAGAGAAGAAGAAACACTTATTAGCTATTGATCCCTGTATAATAAGAAATAGCACCTAATAATTCTACAATTTACAAATCCCTAGAAACGAAATATTAGATCTGTAATTAACCTTTTCAGGTGCATTATTTATAGGTCTATATAACATAGCCTTGCTTTAACTGTGTAAATCCTACCGTTTCGAAATATCCGCTGAATTCATCCATGGAGTCTTTGTACCACTTGTGTATGAGACCCGTCTCCAACATCCACCGCATACCCGTATCGAACTTGTACTTCCAAGGGGCGTGTTTCTTGACCAAGAAAGCCAAGTGACCTAGGTAGAGTTGCTCCTTGAGGCTGTAGACTTGAGCCCCGTGGCCTTCCCTGTTGTAGAGGATCTTGATGTAGGAGAATGTCTCGATGTGGGCGTGTGTCCCAGCCAGGACTAGTTCCATACATTGCTCTTCGCCTACGTACTCCATGTTATCCAGCACAGGAACCATATCGAGAATTTTAGACAATCTAGAGAGGACTGGGTGGGTTGACGTTGCCAGAGCCTCGTCCACGAATTCACCGTAGTCTAGCATGCAGAGTCTGGGGTGCATTGGAGAGGTTTGAAAACATATGGAAATGCAGGAACTTGAAATCCAAGAATCTTAGGAAATTAAGCATTTATTTCACTATTCCTAATATCACTACACCCCAGTCCCTAACTCCGGGGGTTAAATCACATGTATAAAAACTAGGAAACCTACTCTATTACCTGTATTTACTATTGGCAATTCCTTCAGCCGTCTGAATCTTGGTAGGGAAGACAGGAATAGTCAGGACAGCCACCAGGTTACTCTTGTAGCAGGTGTTGACGAACCAAGACGCCAGACTCCAGAAGAGGAGGTAGATTTGGATCCGGCTGACTTGAGGCAAGTTCTCCACTGGGATGGACAGGAGACTCTGCAGAAATGAGAAGAAGGTTGAGTAGAAGGTGTGTTTTGTTCTTCATCTTGGTAAATGAAGGGTTTAGGAAGAAGGGAAGTGAGTATATCTTTATTTGTCTGTTAATTGTGATAGGGGAATGCCCCAGCACTGGATGACTTCTAGACAAAACGTGAAGTTACCTATCTGTGCATAGTCATTCTTCTGTAAAATATATTACACAAGGGTGAAAATATCTGTCTGCAATCTAAAGATCAACCACTAAACCTATGTCAGAGCAACAGCTTCAGTGATCTCTTAACTGCACAATTAAAAATTTTGACATCAATAAAACTTAAAACTTATAGCAAACTCTAATGAGCACCACAACACTGGGAATATGCGGCATTCGTACTGACTCACCATAAAGATGATTATACCATTGTCGATGAGTGAGTAGTTATACTGATGACTGAGTGCGTGATAGACAATCGTGGAAAGCAGTGTGGATATCATGACAGCTGTCCATACCCACCAAGTGAAAGGGAAGAGAATATTCTGCCATCTGGGGAGGGGAGGTGGTACTTCAAGAATCATGGCGAATCTATACGAATAAATAAGAAAGGACAGTTGAATTAGGTCAACCATGAATTAGTGCCGTACAACTCAGGCCAGGTAGAATTGATAATATATATGGTTCTGTGAGTTATTGTTATCCAGACCTGTCTAGTTCCAGTTGTTATAAAAATGTCTCGTTGATGAAGTTTTGTTATATCTTTCTATTCTGTAGAATAGTAAACCTTACAATTTTCTACAAAATAATTGCATAGAGGACAGCTATTCGTCATCTAAAAACGTTATAAAATTTCCCATTTTCCTTAACAATATATTTACGTATAATTTCAGCATATATGTATATACATGAGCAATACATTTGCCATTCATAATTTCATGAAACTTTGTATTAATATTATTTCAAAGAACTACAAAAAAACTGTCAAAAAAGCTAACGATACTTAAGCACTTCCCAAACTTCGAAAAAGTCCAAGAAAAAAAGTAATTCCCCAAAAAATAAATAAATAATAGATAAAACTGAAGGTCAAAATGACGTCACTGATAAAATCATTTTTAAAAAATTACAGAAAAAAATGAAGCCCTAGAAAATATACTTATTAATTATAGTCACAGAAGTCACGTAAAACAAGGTTGATTAAAATGAAGTTTCCTTACATGAGGTCAGGGAAACTGATGTCACTCACCCCTCTCGATGATATGGGACAGTGAAGTCAAAATCTTTGTTCCTTCCCTCTGTGATTGTTGCATAATTGACGAACACATCATTCACGCCTCTTTTTATAGAATCGAGGATCGTAGGCCACTGAAGGGTCACTTTAATATAAATATATGATCTCAGAATATGATTATATATAAATATATATATATATATATATATATATATATATATATATATATATATATATATATATATATATATATATGATATATTTATTGTATAATGTACAACTACAGTTAAATACATTACTATTACAATAATTTTGTCATTTTATATCATTAGCTTCTTCAACAGTAATAATATCTTCAGAACTTTTTTATATGTGTATCCAAGTGGAAATAAAGATCTCCCAATAATAATAATAATAATAATAATAATAATAATAATAATAATAATAATAATAATAATAATAATAATAATAATAATAATAATAATAATAATAATAATAATAACAATAATAATAATAATACCTTGCATTTCTCTTGCACTCATTGAATATAATACAAATACAAAATTGAAATTTATGTATACATTTTCTTAAAATGTTTCGTAACAAAAAAATAAAAATAGCAAAAGCCATCTTCTTGGAATACGATACTGTCTAAGAACTTTTAATATATGACTAAATGAAGATAAGCTAATCCAAACGAGATCAAAAATAAACACAAACAAAAAGGTTGACGCTAATTAGATAAAACAGATGAAAGCTTACTGTTTGTTTCGTAAGTGAGATTGAATTTCAGCCAGTGTTTCAAAGTATCCATGATGATATAATTCAGCCCCTTCACAGTCCCTTCAGGAGTGACGTAGATCAGGGGCCTGTCCTCTGCTTGGGCTAGAATAGACATATTTTTCCTCCCCATGTCATGGAACCTGTCGATGAAGAGTTGATCCCAATTCTGGAACGAATTCCCGTCCCAGATTCCAAGGTCTACCAGTTGTGGCCCACTGGAAAATAGTCTCCACGTCCAGACTTTGAACGTCAAGGTCTGTGGGGGTCTGTGTGGCTCGTGGGGGCAGATAACAGCCAGAAATGATGGTTTAGCTAGGAATGGCGTTTCCAGGTAGTTCTTTGCTAAGCAAGGTGTTGAGGATACTATAAGGATGAGTGCTTCCGGGTTCCAGTGGGTAAGAGGGTACCAGAGAGGCCACCAGAAGGCTCTGCTGGGTTCCAGGATGATGACGAGAACACCTGAAAGAAGAGACGGAGCAGGTGAGAGCCTCCAGTATCCTGGAATTCCTTGGGAACCTTAGATCTGTGAAAACAACTGGACAATGACGTGATTGTGATAAGAACTTCTTGTTTCCTGTGAGCCAAAGTGAATAAGAAAGAAATACATATATGCATATATATATATACATATAATTGTGTGTGCATTTGTGTGCGAGAGATAGTAATAGATAAGGGTAACATCACACAAACATTCAAAAATGAATATGACATTGAATCTCGCGGTTAAGTAGCTTACCAAGCGAAAGAATGAACTGTGGTTATTGTCCACCTCTCCCATAATATAGATCTATGGTTACAAATAAGTTCATCAATTTAAGGATGCACTTACTATGCATTAAAGGGTAATAGTCAGCCGAATAAACGTCCGTAAAATCAGTGACATTAACCAGATCACCAGTATCGTCGATACTTCTCGCCACCGTCTCTGGCATCTCCTGGGGGAGTCGCAGGAGATAAACAGGCTGATCTATGACCTCCATCAATACATCAGCTTGGAAGGACTTCAGTGACCTCTCCTCTTCCAGGAGGATGGTCACACTCCTACCCAGGAGAGGTCCTGACATCAGTTCCTTCAGGAGGTCTTGTAGTCCGGTCTCGTCGTTAAGTGGTATGTTGTAGAACTGCAGCAATTTGGAACTCATGGTTGGTACACGTGCCCTAGTCACTATTCCTCTCGTTAAGCTTATGAAGTATAAAAAGCTAATCGCTGGTCTCATGGTATTCGTGTTTTCCAGTTTCCAGAGCTACGAAAATCAGAGGATAAAGTACCTGTGTTTACTTGGATTTAGCCTTTTCCAGTTCTCCAGAGCTATATCATTCCAGTTTCCAGAGTTCTTGAAAATCACGGGTCAAACCAGCTGTTTCCCTGGGTTTAGTCGTTTCCAGTTTCCAGAACTATTGAAATCGGAGGCCAGTGGATCTGTGTTTCCCTGGATTTAGTTCTTTTTCCAGTTTCCAGAGCTATGGAAATCAGAGGATAATGGATTTGTGTTTCCCTGGATTTAGTCTCTTCCAGTTTCCATAGTTATGGAAATCGGAGGCCAGTGGTTCTCTTCCCTTTGATTTTATTCTATTCTAGTTTCCAGAGATATCCAAATAGGAGGCTAATGGATCTCTTTCCCTTGATTTTGTTCGTTTCCAGTTTCCAGCACAACAACAGATAATAATTCTTCCTACTGCAGCGGCATAGCAGCAGCAAAAGCTGCCATGGAAGTGATATCGGAACTAGAATTAAAGTCCTCGCAGGCCAACCTTACTAGGCAATGCGGACGGGGAAACGATCATCTCTGATTGGTTAACAGAGTCGATCTTCCAACCAATGAAGTGCCACTTCTCAAAGCCATGGCTGCGATTGGAAGAAATAAGGCAATCGCAAATCATAATCGATTTTGTGATCAAAGAATCTTATAGGAGCTTCAATTGAAATTGCGTTTGACAAAAAACTTAATAAAACTTGTGGAATAACACGTAAATACTTCGATTACGAGTGGGAATAAAAACAAATGACCCTGTCTCCGCGCACATAATAGAAATAATAGATACTGTCCTAAAATGACTCGATGAACGACTGGTTAAAATTATATGGTATGAACACTGCTTCACTTGAATGATGATAGAAGCAATCAAGAAACCCATAAAAATAACAAACCCACAGAGATGCAGCGGTATGTAGAAGACATTAGTGCAATTTTGTTTGTATTAGTTTATACGTGTATAGCCCTAGTAGGTATATCATGAAAAGAATAATGACTAGGGTAAAAATAAAGACGAATTACAGTACAACAACAACAACAACAACAACAACATTCCACAACCTTACCTTCATCAATGTTGATGTTTCAATCAAAGTTATTGTAGCGATAAAATGATTGAAAATGGAGGGAAACCATAAGAAAGGTAACCACTATTTTTCATTGATGCTGTTATATTGACATTAATAAGTTATTAAAAGGGCAATGCCGTTTTGGGCTTTTCAATTCGCGTTAAAGTTGATAAACAATATTAATGGGATTTGCGATTCACGATTCAATCACGAATGAGATAAGAGAAAGCATATATATATATATATATATATATATATATATATATATATATATATATATGTGTGTGTGTGTGTGTGTGTGTGTATGTGTGTATACATATATATATATATATATATATATATATATATATATATATATATATATATATATATATATATATATATATATATATATATATATACAGACAAATTACATAAATCATAAAACAAATGTTACAAAGAGGATTCGCTTTAAAAAGACTGATATTAAATTATTATGTTATTATTTCAGTGAATACAATCAAATATGAGAAAGTTAGTTGGTTATTGTGGGCACAAAACCCAGCAAAAATTGCATAAAATATATCACTTTGCGAATCAAACACTGGTCATTCACCTTGTGAGCTGAACGAAGGTTATATTACCTTCTGTACAGTATTACTAGATTAGATTAGGTCAGGGATTATATGAATAAGTTAGTTTAAAAGGAGGCAGTATACTAGACTATATATGTACGAAATAGATGGTTTATCAGTATACCAATTGATATAACCTGAGGAAAAGAAGAATCCCTCTAAAGCAAAATTTACGAATATCTTCAGGTTGTTCTAACAACAATACATAAAGCTGTCTACAGGAATCATATAGTTTTCCAGTGTTAACTGGTTGATTGTTTGAAATCAGATATCTTTGTGGAGGTATCTGTGAAGCAAGAGACCCCTGAAAGAGATCAGCATCTCAGATCTACATATTCAAATGAGGGAGACGCTG
>NC_087223.1:12138780-12141280 GCF_015104395.2 Macrobrachium nipponense
CAAGGTCTATTCTAGCTGTAAAGGACCTTTGTACACTCTCTATTTGTGCAATATCCTTTTGATAGTGTGGGTACCATATCATATTGCAATATTCAAGTGGACTACGAACATATGTTTTAAAAAGCATAATCATGTGTTCAGCTTTTCTTGTTTTGAAGTGCCGTAACAACATTCCCATTTTTGCTTTACATTTTGCCAACAGAATTGCTATTTGATCATTGCATAACATGTTCCTATTCATCATCACACCAAGGTCTTTAACTGCTTCCTTATTTGTGATTATCTCATTATTAGGTCCCCTATATGCATATAGCTTTCCTTCTATGTCTCCATAATTTATTGATTCAAATTTATCAGAGTTAAATACCATCCTATTTACCTCTGCCCAATCATATACTTTGTTAAGGTCTCTTTGTAGAGCGTTCCTATCTTCATCACGTGTAATTTCTCTACTTATTCTTGTGTCCTCAGCGAAACTACTCACTACCGAATCCTTAACATTACTGTCTATGTCTTCAATCATAATAACAAACAGTATTGCAGCTAACACCGTACCTAGTGGCACACCGGATATTACCTTGGCTTCATCCGATTTCTCATCGTTTGCAATAACTATCTGTTTTCTGTTGTGTAAAAATTCTTTTAACCATCTTCCTACTTTATCCACGATATTGTTTTCTAATTTTCTTCGCTAATACATTATGGTCTACCTTGTCAAAAGCTTTTGCAAAGTCTAGATAAACCACATATGTTTCATTTCCACTTTTCATATTTTTTAAATATGTTCTCACGGTGGACTAACAGTTGGGTTTGTGTATTTTTTCCGGGTACGAAACCATGTTGTCCCATATAAAACAAATTATTTTTTATTAAATGTTTCATAATATTTTTCTTCATTACCCTTTCATACACTTTCATAATATATGATGTTAGACTCACAGGCCTATAATTACTACCTCTAGTCTTGATCCACTTTTGAAGGTAGGGGTAATATATGCTAATTTGTGGTCATCATAAATCTTGCCTGTATCCACATTTTGTCTTAATAATATTGCAATTGGCTTTGCGATAGAATGAACTACTTTCTTTAACAAAATAGCAGGAACTCCATCAGGCCCTGCTGCAGCTCCATTTTTAATTTCATTAATAGCCTGCACAATATCAGCTTCATCAATATCTATGTCAGCTAAATATTCTCTATTTTCGTCCCTTACTACTTCTATATCATTATCTTCATTATCTATTCTTGGGGTGAATTCTCTCTTTTATCGTTCTGCCAATATGTTACAAATTTCCTTTTTTTCATTCGTTAATCTCCCTTCAAATCTTAGAGGGCCAATTTCTATTCTTCTTTTATTCATCTTTTTTGCGTATCTGTATAATAGTTTGGGGTTTTGCTTGATATTTATTAGGGTTTTTTCTTCCAATTCCCGTTTTTCATTTTCTTTTGATTGTATAATCTTTTGCTCTGCATTTTCTATCTTACTTTTTAGTTCTATAACTTTCCATGCATTTTTTTCTTTTGCAAGACCTTTTTTCCACTTTCTGATTTTCTGGAACAAGATCCTTCTGTCTCTTGGTATGCATGACTGATGTTTACTTTTCTTCTTCGGTATATATTTATCCACTATTTTCTCTAATATTTTATATAATATCTCCGTATTTACCCTTATGTCATCACTTACGAAAATGTTATCCCAATCTTTGTTTAATTCCTCATTTATTTCTGACCATTTTATATTTTTACTCTAGAAGATGTATTTTCCATATCCTTCCCACTTTTTCATTTCTTGCTTATCTCTGTTTTCACTTACTTTGGAATGGACTGTTAATTCTATGACATTATGGTCTGAAATATTCGCATTATAAACTATTATTTCTTTAACATAATTCACCTCGTTCACAAATACTAGGTCTAAAGTATTTTCCTTTCTTGTTGGAAAGTGATTTATTTGTTGAATGTTGTATTCTAGTAGCATATCTAATAGCTTTTCGAATTGTCTCTTATCTTCTGCACTACTATTACTCTCTTTTTTATATGTATAAGTACAACCACAATCTCCTATTCGTTCTTTCCAGTCTACGAAAGGAAAGTTGAAGTCTCCAGATAGGAGAATAATCCAGTCCTTGTGATTTCTACATATATCATCCAATTTTTCTATTATTAAGTCAAACTCTTTAGTATTAGGAGGTCTATATATTACTATGTTCATTAATTTTTCAGATTCAAATTCCATCACTATTAGTTCACATTCTGAGTTACTATATTTCTCATATATTTTTTCCTTCCGTTTTTTGTCTTTCCCATATTGCGGTTCCCCCTTGATTCCTATTTTTTCTATCTGATCTATAAGTTTGGAACCCTTTTATTTGATCATCATTCCCAGTCTCTTGGGAATACCAGGTTTCACTTATATTCATTATATCTGTTTTCTTTTCAATTTGGGTTAGTTCTTCTAAGTACTCTATTTTTCTTTTTGAGTTACTCGTATAACTAAAC
>NC_087223.1:12143780-12161280 GCF_015104395.2 Macrobrachium nipponense
TATTATTATTATTATTCATCCTTTGAAATCTGACAGAGACATGAATGCAAATAATAGCAGAGTGAGAAAGATAACCATTCTTTCTTCATCCAAATCTACCATTCATTACATTTCCCATAATCTTGTAATTTCCCGTCGGTTGGAAAGATTCAGGTTATTTTGGAAAATACTAAGACTAAAACAAGTGTTCAACATTTATTAGAAAAAAATGTGAAATGAATATCCTTAGGACAAAACGTAATTCACTTTTCTTCTTCTTCTTCTTCCTCAGTTAATTCAGAAACAGAAGACGAGATGGAAGGCAGAGACCGATCATGGCTGGTAGTAATATTATTATTACTATCAGTCCTCGTTTTTGCCTTCATTAAGGTCCTGACTTTGAAGTGGAATGCTCCTAGACTTGTGGAATACTTTCCAAATCTCGCCCAAACGTAAGTTCATCAAAGAGAGAGAGAGAGAGAGAGAGAGAGAGAGAGAGAGAGAGAGAGCTGTGAATTCATCACCAAAATGAGGAAATTCGATTTGCTATCTAGTAAAGCTATTTGGTCAAACTATTGACAGATTCTTATTGTTTGCAATAACTCTCCTACGTACACGAATAAAAATCTCTGGATGAGATCTATATCTTTTATCTAAAAATTGAAGTGAGATAACCCTTAAAAAAAAAAAAACATGTATTTCCCAATCTAAGCTTGATTTTTTTACCGACATTATTTCAGCTCGGACTCTAGCAATGCTGTATCTCTCGTGTTTAAAGAAGATGGTGACCTAGAATGAACTTTAACATCTGCTCCAATGTCAAAGATAACACTCCAGCCAGCCAACTGAGCTTCAGGGCGAAATACCTTCAGGAATCGCATATTCAAAGCAATTTCCTTATGTCATCTTCAGTAGAAATTAATTCAGTTTTTTTATCAAATTTTTGGAAAAATGCATCGTCTCTCTAGCAGCCAACGGTGAGTGGTTATTGCAGTGTCTTATGGTTATTAAAATAATATAACTTTAGGATTGAAGAACACCTCAGAGGCAAATGATTAATGAATGAAGGACACAGGATTTAAACAGCTGAAAGAGGCTCATTCAAAACAACGACCCCGACTAGGGATTAAGCAAAAAAATATTCCTTTTGCTAAACGTCACTAGTTTTAGGCATGGAAGTAATCTCACAGAGAGAGAGAGAGAGAGGAGAGAGAGAGAGAGAGAGAGAGAGAGAGAGAGAGTTTGTGTTTCAATCCATAACTGATTTTCAACAAATACAAATAAAAACATACACAAGTGTATATATGTATGTGCTTGTGTGTGTACATTTTCTCTAACAAATGTGCATGCAAAATATGATCAAATATACGATCTTATATGAAGTCAGCTTTGAGGGAAGTGTAAATGTTTTCTACAAGAACCAATCCTAAATTATTATTCTCAAGTTTATGACTTTCCTCCCGGGGGCATAAAATCCTTTAACGAATTGCCCAAGGCTAGATTAACCGATCATAAAAAAAGATTTATATTCAGTTAGGTTTAATGAGATCAAAAATTCAAACCGACTCGTAGGCAATAATTTTCCAGTTTTATACCGATTTCTTATTAGGTGACCCTGAGATACAGGCAACAAGAGGAAGGTGTCGTACTGAATGCTTATATTTTATGCTTTTTTTTCTTGGTATTCGCGTCATATCGGTTGGTTTCTAGACATGGTTTGTCACGAAAGTTTATTATGATTGCTACAGATGATGAATGAAAGCTCTGACTTCCTTCCGAAGCAATAAGTATGACATTTATGAATGGACTGACCTTGTGAAAAGGTGCAGAAGTAATCAGACCACTGTGAGATATAGCTTTATATCAATGAAACTTATAACTTTCTAGAGAAGCTACTTTTTTCACGTTGGTATAGGTTGTACGTACTTATTTGAACAGGTGATTTTTTTACGATGGATGTTCATGCTTAACCTCAAATACCACTGCTACTTGGTTGATGATTCTAGAGGTTGCTATAGATTTCGAGGCTAAAGAGGAATTACATTGAAAGGGGCATTTCATATCGCCAACAGCTAGAGCTGATTTTGAAAATCTCCCAAAAGTCTCAAGAGTTCAAAATTAAAGGAAAAATTATACTTTAGTTCTGGATAGAATGAAATGGCATTCAGTTTGGTGATTAATACCAGAAGCTCTTTAACTCACTGTCTTCAGACTCGATGAGCCCATTTAATTCATACCTGGGCCTATAATGAGTCTATGAGGATTGAAGCACTCATTAACTACTGTGGAGATTCTGACAGGATTTTGAGTTCAAAGTTTAATCTTTTCTTCCATATTCCATCTCAAATGTGTCCTTACTTTGAAAATTATGAGACTTTGTAATGACGTTTCTCTGTTGACTACTAAAGAAATACAAAGCCTTTCAAGTCAAATGAATTTAGTTGTTATCAAGTTGTTGCAAATGAACCCAATTTTAGTTTTTTTAATTATGTCTCGCAACTGAATACCAGAGGGAGAGAGATAGAGACATGTCATTTAATAAAGACCTCTCTATTTTCATCAAGCATTATTCAAAGGCAATGAATATTGTTATGGCCCAGACAAATAATACAGTTAAACTACTCAAATTTGCTAATACAAAATATTTTTTATTTTCAGGAGTGTTTTCACATTTATTACATAATTCACTATCGAATGCCTGACATAATTCACCTCTGTTTCACAACAATACCAGATCATTTGTAAAGTACATGATTTACATCTAACATAGTAGAATGATAGACATATTTTAACTATCATTATTTGCTAATACTTATGTGCATATTTTCCTGCATCCCCCATACTTACATAGTGCTTATTTCATTTTAATCTTATGTACTTTTATTTACTTTCAATAACATATAAGTAAAACGCATTGATGAATGTATGCATTTCATAACCTTACTTCGTTGGCCTGTCGTAATATAACTGTAAGAGAGAGAGAGAGAGAGTCATCATACATTTCCCACTAAAAGTATTACATTGTATTTGGGAATATTGTACTTTGTGAATGTGTTTTTACAGTAACATGGACAATAAATGTTTTGAAGTTACATTTCTTTCTTCAATTTTCCAAATTTTGGTGTTGCGAATAAATGCAAGAAGTTTAAACAGCAGCCAATAGAGCCATAATGACTTGTCAGTTTAGATTCGTTGCCATGAAAGCAGATGTTTACATCTAATAATGTAGCAAAAACAAAACCAAATAAAATTATAGCTATTTAGATACATGATTTAGTATCTTTAAGAAAGTATTATATGATGAGTGAAGTAAAGACTTATAAACTAAAGAAAAAAATAATTAAACTTCAAGATTTGGCTACAACACATCTTTCCCATTTATTAAGTTTATAAAGGGCAAAATTGTCTCCTTTCAGTGGAATTAGATACAAAATCAATATGAATACTTCATAAAAATGTAAATGATTATACATCTATATAACCTCCATAATCACTTGAAATCTTATTATCACACTTAAAAATCTCATTTCGAATTTACTGGCTGGTGACATATGGCATACACGCCAAAACCAACCAATCAACGATGAGATTGAAGACGTCATCAACAGCCAATCACAGTGAGGAAACACTCCGTAGCTACCTGAGGGTGTACCGAGAGACCTATGCAATGCTGTTCTGGCTAATCTGCCTGGTACAAGAGATTAGATGGCCAATAAGCTTCAGGTGTGAGAAACCGTAAATCATTGTAATAAATATATTAATAAAATTAATCCAATTTACCAAATGGTGTGTGCTGCCTTGATCCAGAGTCTGAGAAAGCCAACAGCTGAAACAGCTAACAGGGATACTACAGTCTATGGTTAACCAAGATTCATACCGGACTTGTTACGATCATTATCGATCAGCCCCAGAATGAATCTTCAATTGTATACGTTTATTTCACGAATCTATTCTATCAGCCCTCACCTGGTTCATCAGGTAGGTAGTGTTAGCTTCGGTGCAATCATGGTCTCTCAGAAAGAGATCAATATTCGTGACCAAGGTAGATGTGGTCCCAGACAATTCAAAATTAGTAACTAAGTGTCAGTACACCACTTTGTATGTGTATCTGGATTTGAAACTGGTATCCTCATCCTAAACATGGAATGGGCACCTGGGATGCAAAAGGAGAGAGAGAGAGAGAGAGAGAGAGAGAGAGAGAGAGAGAGAGAGAGAGACCAGAACCTGAGGTAATATCCACTATTTTTGTCCCAAATGGGCATTGTGTGAACACAATGCCCATTGTTCTGAGAGATAATAATAATAATAATAATAATAATAATAATAATAATAATAATAATAATAATAATAATAATAATAATAATAATAATAATAATAAGATCCAGAGCTTAGACATCTCTTTCAGAACAAGATTATACTCTCACAGAGGTCGATGTAGCATAAGGTGAAATCGTTGTCATATTTTACCTAAAGCTGAGGTCATCACAGGTTACTGGAAATTCCAGTCTCTATTCTGAGATTCATTTGCAGTAGCCCATCCAGGCTCATAGACAAATCCTCTAGATGGTTTATACTTTTATTGTCATTTAACCGTTCACATAATTCAGCTTTATTTTGGATGTTTTTAGATCTAAAGCAATTATTATTTTTTTATTTGGTCTTGATAGGCTGGTATTGCTTAGTATTGATCAACCTGTGAAAGAAAGACAACCGAGTTGCAATGCAGCATAAACTGATCGTACTTAATGATACAGAATTGTAAAGTATATATCTCTTATTACCATAGAAAATCGTTTATTACCATAGAAAACGAATGTTTACATCGAAAAGCAGGTCGACCAAGGATCGTGGAATGCAGACAATAACACACGAAAAAAGTCTTTGTCTATTTCCCAATAAATAGCTTAATAATTCCAACCTAGCTATGGATATAAAGGTATTTCAACATTTGCATCATTTGTTATACGACATGACAGAAATACCCTTCCATATAAAAGAGAAAATTATATAATTTTAAGAGATATTTACAGTGAGCACTGGCAACAATGCTCTCAGCACATTCAGAATTTTTAAAGGCTAACTGACCACTTTTCCCCACACAAAATACCGAATAAATGCATTCTGTGAGCCTTGTATGTAACTGAAGTCATGTTAAAGGTATATATTGTTGATCTTTTACTGCTATTTCATCAGATAATTGGCCGAATTTTTGTTTTGTTAAATTTGAAAATAATGAAAGTTAACCTACTGGCATGAAGTAGCAACTATTCACTTACAGCATAATAGTAAACGACAGAAACCACCAATCAGAGAGCAGATTGATGACGTCATTGACAGCCAATGAGGATCGAGAATTTTTCCTGGGAATAATTATGTAAATAATCTGTTCCACGAGACTTATGGACTGCTGTTGGAAATCTTTCAAAACAGCCGCATATTCATGGCGGTTTTTTTATTTGTATTATTTATTTATTTCTTAGGGATTTTTGTGAGGACTCTGTTAAATAAACATAAGCATTTTATTCTGATACGTCTTAATTTTTTATAAAAGAGATAATTTATTGAGTTTTTTAACGTAAATGAGACTGATGATATTCGAAAGTCTGGTGCAGTTAGAGAGGGAGAGAGAGAAAAAAATTATATATATATATATATATATATATATATATATATATATATATATATATATATATATATATATATATATATATATATATATATATATATATATATATATATATATATATATATATATATATATATATATATATATATATATATATATATATATATACACACATATATATATATATAAATATATATATATATATATATATATATATATATATATATATATATCTATATATATATATATATATATATCTATATATATATATATATATATATATATTAGTTCATGAGTGTTATCCGGGATCAAAATAAAAGATATAGTCGAAATAAAGTTAGCAAATATATTGATTAAAAGCTTCTACTTTCTCATTATTTTTCTAATCGTTGTACAAAGACGTAGCAGGATGCAAAGTATAAACCAAATTTATAGGTATATAAGCATTTTATATTTTAAACTCGTGTGTATATAGCTCAACTAATAAAAAAAAAAGATACAATCGCATTAAAAAGCTTTTTTACTACCTTTTCTGCGCTCATTCATTACCGAGTAATATTATCCCACATTATAAAGATAACAGGCTTTTTTATATTTTAATTTTTGACACATCAGCTGCAGCATTTCTGAGGATCTTCGAACATCAGCCGATGAAAACCAAGAGGACCTGTTGCCATGGAAACCGAAGTTTTACATCCAGTCATTCTTTGACAAGGATTCTGAAGAAAAAACAAAACCAAATAAAAATCTACGTGTAAATGTTTTGTATCTTTAAAAATCTTATAGGTAATAAGTAAAAAGGAAATGTAAATCAAAGAAAAGAAAATATTAATTAAAGTTCTTGCTCAGTTATGATTGGCTACATATCTTATTCAGAAACTTTTAAAGAACCAGGGAATTCGTCGCTTTGCAGACGAATTAAAGTCAAAATATATATAAATGCAATACAGAAATATAGATCAAAATGTTTTACATCTATATAATATCCATAAACAGTCAAAACCTCACGATCTTATTTTAAAATCCCATTAAGAATTCACTTCCTAGTAGATGATAAACAACAAACGCTATCAATCAACACTGGGACTGAGGACATCATTACCAGCCAATGAGGATAGAGAGATTTTCCCTCGAAAAAGGACGTAAATAAACGGATCCCCTTGTCTTATGAGCTGCTGTTCTCAACTTTTCAAAATAGCAGTATTTTGAGCACAAATTTGAATTGTGTTTTTTTAAGATTTTTTATGTGATTATATCATCAAATACATGTAATTGTTGCAAGAGAATCAATTTTATCTTTAACATGAATGAAAATTAAGAACTGAGAGAGAGAGAGAGAGAGAGAGAGAGGAGAGAGAGAGAGAGAGAGAGTTATTTATATATACTATTCAATATTGTTCGACTGACGAAATAAAATCATTATTATCTCCTTTTTATGACAGACTTTAGAATGCATTTTCATCGAGGAATAATTAATCACAAAATAAAAGAAAAGGAAAAAAGAAAATATATATTATATATATATAATATATAATAATATATATATATATATATATAGTATTATTATATATATATATAGAATATATATATAGTATATATATATATTATATATTATTATATCATATATATATATATATATATATATATTATATATAGACTTTATATGCCAGTTTCTATTAAAGAAATAAGTAATTTCTCTCTTTATAAAATATATTTAATTTCAATTGTATGTACAGTTTATGATGAGAGAGAGAGAGAGAGTGAGAGAGAGAGAGAGAGAGAGAGAGAGAGAGAGAGAGAGCGAGAGAGAGAGAGAGAGAGAGAGAGAGAGAGAGAGAGAGAGAGAGTTATTTATATATACTATTCAATTTTGTTCGACTGACGAAATAAAATCATTATTATCTCCTTTTTATGACAGACTTTAGAATGCATTTTCATCGAGGAATATTGCATTGTATTTTGGAAATAAAAGTTGTTTCTCTTCTTATAAATATTCTATAAATTTTAATGACAAATACAATAAATACTTTAAAATCTTCCTAACTTTTATTTTTCAATATTTTGGTGCCATCAGACTGGAAAAGTCAGCAGATGCAAAACCTTGCAAGCAGCCTGTGTAGAACTGTTGCCATGGCTGAAAAAAGGATTCTGAAGTGAAAATAAAATCAAATATAAATCTATGTATAAATATATATGTGAAGATCCTTAAGGCTACTTAAAAAATACCAAAATAACTACGAAAATGTTGTACTTGGTATTTTTAAGAATTCAGTCGATTAACGAGTTGGAAAAACCAAATTAAAGAGATATAACTTCGAGTTTTACACAGTGATTGGCAACATTTTTCTCATTCAAAAATTTTCCGAGAAATGTGATTTGGGAATCTTTCACATGAATTAAACACTAATTAACTATAAGAGCCATATGAAGATACGTGTTATAGTATTTTATATCTATGTGAACGCAACTGAGACGTGAAACCTTATTAAATTACTTCAAATTCTCGTTTAGAATTCACCTGCTGGTAACACAATAGCATGGACACCAAGCTAGTGAAATAGTAAACAAGGAAAGCCAATAATCACTGCTGAGATCGATGACATCATTAGCAGCCAATGAGAATCAAGAATATTTCCGGTGATATTTGATCTAGGTTAGAGGTTCCTTGGATCTTAGGGGGCTGCTGTTTTAAAATTCTTAGCACAGATATATGATGAGTTTTTTTTAACTACTCTCAAGATTTTTCATTTGTATAAATTTTCTGTCTTTATGTGAATGTGCTATTGAATACATGAATTTTTATATATAGATGACCTTATCAAGTTGTTGCAAAAGGATTCAGTTTTGGTTTCACCAACTATTATAAAATTTGGCACAATGGATATTTGATCGAACGGACATCGACCTGAAGGAACATTAGACAAATGTTAGTTGGTGAAATGGTTGACATACTGTGCTTTTAAAATACCCCTTTTATCAGTTAAAATGATATATTGTGTTTAATGCCATTCCTTCTGCAACCAGCTGCCGGATTTGCCACTGCAATTCTCCGCTGAAGACCTCTGTCATCTCCAAGAGAGTTTGTTGTCCGTGGAAGGCCTTGTATGCTTCACAAAATTTCTCAGCTTCATCATCCAGTTTAAGATAAATTCAGTGCCTTTAGCAACGTCACAGGTTGATACAAATGCTAAAGTTTGAATGGACATACCACCGAGTACATTTTTGGATCACTGGACTAAGTCCTTAATCGTAAGCCCTGCGTATATCTTCACAAGCACTGGCCAAAATGACATAATCGGCAGGTTGTTCACTTCCATGGATGACGAAAGTCCCTATTCAGTGCCGTGTGTTGTCTGCGCAAATTCCTTGCATGAGTTTTAATTTTTTTAATCTAAAGGAACAACACCTCTCATCATGAGCTTTTCTTCAAGAATGCCTTTGGTTTCATCAATTGGCAGCACTAACACATTGATAAAACTCTATGAACTAGATTAAATTTTTACCTTATTTCTTATGTTTGTATGTGAATTCATTCTTGATTGCACGTATTCCATATTGTTGATATATCATATACTATTAGCAACCTACTATGAAATTTGGGGCCTCTATAACACGGTTTTTTGGATTTTGCTCCTTATCAAAGCATCGGATGTAGCTGAAAGTTGACATATGTATATTTTAAAACTACACACAAATTTTGTCAGCATTATCAATAACCTAAACCAGAGAGTTTTAATTTTTATAGAGTAAAAATGATCTAGCCGACGCCATGGCCAATGATTGCGAGCCAAGAGTCGAAAAACATTCATTACGTAAGCAAGGTAAACATCGTTTTACGAAATGTTGCCCCGCCCATCCACCAGACAGACACCCATTCACCTTATTCCATCGGCTCTGAAACCCATAGTAGTCAAGAATGGCTTACAGGATTTGGAATTATCCTCGTGGTTGCAAAACTGCATTGTCTTACGACTTGCAAACAGTCAAGAGAAAGCCCGTGGTCATACTTATAGCCTGAATAGGTAATTAGTCAGTTACTAGTTTAAATCCAATGTTATGGTCTGATTTGTATTTAGCGTAACGTGATTATAATACTTGTAATGTCATTCAGGATTTTGAAAATTTCCATTAGCTATTCACTATGCCACCAGAGAGAGAGAGAGAGAGAGAGAGAGAGAGAGACAGACAGACAGAGAGAGACAGAGAAGAGATTGTATGAAACAGTCTTTATATAGCTATTTTTGTTATAATAAGATTTTTATTCAAAAAGTAAATACAAGCATATGTGTGCCTAAAATCTACCCAGCAGACCAACGGATCATCCGATATATTGATATTGATTTTTTTTTTCTTCTTCTTTAGTCTGTACGACCATGTTGGCTATAAAGACTTTATGAATGGCGGAACGATACATAGATGTGGGTGGGGTATCTGTGCTAGTGAAGTAATACTACTGTAGCAGTAGATGCCGCAAAATTAGTAATAGCAGCAATATACATGAATTAAACGTTTAGGCCAACTGCTGGGATCCTTGAGGATCATTTAGCACTTCTTACAACTACTCGAGAAATGAGTTTATATAGCCAGAAGTTAGATTTTCTAATACAACAATGTCCATGATAGCCTTCATTGTTATCCTGAATTATAACGAGGCCAAAGTGGGTGGAGCCTCATGAAGTCATCATTCTGACGATAATCATTGGTGAAGGTTTAAAACCAAAATACGGTACCGTCTATTTTTTTTCTTTTTTTTCAGTAAATAGGTAGATAGCCGACAAATAAAAATTGCTTGACATTGGATACAGCAGTTATCAAATCAAGCTTGTCTACTATGTCTTTGAAAATTACCAACTATTCCCTACATTTTGTCAATCTGATTGTGACCTATAAAGTAGATTATAATTTCTTAGGACACTTATTTTGGGAGTTAGGCTAATAATAGTAGTGTTTTTGTATTTATTAACATATTTTGTTGGTTTGTTCATTATGACAATTATCAGTGGAGAGGATTCAGAGTTCATAAAGGTGTACTGCTTTGCTTGTATTCAAATTTTTGTCATTGTTGCCAGACGTATAGCCTTCGTTACGTATAACCAATCATCCATCGAGAAAGAGGGAAGAAATGCTGCCATAAGTTACGTAACGAGTGCGTTCGAAACCTTATCTCTGATTAAGTTGGCCCGTCTTCAAAAAAAAAAGCCACTTTTCCATTATAAGTACCAAATTTATTCAACCTACGTAACGCAGAACATAGTCAATATTTATGTGTAGATATAATGTGTATTCTGAATCAGCGTTAAATCTATGAAATGCATAGATAAAAAGTTATTGCCAAAAAACCGTGTTACAGAAGCCCTAAATCTCATAGTAGTATATTTTATATTAGGTTGTCGATGACCAAACTTTCTTAGTAAGTTGCATATTCCACAACTTAATGGTGTTAATTGAATTGTTTTCTGGTACTATAAAAACTGGAACAGTATACTAATGTGGGTGAAAATAAATGATCAAGTTGAATTTATTTTGATAAAATGATTACGATCTTACTATTTAGTAACTTTACAAAAAAGTCTCGGTTTCAAATTCAGAAAGCTTGGTCAGTATTATACATTTTATATTTTGCATAGATATGCACACACATTTATATAATATATATATTATATAATATATATATAATAGTAATATATAGCATGATTTAATATATATATAGATATATAAATATATTATATATATATATAGAAATATATATATATATATATATATATGTGTGTGTGTGTGTGTGTGTGTGTGTGTGTGTGTGTGCGTGTGTGTGTGTGTGTGCGTGTGTGTGTGTGAAAGTGGATGAAAGAGAATTAAGTGTACTTCGATACTGAAGACATGAAAAATGTAAGAAAACTGTAGCTTTAGAGACAATTAAAGAAGTTATCTACCTTTCCCAAAAATATCTGGATTTTTATGATATATGATTCTGAGTATAAGATCAATGTGATGACAAGTATGAAAAAATTTTCAATCAGTATCTTCTTTTTTCTGTTGATATTTTTATCTCTTATTTCCTTGGGGCATTTTAACTTGCAGCCATTACAGATCTTCAGACAGCATTCAGTAATACGTTGAGGACTTCCCAGTGTTGACCTGTAGCTGTGGATCACACATTGAAAAGGGACCTGAAATGAGACAAAACCAAATATAAATATAAATGCATAAATACCCAGATGTTTACTTACAAATACCATTCTGCTCACGGAAATATTCAGCAGGTAACTTTTCATTATTTATATTTGAATCTGTGATAGCCACAAACATTGCTAAACCCTTACATCTTTGGCAGGATCTGAAAAATTCTAGTATTGTGGCCATCATGGAATCTGTCATGGTTTGCACATTTTCATTAAAGTTGACAAAATAACATTGATACCAAATTTCATGAAATGAAATATTCTCCTCCTCATAAGTCATTTATAATTCCCATCGGCACTACATTGATGCCCTACTAGCAAGGAACATCTATTACCCAAAAGGGGAAACAATGGAACTCTAATCATTGCAACTTTATGGGGCAGGGAACATTATAGCTATTAACGAAATGAAGCTGCTTTCGGAGTTCAGAATTTGTTACTCGACAGCTCAATATATGTAGTAGGGTTTATAAAATGTGCTATATTCCGTACTTCATCATATCTGGAGCATTTTTCTTTATTTAAATAATCAAAATATGTTCTATATTAACGCTAATTAATGTTTATGAAATTAATTTTTCAATAAATATGTTAATATTCTTATAAAATTAATGGAGAGTGAATGCTGATACCATCATAAAGTTACTTAGAGATACATTGATTACTTGTATTTTCTTCACTTTATGAGGTACAGAACACTATAACCATCTATTGGTAAAATTAAGAAACTTTCAGATGTAAGAATTGGTATCGTGGTGGCTTAATAGATCAGATAAGGCTTATAAAATAAGCTATTTTCGTTATTTCATCGTATCTGGAGACTTTTCAATATCTAATATACCTAAAAGTACTAAATATTAATGCTAATCAACTTTTATGGCTTTAGTTTTCTGCTAAATACATTATTTCATTTGAAATAACTGGAAAACAAGGTTTTATGCCCGTATAAAACCTTACTGAAACATTTGGTGCTGGTAGTAGTAGTAGTAGTTATGGTCGAGGCAATGCCTTTGCAACGGCGCCTCTAAATCTTGGGTATTTTTTTTTTTTTATTTGTTTAGGTCTTTCCTTTTTTTCTCTCTTTTTTTCCACATCAAGTATATGGTTTCTTTTCTTATTTCGTTGTTAACTGAAAATAGAAATTTCCCACTACGTCACTTTCCTTCTCTTCATAGGGTTGTTGTAGCCCTATTGCTTTAACCCGTTCTTCTATATATGTACCACAATATAAAAGGAAATGAAATATGTCTTCTACTGCATCATTGCAAAACGGACAACAGGTGTTCTCCTTCTGGTACCTTTTTGCTATATTTAAATTAAGAGAGTTGGTTCTGGCTTTGAAGAGAAGGACTGAACCCGTAGAGTTGTCATAAATTTCTTCATCTTATACTCTATAGTTTATGGGATAGGGAACACTGTAGTCACCTATTGGCGACTTTTGGAAACTTTTTGAGCTAAATATTAATTTCTCAACAGGTCAATAGATGGCATTAAAAGTCATGAAGTATGTTATTTTCTTTGTTTCATCATATCTGGGGCCTTTTTCTTTTTATAATGTATCTAAAAGTACTCCATAATAATGCTAATTAACGTTTATAATAATAGTTTCCTTCTAAATTCGTTATTTCATAAAAAAAAAAACACGAAAATAGGATTTTCCTCATAATTATTCCAAAAAGTGAATGCTTATGCCATCTATCAGCCACTTTAAGAAACATTTCGTACCGTATTTTCTTCGGTTTATGGGGTAAGGAACACTGTTGGCTATTATTAGAAACTCTCGGTGTTCGAAATTACTTTCCAGACGGCTCAATAGATGACGATAGGAGTCACGAAATAGGCTATTTACGTTATTCCATTGTATTTACAGAATTTTCCCATATTAAACCAATCAAAAGGGTTCTACATAAATGCTAATTAACGTTTAAAGAGTTATTTTCCCGTTAAATACGTTTTTTCGTGCGAAATGACACGACAATTACGATTTATTCTCATAAGGTCGACGTAAATTGAAGGCTTGTACCATCTATCGGCAACTTAGTGAAACATTTTATGGTATTATCTCCGCATTACGGGGTATGGAACACTATAGCCACCTATTGGCGAAATAATGAACTATTAAACTATAGTAATTAATTAATTCTGCGATTACGAGCAAAAAGTGAACGCATTCACCATCTATTGGCAAATTTTTAAAACTATTTTACTTCCAAAATTAAGGTTTCTTATACGTTATTTCTTTTTTATTTCGTTATATACAGGGTTTTTTCGATTTTTAAATAACGTGGCAATATCTATAATAGTTCTAGATTATTGTGAAAAGGGAAATTTTCCTTTATACCTCGTATTTTACACGAAATAAAACCTTAATAACAATAGTTTTTTTCCCAAGGACTAAAAAACTGCCTTATTTTGTTGATATTTAGATAAATATATGCAGTATTTCCTGTATATAATTACTGTAAATGTATAATAACTTTATTATTATTTACTTTATTAAGACAAAATAGATTTCTACGAAGTATTTCTATTTTGAATACATTAAAAACGCGTCAGCTAAACCAGAAATATAATACTACTATAGATATCCCTATATACGCAAGGTAATGAAAGAAAACGTTTACCATTTTCTAATAATGATATGGCTAGCTTTGCTAAATTTTTATTGCAGATTGCCTGCCATATTACGGTAATTAATATTTCCAATAAAAACTCTTTATATGTCAAGAAATACTTTTTTGTCAATATATATGTTTACAGAAGGGTTATAAGTTAATGAAAGCTTATAAAAGCGTAATATAAAGGATATTGAAGCGAAAATCGAGTGATATAAGAAGGTTATATTTTAATATTAAAAGTTTCTTTTTTCGCCCGTAGATGGCGCGGGGGGTGCGATTTCGTTGAAAAATACAGTTTGTTTGGATGCTATTTTCGTGTTGTTTCCGATTATTTACAGGTTTTTCTACATATAATTACATTGAATGAATCTTAATTTAATCAATAATTATATGAATTAGAAGCATTTTTGGTTTAATTACATCACACGTACGTCAGCCAAGACCAATATTCAGAATTATTAAAGGTTTCCATCAAAGAAAACGGATATCCATTTTCTATGATTACTGTGGCTAACTTGTCTAAATATTTTTATTATTTTTTTAGCCGCCTTATTCCAGTTTTGAAAATAAACGCCTTATATGACAAAATATACCTTTAATTTACCAGTATAAATGTCTATAGAGCAGTTTTAAGTCAATTAAAGGTATTAACAACTTGAAATTAAGGAAATTATAGCGAATATCGGGTGTCATTTATAGGGCTATATTAAAATCAGAACAAGTTTTTGATTTTGCCAATAGATGAAGGAAGCGTTCACTGTTCGAAGCTTTGAAATGCGAAAGTGTTTCTATATTTCACCAATAGATGTCTATAGCGTTCCGTGTTCCGTATAGAGGATAAAATTCTGTTTATCGTTACCGTTCACAATAGAGTCCACATTTAATTCGTTATTTGGGCGTTTCCTGGGCTAATATTATTTGGACTCGATTGATGAGTAATTAGAAAAACAATATTACGATACTACTGATAATTTTTTTTTTCGGCCAGTAACTCCGTGAAAAGTTCAGATAAATCACTTTTGCTTATATACCCACAAGGTATGTGTATACTTGTGTGGTGTGTTTGTGAATGTTCGGTAGGGAGAGAGAGGGGGGTGTTTATCACACGTATCCTACAAGAAAAATGAATGCATTTACATTAAATATAGATGGTTAAGAACATTATTCCCAGCTGAGATTATTAATAGACAAATGGTTGATTGCCCGTTGTTCATTTTCATTCTCTCTCTTTCTCTACTCATCTGACCGTGATCCCTCTCTCCACCCAAAGCTGTCTCCACCTAAGTATGATCTCCGCATACGGACTTGGTCCCTTTCTTTGCCTCCACCAGGACGTTATCTCTCTCTCTCTCTCTCTCTCTCTCTCTCTCTCTCTCTCTCTTCAGACGTACATAGCAGAAAATGAATATCATTAACTTGTCCACAATAACTTGCTCGAAGCACAATACTTCCAGATTTAGTATTATACCTTGTATATATTCTTACAGCCCTCTTGTTCCCTTGCACACCTTACTGTAATTAGGGCAAGGGCCTGTAGGTACTGCCTTGTATAGCATGACACTTCCTAGCGATGATGATGAATGATGATTAATTACATATAGGTGTTATGAAGACGACTTAAGGGGGAAATTACCAAAGACTTCTTACTTACAATCAAGAATTTCCACCTATTAGACGATGCAGGTGATTAGTTATTTGAGTGGCAGTATCTTTAGTACACTAGTAACCTTCAAAAACACCGTTTCTCGAGATAAATAAGTCCTTACCTCTTGTAAGACAACCCAAAACTGGCAGTTACAAAAGCGTAAACTTAAAACCAAGGAAAAATTTTCTTCATGAGAAACATTCTTTTTGAAAAAGGATAAAAACAGCCAACAGAAAGAAAATTATGTTTATATAAAACCATAGAGAGAAGTACAATGTAGTAAGGTGTTAGGTAACAAAGGGAGCATATATAGTTTAACAGATATATCAGTCATGCAGAATATTAAATTGGTCGCACTTCTTGCTTTATTAATCACTTAACCTAATCATAAATGAATATGTAAAAACAAGCGAAATAGGTATATTTAATAATTAAGATAATTTACCTTACAAAACTTAAAAGAAAATTGCAGATACGAGTCCAAGAGATAAAATAGAAAATTCAGTTCGTTCTACTTTGTACTAAACATTTTATTAGTGTTTTACACGCTTCTTGAGGAACCTGACATATTCTTATCATTTATAGAAAAATAATATTCATTTACAGATTAATAAAAGGAGAAGACATAAGTTTATATGGAATCACAACTTGAATAGAGATTTATTTTCGTAAATGCCAAGTATAAAGAAGAGAGAGGGAGAGAGATATCGCCTAACTAAATTTATAACAAATTCAACTGACGATGTCTGGAATTGGAAAGATACATCATCATTAAATTAATGATGTACACCACTGAACTGAAACTGTATATAAACAGTACATTAACAGTTGAAAGCATATACCAAGTATTCGACTACTACTACTACTACTACTACTACTACTACTACTACTACTACTAATAACTAATAATAATAATAATAATAATAATAATAATAATAATAATAATAATAATAATAATAGTGGAAGTAAACTTGTAAGCATTTCTAATAATATAATCATGCTATATTTATTGTCATTACTATTGCTGCGTCTACATAGATATTATCAAATGTATATAAGTATAAACTGTTTAATACGAGCACAGAAAGATCACTGGGCGTCTACCAACTACAAAATATGTCTTCGTTTTACATATCTTCTTATTTATCGTGTGCTATGAAAATATAAAGTGCCGATAAAGTTTACCTGATATCCTCGTTTAAGGGTTTAAAATAACGACTGATATTCGTACCGAATCGAACTACACAATACCTTCTTTTATTACCGGTGTCGGGCTCAAGTCTATATTTCACTTGGAATGTCTTTTCCGCAGTTTCTTAGTTCTGGATTTATGTGTTATTTGCCCTCATTTATCGTTCGTCTTTATTGCCTTCGTCAGTTTAATGTCCCACTTTCAAGAGTTCTTCCTATTTTAATACTTCTTCGTTTTGAGTTTTTTTTTTTTTTTTTTTTC
>NC_087223.1:12166280-12183780 GCF_015104395.2 Macrobrachium nipponense
GATAAATGAATAAAGTAAAAAATGCATGGAAGAATTCATTTGAAAATCTGTGGATAGGGTTGGTACACACTGGGGAGTCATTCACCAAATTACGGTCTGGGTGTATTGTGTCATCTGACGGATCTTCCAGACGTCATGAACTCAGTGTCAAACTGACGAACCAGTTAAACGAATTAATCAGCCATTCGCGCCGCTTCCCTTTCAGCTGCCATGAAGGGACTAGTGAGCAAACTCATGCCTGATGGAAACCTTTACTTCGTCATAAACTATTGGACAACATTCCCTCAACAGCAGTATTGGTGCAGCCGATATCCAGGTTTCCGTCTTGGGATTTTCAAGAACAGGACAGAGTTCTTGGCGTTGATTGAACTCTCGATGTTGACTGGTAAGAACATGTGACCAAGAGTTATTATTGTTATTATTATTGACAATCAAAAGCCACAGTAGTGTTAAAATATATTATTGCACAATGCTAAAAATGACTATCGGATACTACGGAGTCTCTCCTAGTCATTTTTAGCATTGTACAATAATATATTTTTAACACTACTGTGGCTTTTGATTGTCAATATTATATCCTCGTTACGGAAGTTCCTTAGATCATTATTATTATTATCATTTTTTTTATTTATTTATTTTTTTTTTTGCTCTATCACAGTCCTCCAATTCGACTGGGTGGTATTTATAGTGCGGGGTTCGGGTTGCATCCTGCCTCCATAGGAGTCCATCACTTTTCTTACTATGTGCGCCGTTTCTAGGATTCACAATCGTTCTGCATGAGTATTGGATACTACTTCAGCCTCTAGTTTTTTTCTAGATTCCTTTTTCAGGATTCTTGGGATCGTGCCTAGTGCTCCTATGATTATGGGTACGATTTCCACTGGAATGGCATATCCCATATCCTTCTTATTTCTATTTTCAGATCTTGATACGTATCCATTTTTTCCCTCTCTTTTCTCTTCAACTCTGGTGTCCCATGGTAATTGCGACATCAATGAGTGATACTTTTCACGTTTCTTCTTGACTTTTGTCAATCAACGTCACGTCTGGTCTATTTGCACGTATCACCCTATCCGTTCTGATACCATAGTCCCAGAGGATCTTTGCCGGATCGTTTTCTATCACTCCCTCAGGTTGGTGCTCGTACCACTTATTACTGCAAGGTAGCTGATGTTTCTTGCACAAGCTCCAGTGGAGGGCTTTTGCCACGAATCATGCCTCTTTTGTACTGGTTCTGTGCAAGGGCAGGTATTCGCTTGCTATATATTTATGGTTTCATTTTTCGTATTGCAATTCCTACATATGGACAGATGTTATTTCCGTCTATCGTTCTTTGAGCATATCTGGTTCTTAGGGTCCTGATATTGTGCCGCTGTTTATCATTCCTTTAGTTTCCCTTCTTTAGCTCTCCCTCTGTAGCCATTGCCTTGTCTCATCGCTGCTAGTTCTTTAGTCTGTCTCATGTATTGTCCGTGCATTGGTTTGTTGTGCCAGTCTCTGTTCTGTCTGTCATTCTCCTGTCTCTGTATATATTTCTGGGTCTCGTCTACTTTTAATAGTCCTTCTTCCCAGCACTCTTTAGCCACTCATCTTCACTCGGTTTTCAGATATTGCCCCAGTGCTCTGTTCTCGATGTTGACGCAGTCCTCTATACTTTATTAGTAGTCCTCTCCCTCCTTCCTTTCGTATTATGTATAGTCTGTCCGTATTTGCTCTTGGGTGTAGTGCTTTGGTGTATTGTCATATGTTTCCTGGTTTTCTGATCTCTGCTGCGGAGTTCTGCCTTCATCCATTCCACTATTCCTGCGCTGTATCTCATTACTGGCACTGCCCATGTGTGTTTATGGCTTTTATCATATTTCCGGGCGTGTTTTGACTTGAGTATTGCCTTGAGTCTCTGCATATATTCTTTCCTGATCGTGTCCTTCATCTCTTGGTGTTTTATTATTATTATTATTTTTGTATTTTTTTTTTTTTTGCTCTATCACAGTCCTCCAATTCGACCTGGGTGGTATTTATAGTGTGGGGGTTCCGGGTTGCATCCTGCCTCCTTAGGAGTCCATCACTTTTCTTACTATGTGCGCCGTTTCTAGGATCACACTCTTCTGCATGAGTCCTGGAGCTACTTCAGCGTCTAGTTTTTCTAGATTCCTTTTCAGGGATCTTGGGATCGTGCCTAGTGCTACTATGATTATGGGTACGATTTCCACTGGCATATCCCATATTCTTCTTATTTCTATTTTCAGATCTTGATACTTATCCATTTTTCTCTCTTTCTTTCTCAACAACTGGTGTCCCATGGTATTGCGACATCAATGAGTGATACTTTCTTCTTGACTTTGTCAATCAACGTCACGTCTGGTCTATTTGCACGTATCACCCTATCTGTTCTGATACCATAGTCCCAGAGGATCTTTGCCTGATCGTTTTCTATCACTCCCTCTGGTTGGTGTCTCGTTACCACTTATTACTGCAAGGTAGCTGATGTTTCTTGCACAGGCTCCAGTGGAGGGCTTTTGCCACTGAATCATGCCTCTTTTTGTACTGGTTCTGTGCAAGTGCCGGACATTCGCTTGCTATGTGGTTTATGGTTTCATTTTCGTATTGCACTTCCTACATATGGGAGAGATGTTATTTCCGTCTATCGTTCTTTGAGCATATCTGGTTCTTAGGGCTGATCTTGTGCCGCTGTTATCATTCCTTCAGTTTCCTTCTTTAGCTCTCCCCTCTGTAGCCATTGCCATGTGTTATCGCGGCTAGTTTCTTTTAATCTGTCTCATGTATTGTCCGTGCATTGGTTTGTTGTGCCAGTCCTCTGTTCTGTCTGTCATTCTCCTGTCTCTGTATATTTCTCTGGGTCTTCGTCTACTTTTATTAGTCCTTCTTCCCATGCACTCTTTAGCCACTCGTCTTCACTGGTTTTCAGATATTGCCCCAGTGCTCTTATTATTATTTATTATTATTATTATTATTATTATTATTATTATTATTATTATTATTATTATTATTATTATTATTATTATTATTATTATTATTATCTTCAAGTGGATATATAGCATTGATCTCGAAGTAAGTCCAAACAAAGGATCAGTTCTGCTCTCATTTAACAAGAATATGACTAACAGAAACACTCCTTTCAAAGATCACTCGGTACATTCTCAAAGACCATAACCGTTTCATTCTACTTTCAAGGGAACACCTTGGGTGTGGACCTGAATGATAGCACAGGGGCTCGCGTTTGGGGAGATGGAACACCTTTTAACTCCACTTCGCTAGGAGTAGCACAGAGCGTTGGACTAACAATGGGGGGAGCCCTCAATGATGGCAATAATTATTACGCACTGTCGACGAATAAGCAATTTTTCGACCAACCAGGTCATAATGCTGCTTACCCTCTCTGCCAAGCTAACCATGTCACTGTGTAACCAGCATCTGCAAAACACACTACAGATTCCTGCAGTCAGTCAAGAGTGTATTTAGCATTCTGAGTGCCTGTCCCTGCTACAGAGCATTTGTTTTATGCACTATACGTAAACCCTCTTTAGTAATCGGTTTGTGTTTTCAGAAAGCTACGCACTGACTTGAACTATTTATATCCTGCTCTATATGTGTTCAGCAAGTCGAAAGGCTTCGTTATCGTGAACTAGCAACCTACCATTAGGAAACAGGATGCACCGCTGACTGCTAGGTTGCCAAGTCCAGATAATGAAGCTCACAGACTTCTGTTATAGCTTATGCATTGATTTCCGCTTGGTCAGTAGCTTCTGCAGCTCTTGATGGCCTATATCTGTACCTAAATTTGACTGTTTCACTTGAAGTTAATTTTAGCCTATATATCATATGTGACCCCTAAAACCTATATCTCCAGGAAATAGAAATGATTGAACTATTGCAGCTCTGCTGTGTGAAACCAGCTGGTCCTAAAAGGTTTTCAGATCCATACAGAACTAGGATATGATGGACAACCAATGGTAAACTTACACCCCTACTTGTGAATGTACATGATTTAATAAAGAAAATATCTAATTACTTTAGTTTTTTATTACTATTTCAGAGTTAAGGATTTTATCTAATTTATGAACAACATCAAAGATATAAAAAACAATCTTTTGTCATTTTCCTGACTATTAATAGGTCAAAGGTTTTATCATGAAAAAGTGTTTAAAAAATTGAACGAATACAAAATTGAAAAGGGAAATTGTCGTCTCGTCTTAATGATGCCACAAAGAACAGATTACTGGCTCCTTTTAGATACGAGTCGATGTTCTTACATACATACATACATACATACATACATACATACATACATACATACATACATATCTATATCTTAAAAAGAGGGCCCATAAAAACGCCAAAATATGGAAAGTAAGTGCTATATTTCAGAGACTGCTGTCTCTCTCTCTCTCTCTTCAGGTAGGTAATGAAGAGAGAGACAGCAGTCTCTGAAACATGGAACTTACTTCCTATACCTTGGCGTTCCATGGACTCCTTTTATTAGATGGAATTCTTTGTAACAAAATATTTTCACCAGATATATCTATTTGTATGCATATATATATATATATATATATATATATATATATATATATATATATATATATATATATATATATATATATATATATATATATATATATATATATATATATATATATATATATATATATATATATATATGTGTGTGTGTGTGTGTGTGTGTGTGTGTGTGTGAAACAGATAATCTCCCATCAAACAAAACTACCTGTAAAGAATAACAACACAAGAATAATTATTGCCACTCAAATCAGGTCTGAGAAATCTTTTTTCCGTGGAAAACAAATCCGGACGAATTGAAATCTTGGTATAATTTTTTTGTCACTCTTTGAATTTTGTAGCGCACTGAAGCATGTCTTACCAACGTGTCGCATTTCACATACGGTCCGCCGACACGAAAGATATTGCGAGGAGTAGATATTGTTGTCAGTTTCCATGGAGACTGGAAAGAGGAACGTACTGAACTGACATTTGAGACGTACGAAACGAGTGTCCTGTTCTATCTATCTATCTATCTATCTATATATATTATATTATATTATATATATATTATTATATATATATAATTATATATATATATAATATATATATGTGTGTGTGTGTGTGTGTGTGTGTGTGTGTGTGTGTGTGTGTGTGTGTATATGTATATAATATATTATAGATATATTATATAGTATACCTTAGTATTATTATATATATATTATATATATATATATATATATATAATTATAGTTATATAATAGTCACTATTTATATTATACGTCATATTAGAATGAGTATCATATAGATATATAAATCTAATTTTACTATATAGATATATATATATATATATATATATATATATACATATATATATATATATATATATATATATATATATTATATATATACTTATACAGATAGATATATATATATCTACATATATCTATATATATCTATCTATACATATATATATAAGTATATAACTCATATATATATATATATATATATATTATATATATACATATAATATATATATATATACATATATATTTTAGTTTATATAATCTATATATATCAGATTATATATAGAAGTATAAATATATATATAATATATAATATATATATATTATATATTATAGATATATATATCTATTAATATATATATATATATTATATCTTATAGAATCATAGATACTTATATATATGTAGATATATATATATATATCTATCTATATACGTATATATATATATATATATATATAGTATATATATATAGATATATATCTATCTATATATAGATATATATTTATCTAAACATATATATATATATATATATATATATATATATATATATATATATATATACATATATTACAACTTTATACATATGTATATAGTGTAAAACCAATTAGTCATACTGATAACATTGATCATTTTTCATGCATGTCCGTGTGCTACAATTTATGTACGTGTTTCAGTATGTGCTGTGAAATATAACCTTTAAGTGTGACTCGGTCATTGTCTATGTTAAATAAGAGACACGCATACAAATAATCATGCAGTATTACGAACTAAAGATATAATATGGCTTTGGGTTCAATAAAAAATAAAGCAAAAGTTCGCCACAATAATCCTGAGTGGGTCTGCCATCCTCGCCAATCAATATAACCGAGCATGACACGAATCTAGAACTGATGGATAAAATAAAAAAAAAAGAAAACTAACATATTTTAGTAAATGAACAAAGTCCACTTTGACACGGTGTTTGTCCATAAAGATATCATGGACTTGAAAAAAAGGCGATTAAATACAAGGTCACCTTAATTCTGGACGTACTTTTCTCACGAACCCAAGATTTCTACCGTTTTTCAAGTGACTTTCAACCAAACGCTACTTATCTTGTTTACCTAGAGACGGAATGAAAAGCTGGTTCGTATCTTGATGTACGCAGAGTCAATGTATACACCACTACTATTACTATTTATGTTTTTTTTTTCATACTAAAACATAATACTAATACTATACTGTATTTTGCTGAGCATTTTATTAATACGAATTATATATAATAATAAACTCATGATGATTATGTTCATATCTTTGAAAGTTCGTAACTTGAAAGTTCCTAAATAGAGGAGCATCTGTATTGGGTTTGTATTCAGTCTAATTCATCATTATCAGTTATTATGAGCAGTAGTAGTAGCAGCAGTATACTATAGCCACAGTCCCTTGTCTGATTCCTAACTTGCCTGCAAACTGAAATTTCCTGAAAGTACGAGGATCGATTAAAACAAGGCTGAATAAAAGTATATTAATTTATTACTCACATGTTGTAACCATACATTTAAGAATTACGAATACAGAAGTATCCAGATGGTGCCTGCGATTTACACAACATAAAAAGTATATCATCAACAAGAAAAAATGAAATATTCATAAAAGAAAAAATGAAAAATAAAAAGATTCCTACCTTGACTTGTGCTTAATTCAGTTTTGTGTACCGTGAAAAATCGATAGCTTTTTTTTCTGACATTTTTTGTGTCTTTGACAACTTTCAAAACAGGCGATTTCTCCTCTACCAATCTAAACTGAGAGAGAGAGAGAGAGAGAGAGAGAGAGAGAGAGAGAGAGAGAGAGAGAGAGATATTGTGTAGGCATCTGAAAGAATTTTTCGTGAATATTAACATGTTGTAGACCAGTTTTGAAAACTAGTATTATAATGGGTGAACATAATCATACATCATATTGCAAATAGTTTAAAGATAAAACAAAATTCATTCCTTCCGAAAGGTTTGCAAATAAAGTGAATATTGATAGATACAAGAATCATATCTGGAGAACCAAACATTATCAATTCCAAGTCATTCAAAGTCTCATATTTTTATACAATCATAATCTGAAGTTTCGTGACGAACGTTCTACAAAAAGAAAAATATGACTTTCCCCAGTATTTAATAGAGATTATTCTCGCGTACAGTGTATTCATTCTGCTGTAACTCAATATATGTTATCTACAGTTACGATCCGAGTGTAATCTCGCATTATAACTCAGTTTACCAAGTAATGGCTTGGCTGATAAAGAATAATTTAATGAGTTGTCAATTTAGAAAGATCTCTTCATCTCCGTAATTTCATCTTGGGACAGCAGACTCAGTATATTCAATTTAATGAAAGCATAGAATGAACTCATTTGACAGGAAAGCGTTTTAAATTTTATAAAAAAAAAAAAAAGGAATGATAATCACGCTGCAATAAATGAATAACTGGTTTACTGTTAAACAGTTGATGGACGCCCATTCTTTCAGATACTGACAAAAGAGAGAGAAAGAGAGAGAGGGAAAGAGAGAGAGGGACAGAGAGAGGAGGAGGAGGAGGAGGAGGACTTCATATATTAATACTGTTTATAGGATAAAAAAAAGGATAATAATACAAACAAGAACAGCGCTGAAACTGAAAGAGGGAGAACATCGCAAGTTCAAGTCCATAAAAAAATTAAAAATCAGAAGCAGATGGCTTATAAATTTCATGGTCTTATATGAG
Source organism: Macrobrachium nipponense (assembly GCF_015104395.2). Classification (NCBI taxonomy): domain Eukaryota; kingdom Metazoa; phylum Arthropoda; class Malacostraca; order Decapoda; family Palaemonidae; genus Macrobrachium; species Macrobrachium nipponense. The sequence continues at coordinate 12,174,336 of NC_087223.1, forward strand.
GATCCTTTTCCAACGTGGCAGCAGGATATAAGCTAAGGAGTCCTATGGCTGCTTCAGAGAATGACAGAGTGAACAGGACCTAAAGTTAATCCTTTTGGGAGAAATAATAGAAAAATGGGAAGAGAATAGATTTCCAGTACCTAGATTCAACGAAAAATAAATTACAGCTTAAATGTCAGATTTATTGTGGCTCAGTGAATTCACAAGTTAAAAAAATACTCAGATCAAATGTCACGTGCCTTTTTATGTCTAAGAAACCCGAAAAAAAAAAATTACAAACTTCAAATACATCAAATGGCTTCTCAAGCAATGGAAATAAGACAGAATGGTATTCTATCAGCAGCTGTGGATCACTGTATACAAATCCAGTATAAAAGAATTCAACTGCGTTATCACAATATTTTAAACGAACACTGGATCACGCAAGGGGTCCTTATCAGACAGATGCCAGTACGCAACTAGTCGCAGGTTCTTCAACCAGGGTTATAAAGGCTCCTCCTCCTCTTCTTCTTCTTCTTCTTCTTCTTCTGGCATTCAAGAGACGAGAGCTTCCTCCTGAACCTTCCAGGGATGTCTTAAGACGACCCGTCGCGCGTTCCAGCATTCACAGACTACGTGTACTACAGTATTAAGGTACAAAGCAAAATCTGAAGACAGTCACCTAATGCTTTACAATTTGTACAAACATTACTACTGTATATGGGGGGGTTCTGTTTTTATCTGGTTATATAAATGGAACGTTGCTTATGCATTATTCATGCTATTCAACTGGACTGTTTAAAAGCAGGAAATATCTACTGTAGCTAGAGGGAAGCCTTTTCTCTAGAAGAGTATTCCCAGCGATTCGAAAACGGCTGGCTGGTCGCTGGAATATAATCTTGTTCTACTGACAAACTGTTCTTCTTCTCCTTCTTCTTCTTCTTGGTCTCCTTCGAGAGAGGGAAATATGTACAGAAAAAATAAACCCTGCTCAACAACAACGCTACAACATAAATGACCTCAAATCAATCTAGGATTGTGTTTAAGCACAGAGGAGAGAGAAGTCTTCAACTTGTCCCACAGCCTGTCAGTCACTGACTTCAGAGTTCAGTCTTTTGTCTCCACTCCTTTCCAGGCTGAATAGCCACACATACTTTCCATTATGGACGACCGAACAACAAACAGAGTCTGCACAGGACACTTTCCAGAGATTACAAGGGCTGTCCTCAGATACTTTTCTATGTCTCTGTTGGAAACCATACCCAGGGCACTTTTTTCCATTTACTTTCTGGCAACTACGATGTACTGGAACACTTTTCTATGCACCTGCTGATACCAATATCCCCAGAATACTTTGAAAACTATGCCCTTCTAGGTAACTGCTTTGAAAATATTACCCAGCTTACTTACACAGGAATTACCCTCTGAGGACCAAAGTCAAACTCTTTTTCTAGGTACCTGCCGGAAATAATATCCAGGGCAATCCTCAAGTTTACCTGTCGAAAACTAAACTCGAACACTTTTCCAGGTATCCAGGGCCCTTTTCAAAATACTTTCCAAAAACTGTACACTCTTCCAGGTGACTGCTGCAATAAAATACCCAGGCCACTCCTCAAGTACCCTTCCAGGGACCTTGAGAAAAGCATTACCCAGGGCACTCCTCAAATTACACTTTTCCAGGTGACCACTGGGAAACGATACCCAAAGCACTCCTCAAGTCACCTTCTAAATACTGAACTGTCCGGGTACCTGCAGGAAGAAGTTAGTCATAGCCAGACACTCTTTCCAGGTAACGTGAAAGCACAGAGACGAGTTTCATGCTATTGTACACAGTTACTGAACCACTCTTCTCCTTCTCAGCTGCAATGTTCGTACTGCACTTGCAGTCTTTGTACAGTCCACACGCAAGCTTATGCAAAGCTTTTAAATATATAATATGTATATATCTATAATGTGAATATGTATTTCGGGAATGTTTGAATCAACCACACTTCTCTACCATGAGAGAGGCTTATCACTTGTTTTCCATTTGTTCTTTTATCTCTTTACTTCCGCCCTCAGTTTATAAAAGCGTCTTTCCATGAGTCAGATGTCAACTCTAGCATATATCATTCCAGGCAAAAGCTTCAAAAACTGGAAACGGGCAAATCCAGAGGAAGAAAATAAACGTACAGATGCCACATTGATACCATACCAGCAGTGATACAGAAGTTCTATTTTTTTCCAAATCTCTTCATTGACCACCAAACATCATAAAGTTCTTGAAAACTTTTCAACTCGCGTCTTAGAAAAAGTCTCGGGGATTCATGAGACCTCATGATAGGCTTTGAAACTGAACTACTACCTTTGACAGCAATGCAGAAATGAAGTCATGTTTGTATCTAATCTAGAAAGAATGCTTGAAAAATACACTACGAGAGGGACTCTCTTTCTCCTCCAGAACTTCTTGGATTTTGCTGAGAATCTGTTGAAAGAATTTCTTTGATGATGACACACCTTTTCAATTTGGTTCAGACACGAGGTCAGTAAATACTGCGCTTAACAAAACCACCTCTCCATTTTTTTCTACTCGTATTCTATACAAATAAACTACCAAGTCAATGAAAAACGCAAAATAGTATTGGCCTTTAAAAACAGTCGAAGACTTGTTTGGGAATTGTGCTGTGAACACTGCTCTCGGGAGCTTCTCTTTTCAACTATTTAAACAAGCTTGCAAAGATGAAATTAGAAACTAACAGTTAGTACCCTGTTTTTATTACAGTGGGGAGGAATTTCCACTTCACAAGTTCATAACTTTAATGGGGAATTACAGACGTAAACCAAATAATAGAGGGGGTGGGGGGGCAAATGTCCTTCTTGGCATTAAAAGCCCCAGTTACTTCAATCATCTTCAGCGAGGAGATCATCTAGATATGGCAATGTAAGAATTTCTACATCTATGGAAGTACATTAGTCTAATAAAAAAAAGAATAAAAAAAAAAAAAAAAAAAAAAAAAAAACGAAAAATAAAGGTATGTCTTTGTGGCATGCCAGTGCAAAAATCAGCGGGCTCTCTCTAAAAAATTTTTTTTTTTTTAAGTGCTTTGGGAATCTGGATTGCTTTTGGCAGAAGAGAAAGAACTATATCAAGTCTTGCTGCCAGATGAACGATTGACAGAATACCCTACGAACTGTCAAGCAACGATAGTGATGATAAATTGAGAGAAAAAAAATGAAAATAGAAAGAAATCTCAAAATACGAGGCAAGTGGAGAACCGTTGAAGACCTCGTCTTGAGGACTCAGAGGCCGTAGACACTCAAAGCTTTGTAGAGGTTAATGAAGTCGTGGTGGGTCTGAATTCGCCAGAAGGGGAAGTCCAGCTGTGTGGAGGTCATGGAAAAGAACATCACATATTAGAGAATTATAAGTTGATTCGTTCATTCATAGCTTATTCATCAGTTAATTAGTGAATGATAAATTATACACTTTAAATGGTGAACTTTTAGCTTTAAAAAATTATATTTTTAGTGAATGATGGGAAAAAGTTAATTAAGTACCATACGTAAAACTCAATTCACTTAAAAAGTCTAAACATGCGTTCTTCTTATGGAAATGATTTAAAGAGACTTCTTAAAAATTTTGAAATGTAAATGTGAGAGAATATTTGAATAACAAAAACGTTAAGACAGCACTAGAATGTACAACAAATGATTTTCCATATTTGTTTTTATTGAAAAGGCTTCCTATATTAGGTGGAAAACCTTTAAATCGATCAAATACTTTAAGCTCTGCGGTAATCAAAATGACAGCAAAATGACAAAACAAAAATCCGCAATAGTTGGTGACTTACTAGATATATATTACAAAGGGTCGATACGTTTTGAAAGGCTGAAAGTTGATAGTTATTATTAAAAAAACTTCAAAGTTAAGATATTTTTAAAAAACTGGCAATTCTTGCAAAAAGGGCCCAACCCCGACAAGAAAAATAAAGGAAATCACAAAACAATCATTTTACAGCTCAAAACCCCAAAATGGCACAATTTACACGATAAAAAAACAGACTTCTTAAACTAATCATGAGAAATCTCCCTCTTCGTAAAGGAACATTTAATTCCGTCCTTCGATTTTAAAAACAAAATCTTTAATGATTAATCTTACTGCTTTGGCTGCCGTCTCTTCGTCCCTTCCGTCTCCCACGACTACATAGACAGGTTTTCTCCCGAAGCGAGATGCTATGCGTTCAAAACAGCTTTCTTTACCTGTTGAGAAAAATATTATTCAACATTCTCGCCAGGTAAATGGATTACGTTTAACACATTTTCTAGATGTCATCGATTCATCCACAATTAGTTTTGATAATATATAATCTTCCTCGATATAGGATTACCTATGTTAGGAAATCTTGCAACAAGAATTTGTTGCGAGACATTATTGAATATCAGAATTTATGAGTCTTAGGAATGCCATATAAATGAAATAACAAGCAAAAACTACACTGTTATGCCGTTCATATTGCATACAACTTTATGCTTCTAAGCTCTTATTTTTAATGAATCACCAGTTTGACCTGCATAGAACTTGTCATATAATGACATGGAATCTGATATACACAACCGGTGGTATAGTCAGTAGAGTTCTTTATAGGTACATTTTGCATTTTATCATTGTTCTTGAATGCTCTATAACCACTGAAGTTAACAAGCATATGGGGCATATTTGTAAAATAATTATTATATGGCAGAACAAGTAAGTTTTCATGTTGTATGTTTCATTGTTGCTTTTCAAGAATTATAATAAAAAAATAATTAGAAAATAAGCATTATCCTGCCTCGTACGTACCAACTTTCGTAGCCGAGTATATGTTTTCGATGGGGAAGACCGACCCTAGGCCATAGAGCAACACCTTGGCCAACGCCGGGACGAGCTGGGTCGTGGTCACCAAAACGTTCACGCAGTTTGGTCTGTTGGCTATGAGCTGCAGGCATTTCATGGACTCTGTCAGCCACTGGTCTGTGAGAGTCTCTATGTCTTGCCTGACTCTGTGCCATTTTTCTCTGTTCTCTGGATCCAGGAGACCTGGAAGATTTGGGGTCGGTTGGTTAGCAAGAACTGGAATGGTTGAAGACGTGGTCTGATTAATTAAGGATCCAGGAGACCTGGAAGATTTTTGGGTGGGGCCGTTAGTAAGAACTGGAATAGTTTAAGACGTGGTATGATTAATTAAGATCCAGGAGACCTAGAAGATTTGGGGTGGCTGGGTTAGCAAGAACTGGAATGGTTGAAGACGTGGTCTGATTAATAAAGGATCCAGGAGACCTGGAAGATTAGGGGCGGGTGCTTTAGCAAGAACTGGAATTATTTAAGACGTGATTAATTAAGGATCCAGGAGACCTAGAAATGCTTTGGGCGCCAGTAATTTGTGGTCTGGAATATTTTGTCCTGGATATTGCTGACCTGCTGAATAGGACAATTTTGTACCTGGAGTATTTTGTAAATAATTGAATAGTTGCCTGGAAAATTGGGCTCGAAAGTTGGGGCAAGAGACTTCATAGCATTTACATCCTACTTCCATGATGGGGAGTTGGATCGACAAACGTTTATCACAAACGTTATGATTAGTTAAACAAAGTTTACCATTGACCACAAAATGTCAACACAGATCCACTTCCATGAAGGAGTATTTGCTCAACAACCGCTTCACCCATACGGTAATTATTATCATCATGAAAACTATATGAACTCGGTTTATCAAGGACAACACAACGTCACCACAAACTCACTTCCAGAGTTGTTTCTGCAGCTGTTGAAGAGTTCTTTGATCTTCCTGTAGCGGAAGGCCAGTTTCCTCATCCAATCCACACCCCCGCGCACCCCAGTGCCCAGACAGAGAGACGCGTTGTTATTGGCTGCGCTGAAGCCATCTGTGGCGAAGTTGTAATTGCTGAAAGAGACGGAATGAATTACAAAAAGGGAAACTATTTTGAGGTGAGAAACAGATGAAAGTTTGGGGGTATGCTCTAGGAAATAATGATAAGCACACGACTCCAAAATGAACATATTTTATACAATTTTAGTTACTGTTACGTGAGGAAAATGCAATATCATGTGGGCAAACGACCACGAAATATGAATCACTTCCCTGTCAGATGATTTACAAAATGAATTACAAAATTTTAAAGGGGAAAATTAACATTGGCTGGTTTCAACGATAATGTTTGTCATGAAAACAGAAGTATTGATAGAATCAATTTTTTTCTTATCACGTTCCATTAAGGCAAAAAAATAATGAAGAGAGCTCAAATCTAAGTTCCTTGGCAAATAATATCTTTTGCAAAATCGCTTGTTAAAAAAATTACAAGATAGTATTTTAAAGATAAGACACTAACATGGAATACATTGCACTGGAGAACAGGGAAACGATAAGTTGAAATGTACTACACTCGGGAAGAATTGATAATACAGAATACAGTGTACAAAAATCTTTAAAACAGAATACATTATATTCGATTAGGCTACATACCGCTGGAATAAGGACGAATAATTTAATAAAATCGAAGTATCTTGCAATGGCAGATATTGATGATAAAAAAAATTACCGACACAGAATATACTGGACGAGAAGATTGGAGAGTAGTCTTTGAAGGCTATAATAATAATAATAATAATAATGAATGAATAATAATAATAATATAATAATAATAATAATAATAATAATAATAATAATAATAATAATAATAATAATAATAATAATAATAATAATAATAATAATAATAATAATAATAATAATCTAATTACCTTAAATCTTGGCCATTGTCATCGGATGATACGTCATCAATGTGTACTTGGTCACATTCCTGTAATGAAATTACATTATTTAAATATAACTTTATTTGTCAATATCACGTGAACAATGTACAGCAACTATGCTCAAGCCTCTCTCTCTCTCTGTCTCTCTCTCCTCTCTCTCTCTCTCTCTTTCTCCTTACCTCCAAGTCGTTGAAGAAGAAGTGGGTATCAGCCAGGTCAAAGATGAGTTTCTCCATGTGATACCCAAGTTGAACCGCGTTGGCCGTGTCCTGTAAATAAGAAGAGTAGCGGGCATTATTTACTACTTGGACATTTGTGAATGAAGGCAATCTAGAGTCGTGAAATCATGTCATTCATGAGTAAATACCTTCATTCAGAATATGTGATTATATGAAGGTTTAGCAATACCTAATTATTTACCACCAGGAGCTTTTTATGAATGAGGGTACTCCTTTATGGTAAGATCATTTCCTTAAGGAGTAAATAGTTCTATTTAGAATAGAATGCATGACTGTATGAGTATGAAGGTTTAGTTATGCCGCAAGTGAAGAAGGATATAAAGGAAGGAATGACAATGATTTCAGAACTGAGGAAGTCCAGATGAGGAGTGATGAGCGATGAAAGAATGAGAGGAGAATAAATGGGACACATGAAAGAGAACTCATGAATAAAAGAAGGTCCAAATATGAGGCAAAGAGAGAATTTGTAGTGAGGAGAGACGGTTGTGAAATTTGGGTAAAGGACTGGGTATACATTTATAGTGCCATGTGAGGAAAGTGAGGGAAATGAGCAGAGGGTAGGAGGAGAGGTCAAAACCGCACAGTGATAAATGCCAGGGGGAAGGAAAAGTGGGGTAGGAGGAGGGGGAGGGGGGGGAGGAGGACGAGGAAGACGATGAGGGGAAGGAGCCGTTGGAGGGCATGTGAGGGAAATGGGAAGGAATGTTGCGAAATAGGTATATGGGTAAAATGGTAAATATAAAAGAAAATACAAGTCGATCAAGTGAAAAACATGTAACGTGAAATCAAAGCGTGAGCCAGATTCAATTATTTTAGCATTTTCTCTCTCTCTCTCTCTCTCTCTCTCTCTCTCTCTCTCTCTCTCTCTCTCTGTATCCCCGCTACGAGAGAAAGAGATAAAAGTCCTCTTCAACTACGAAGGAATGCTTAGCATTTCCTTTTATTGACTGATGCCCGAGCCTAACAGCCGCCAGGGAGCGTTCCCCATCACATACAGCTCCCTTATAACACTTGGCCCTTAGCTCTGATGAGGTTTTGAGTCGCGATTATAGAGACAGAGGCAGAGAGAACGGAACCAGTAAACACGCAAACATACACGTCAGCGCCCGGAAACACACACGGTGGGTTTGAATGTTTCGTGTTTACTGAAGGCCTATTTCTAGTTATTTTATGGCGTTTTGTGAACACACTGTAAAGTTGTACATTGAAATATGACGGTATGTGATATAACTGACGCTGTTTATAAGCAAGATGTTGTTTTATTAATATAATTGTACACTTTTATTAATAATATGCGTCAATATCTAATAATAAAGGCGCTTGGAAGCAAGATATGTCCTCGTTTTTTATATGAATTGCATTCTGTCCGCTAGGGTAATATCCTTTCTATAATTTCGAAGTATTTCTTCTCTCTCTCTCTCTCTCTCTCTCTCTCTCTCTCTCTCCTTCCAACCTGTAACGATCTGAGCCCCACTTTTCCCTCCCTCCCTAATTCCTATAACCAGGACTAACCAGAAACATGTGTATCTCCATACATGTGCCGCCCGAAACATGTGTTGAACCGTCGGTCTAACGCGGGTCCTACTGAGGTCCCATAGCTGGTATCCACCTGCCTCTACATACTAAAATGGGGCCCAGTGGTCGTATTTCCAGTGTACTATCACAAATACAAGTTACTAACACTAACACTAATAATAAAATCTGATATATTTCTTTTAGTCCAGTTTTATTCAGTAAGAAAGCTCTTACCAGTGACTGCTGAACGTACCGAGATGACAGAATTGATAAGAAGGTCTTTCCCGTCTGTCTGTTAGCTGTCTGTCTGTCTGCCTTGTGGGATATGTGTAAATTTTCGAGAGATTAGTCCAGTCATTTTCAAGAATTTTAACATCAAGAATTTCAGGGGGCTGGTTTTGGTAAGGCAGCGAATTTCCCTGTCGAATTATTCGCCCGTCTTAATTTCTGTCCATTCTGTCTACCTTTGTAATTAGATATCTATTTTCTTTACTTTTTGTTGGTGGGTTTGGGGGGGAAGGCGGTTGGGAGAGGGGGCCAGCTGCTATGGAAAAGTTGACTCGTCCCTATACTTTCTATCTTCATCTGTCTGTCAATTTAGCCTCCCGTCTAAACTACTAACAGAAAAGGTGGGAACGCAATGTTATCTATCCGTCTGTCCACCTATCTACATATTATAGATCTGTCTAACCTACTGACTGACTGACTATTGTGGGAATAAAGCTAACCCACCTTTTTTACCGTCAGTCTCAGAGCTCCTCTCTGTCTAAGCTTTCCCAAATCGTCCCGAAACCATCAACCGAAATCTGATTTGACAGAGGCACCTGACAGACGACCGTCAACAGCCTTAATTCTTCATAAAGACATCCATTGAGGAGTTTAATGTTTGGACAGATAAAAAAAAATAAAAATAAAAAAAACAAAC
>NC_087223.1:12188780-12231280 GCF_015104395.2 Macrobrachium nipponense
CAAGAAATGAGCATAAAACGCTCCCCTTTGTCTGAGGTAAACTGGCCTTGTTCGAACACCACTTCTTCTGCTTCTTCCTCCTCGTCTTGTAGACACACTGTCCTTCTTCTCTCTCTATTAAAAAAAAACCTTGGCTTCTTCTCCTTCTTCTTCTTCTTCTTCTTCTTCTGTCCTGCAGCTTCAAGGAATAATCGAATGGTCAAGATCCTCCGTTCTCAAAAACACTCATTCTTCAGAGTCAGTGGAAACTTGTGTCATCTGTGCTCAAGTGGATTTGTAACCAGGAGTCCAAGAAGTTCAAAGAGTAAAATGATTGCAAGAAGTCCTCTTTTGTATCGTCATTCGCTGGAGGAGCTGAACCATGAATTGCCTTAGAAACTGAATCAGGAAATGCTGGGTTTTACATGTCATTCCTGGCTTCTTGAACGATGAAAGGGGTCTCTTTGTAAAAATTGCCAAGGATTTTAACCCATTATTCTAGTTGCCAAAACAATTATTATCATGACAAATAGAATAGCATTATCATAATCATTGATACCTTCAATAGACAAATATGAAAAACAAAAACAAAAATCTTTGAAAATTCAAGACAGGACCCCATAAATGGAAAGAAAATTATTAATATAATACAATATAATACAATATTGTCACGAAATGAGACTAAGAGGGAGAAAACTAAAAAATAAAAAATAAACTTCAAGAAATAAAGCAACGTCATTAATATCTTCCAAGAGAACCGCAAATACTTGACCGTTTATCGTCTTATCTTAACAACCATTACTCAAGGAGCATAGGACACAGGTTCACCTTTCTAAAGTGGTTGCTCGGTGTCGAGACAACTAGAAACGAAGATCTTATTTTGATCTTATCAGGATTATGTATGTGAATATACACAGGAAAATAACCAAGAAAGGCGTAAAAGGTAACGAAGAATGAATTACGAGACAAATGAATAGAGGAAGAAGATGAGTAAAACTAAGAAAATTTGAGAATGAGTTACCGGCCGCGTTCACTAGCGTCAACCGCGGGTCGGTAAAAAGAGCAGCGAGTTGCGTTCTTTAGCGAGGCGAATGGGTCGCCGTTTTTAAGACCGGCCGGCCAGGATAACCATAAAGAGGTTTCGTCCTGGTTTGTCACTCATTCACATATGTTGTGCAGTGGTCAGAATATATATATATATATATATATATATATATATATATATATATATATATATATATATATATATATATATATGTAATGTGAATGTATGCAGACAATTTAAGTATGTCGCCTTACGTAAAAACAAAATATTTTAAGCAATGGATTCCGGATACTGTAGCTTCCTTCTGTGTTCCCAGAAACGTATAATCGATTAGGCATCTAATACCCAAGAATCTACAGTTATCACCACCAATCTTTGCCAGTCTTAGTTCTCAAAAACACAAAGCAAACTAGAATAACTTTTATTGACATTATCCTCATCGCCATTCTCTCGCCTTTCATACCCGAGAAACGAATTCGAGAAGTGAGGAAATGAAGGAGAATAAAGGAGACACAGCAAGTGAGGAATCGCGGAGTGAGGAGTGAGGAGAAGTTGAAAAAGAGGGGTGGAAAGGTCCTGAGGGGAATCCCATGGCATTTTCGGGGTCCTAATAGGATGGGAAGTATGGAGAGAAGGATCCCTCTGGGTTAGAGAGGGAGAGGGGAAAGTGGATAATAAAATGTCATAAAAAATAGCGGAGGACGATATAAGAGGCAATAATGGTCGGGGGGGAAAGGCTAAGATAGAGAGAGAGAGAGAGAGAGAGAGAGAGAGAGAGAGAATTTTAAAGTTCACTGTGAAGAAAGCGTAGATGAAACTTTAGGAGAATGTGAGGGAAATATTGTTTTTTTTTTTCTCTCTGAGAGAGAGAGAGAGAGAGAGAGAGAGAGAGAGAGAGAGAGAGACTAAAAACAATGCTAAATTCATTGTCTGCCATATGACTATAATTCATAGTTTAGAATAACTTGATTATATCTGATAAAGACAGAAAGATAAATATTGATGAAAAAGACATGAATATTGTATTCTCATAATAAGTGGAAAAGCTGCAAATATTCCAACACCACCCCCCCCCATCTCACTCTCTCTCTCTCTCTCTCTCTCAATCAGATTAGGATTCTTCAGCAAGATAGACAAACCATAAATAAAAAAAAAATAAAAAAATATTTGGCAATTGCTTGCAGGCAAATGTTAAAGCACGCAATTAGTTTACTCTGGTTAATACTTATATCTCTTATCTGTTTGTAAGATTTACGTCCATACGTACATGCATACATACATACCATGTGATCCTATAAATAGGTTCTGAAACCCATGCCCGAAGATACCCCCGTCAATGCCCAGGTCTAACTAACTGTAGAGTACCGCCCCCTGTCATAAGATATCATTTATCGGCGTCCGAAAGCCTTTCAGTCACATCAAAGAAAGAGAGAGAGAGAGAGAGAGAGAGAGAGAGAGAGAGAGAGAGCTTCTCTGATAAAAAAAATACTATCTAATGAGCACTCTATAGTAGTGAATATTCTTTGTTTATTCACCTACCCAAATACATTATCAAACCCCAACCAACGCCCATTATGAGGTCATTGACAAATCAAGGAGAAGGGTTGGGGGGGGGGGGGGGTTGGGGGGGGGGGGGGTGGCTCTTTTCTGTTCTGGGGACTAGGGTAGGTGCCCATATGTTGCTGGGGGGAGGGGGGGGCGGAGTGGGCGAGTTGAGCTTCCAACCCTTGTTTGCATTGTAGTTATAATTCATTCAGAATTATAGGAATCGTGATTTTGAATAATAATAATAATAATAATAATAATAATAATAATAATAATAATAATAATAATAATAATAATAATAATCTTCCTGTGAAATTATCAATAATGATAAATAGAATTTATCTCATTAATGAATTCTTTCTGAGACAGAGCATAGACATTCAAATAAGAAGTTTAAAAGATTCACGAATATACTAACTATTTTTCTCTCAGATGTCGATAAGAAACTAACACCTGTTGTAACTATAGAAAAATTTTACAGTGTTATAAGTAACTTTATAGACACAAATCATATTTGATATTAGAGTCAAAAGCAAATATTTATGGCTAATATTAGAGCACTTCCAAACTAGCTTTATATCCCTCAGCTAGGAAGACTTACAGCTAGTTTTATATCAGCTCAAATTCTCTTTAGACACCTTGGGTAATACAGATTTATAGCCAGCATTATAAATAATAATTATTCGATTTATACAAATGAAAATGTAGTTGTTTTATAGCTATGACAGCCCTGAAAATATCAATTTATAGCCCATATTATACCACGCCACAACTAACGCTCCATACATCAAAAACAGCGATTTATAGCCAACATATCACTCGTAAAGCAACCTGACTCTTGGGTAAAGAAAATAAATAAATAAATAAGTTCATACTTCACATTATAACCCTGCTAAAACCAACTGTACAACACTTCGGCCCTTACCAATTTATAACCAAGATTACATATCCCGCCAAGAGCATCATAAGCTCTGACAGTTCATGAACGTCTCTCTCTCTCTCTCTCTCTCTCTCTCTCTCTCTCTCTCTCCTCTCTTTCTCTCATCTGTCATCCTTTCGCATTGGTTGATCTATGACAATCTCACCTCCGGTCCATTAAAGATTCACTTAATCACCTGTTGGCACGAGGTGCCTTGACTTACGCGTGGATTTTTGTGGCGTTGCTTTCTTTCCTTTACTTCCACTGGTTCTGTTTTCCTTCATTTCTCTTTCCTGTTCGTTTGTCATGCCTTCATTATCATCTTTGTTACATTATCTCTCTCTCTCTCTCTCTCTCTCTCTCTTTTCTCTTTCTCTCTCTCTCTCTCTCATTTTAAAATTACCTGTAGCCTAAAAAGAAATCAAGAAAAATATATCACTCTTACGGTCACTTTTGGTGTCTTCATTATTCACTCTCTCTCTCTCTCTCTCTCTCTCTCTCTCTCTCTCTCTCTCTCTCATTTTAAAATTACCTGTAGCCTAAAAAGAAAATCAAGAAAAATATATCAACTCTTACGGTCACTTTGGTGTCTTCATTATTCACCTCTCTCTCTCTCTCTCTCTCTCTCTCTCTCTCTCTCTCTCTCTCTCTCTCTAGAAAAAAAAGCTAACCTCAGAGCTTGTCGACAAGGGTGTGGATAGGCAACAGGCGACGCATAATCTTGATGAGATACAAGAAGACGGTGCAGCATTTGGTCTATGCTTGTTCACCAAACATTAGAGCGAAACACAAAAGGGTAGAGAGAGAGAGAGAGAGAGAGAGAGAGAGAGAGAGAGAGAGAGAGAGAGAGAGAGAGAGAACGCATCACAGGGGCTATAAGTGTTGATATGTGTATATGTCTGTGTATAATGTAACCCCCCAAAAAAATCCTAATTCAAAAGGTGTGCCCTTAAATATCCCAATGTGTAACCCTATCCTCAAAGTCTTTTGTTTTTATTTGGGATCAAATAAATTCTTGGCGTCGGGTTGCATACCTCCTATAAACAAACAAACAAACTAACAAACAAACAAACAGATAACAAAAGAGGTTTCTATTCGTTGCCTGAAATACTCGGAATGCGGGACAGAAATAAATGAAGAGATCTTAAGGTTTTTTCAGGATTGTATTTTTAATCATAATGTTGGTGTGCTCTCTCTCTCTCTCTCTCTCTCTCTCTCTCTCTCTCTCTCTCTCTCTCTATCAATCTATCTCTCTCAGAAAGAGTATGTGCTAATTAATATCAATATTAATCTTTCATTTACATACACCCATAAACAATAAAAAATCTTCAGTTTTATTTTTTTTATATATTCGTCCTCACCTCCAACTCTACCAAGATACTCAGATGGTACCACGTGTCTCTTTAGTACTTTTATTCTTATTCTCTTCTTCTGCTCCTTCGTTTTTTTTATAAAGAATTATGGCTTTCAGTTTAACCCTCGATTGACTTCGACGTAGGTGCCGAAAGGGTGAAATCTACCCGGTTGTAAATCGCCTTCAAAATATGAGAGTATGCAGGATATACAAGTGATAGTTGGTGAACGAGTAAGCACTGGGCATGTAAGGCCATAACTGTACTTTGTAAGTGGCAGGAGGTAAAATATATGATCCACTCTCTCATTTTTTTAGTATGTTACTGTATACAGGAGATAAAAGAGTCTGTTTACAGGTAAGGAGAAGGTTACAGAGGCCTGTAATTTACCTGTGAGCTGTAATACACAATTATATCATTATTACAAATTATTTTCCAAATTGGATACAAGTATAATGTCTGTGGATGACTTAAGCTATCCTTACAGTTTATTTAACTGTATAAGAGATATGGAGGATAATATACAGGTTAAAATTATAAAGCCCAGCAGACTATCATATAGATACTTTTTGTAATCTACAGGTGAAGGCACACAGTATACACAGAAGGCATTATATATGTAAAGAGAGCCAAATACAGGTAAGAGTTCGTTTGAAGCGAATCTGTAATTTACTGTAGACGGTAAACTGGTAAACCTACAGAACTTCTTAATTGATATTTATACCAGTTAAGAACACGCCATGAATAATTTGACTTTAAAGAAATTACCAGGTGATCATTTCTAGTCAAAGATAATAAACGTTAATTAGGTTGAAGTTAAAGACAGTAAACCATAATTATGTTGAATTCCACGCCAAAACAAACGGTACTTTCGTTGAAGCCAAGGAACTCTTTAAAAGAAGTGAGAGTGAAAGCCAAGGTCCTTGGTGAAAGCAAGCATAGGATAAGATCGCGTGCAAATGCTCACACACACATACGCACACACGGAGGGAGGAGAAGGTCGCTTGCGCTCGCGCGCACAAACAAATGCACGAACGCAGTGTAAGTATCCATTTATAATCGTGTTTTTGGCGGGCTTGGCAGTTCCCGCCTGTCGGAATGTTCGCGCCACGGCTGTTTTTTGCTCATTAACGCGGGAAGCTGTCACGTGTAATTGGCACAAGAAAACGCGGGAAACGACACTAGGAGGAGGAGGAGGAGGAGGAGGAGGAAGAAGAGGAGGAGGAGGAGGGCGGCGCGCGAGAGCGCCCAGGGGCATTTTCAACCCCTTTGGCTGCTGATGCTGGGATTGAGCCCCAGGGGAGGGAAAGAAAGTGGACAGGTCTCGAGAAGTTGGAGGTAAGAGAGAGAGAGAGAGAGAGAAGGAGAAGACAGTTGACAGGTCTCGAGAAGTTTGGAGGTGGTGAGAGAGAGAGAGAGAGAGAGAGAGAGAGAGAGAGAGAGAGAGGAGAAGACAGTGGACAGGTCTCGAGAAGTTGGAGGTGAGAGAGAGAGAGAGAGAGAGAGAGAGAGAGAGCCCCAGTAGAGGGAAAGAAAGTGGGCAGTTCTCGAGAAGTTGGAGGTGAGAGAGAGAGAGAGAGAGAGAGAGATGGGCAGTTGGTAGGGACGGGAGCAGAGGTGCTTACTAGGTTTCTAAACATATGGCCCCTTTAATCCCAGTTCTAAACCAAGATAATTGGATATATTTTATACCTTGTAAAAATTTGATGTTGCCAATAAATCCCAAATAAAAAAAATGCCAAAATATTAAAAGAAAAAGCTAACCTACAAAGTGTATGCATACATTTTGACGCTGTGTCTTACTGAAATTTACGCCTCCCATAAAACTCTAAGTAAACAAATATCTGACACAGAATAATGTATGAATAAACTAAATGAATAAATTTTGGGACATTATCGTCATCCACTATCTCGCAGAATATTGGAGTTCCTCTCTCCACTGCTACACGAATCTCATTATACTTCAACGCCCTTTGAAATACAGTTCTCTCTTCTCTCTCTCTCTCTCTCTCTCTAAATGATCACTATGTTCCCCATCAGTCTCTCTCATCAAGAAGGCTCCTGCTGCATTCCTTCATCTTATTTCGTACATAAATTAAAACCACAAATCAAAGGTCTTCCCTTTTATCCCCTGACATCAAAAGACGAAACGATGACCAAGTAAAAACCTACAGAGAGAGAGAGAGAGAGAGAGAGAGAGAGAGAGAGAGACGGGGAGGGGGGTGATTGCTAAAATATGACCGAGAGAGAAAAGTTTTTTTTTTTTAAGAGATAATTGTCTATTTTTGCTCATTACTTGAGAGTAAGTAGTGATTTGAGAACTCTGTAAGGTCCGTCGCTATACCAGTGTGCTTGTGTATATAAAAATGAATAAAGACTAAATCTCACTAATACTGGGCTATTACGAAACGTCAACGCAGATCAAGACGAAAACTTGGCTATATTTAAAAAACATCAAAAGAGAAGACATACATCTGACTGGACCATTTTTCCTGTAAAAGTGACGGACTAGAATTTTTTTTACCTATTTGTGTTTAATCATTGTAAGATAAAATCTGCTTGAATTGTTCGATTACGTTATGGAGCGTGTAGATATGGATGTCCTTATTCTTGACTTTCAATTTATGACTTTTAAAACTGTAAATTAGTTTTTTAACTTTCTTTAGTAGACCTTCATACGACTGCTATTTTCCAGCTTATTACCTGAAAAAAAAAGAACAGGACAACGTATTATCCAATTGTTCATTAATTTTGCTAACTTTCAAAGAATGTTGAAATTCGCTGATACTATTATTCGTTAATTGGGCTAATTTTGAATTATTTCTTCTATTGGTTTAACTAATTTTGAACGGATATCTAAATTCCTTAATGAAAATATTATATAATTTGATAATTCTTCAATAATTGTTAAATTCCATTCAAAATAATCCACTGATATTTTGTTAGTTTTGACAACTTATATCTCGTTTACAAAATCCGTCAACAACTTTGTGCTCATTTTAAACAAATTCTAAACCTTGCAATAAGCAATTGGGATCAAAATCTGCCAGAGATTAGAATTCACGATCCCCTAATTAGAACACTCCCTTATCAATGGAGTCACCTTCACGAGACCCTCCGATGGGAGATTACAAGATAAGACGATCAGACACTTCCTTGATTCGCATGCAACGTTTATTTAAGAGTCCCGATTTTCTGGGTTTTAGTGTCGAAGACAAACAATATTTCGTGGCTTTTAAATTAAGAGCAATTTGTTTGTTTTATTGGTTTAACGTTGTGGTAATCAGTCTTTCCTGGAATTTAGTGTCGTTCTATGATTCGATGGAATTTAATATTGTAATATGTTGAAAATTTATGCAGTTTTTACAGAAGGGCAATGCTTTCTGAGAATAGTTTGATCTCTCAGTACGTATACTAATATTTGCAGTAATTGATCTCTTAGTATGTATACTAATATTTGCAGTAATTGATCTCTTAGTATGTATACTAATATTTACAGTAATTAATGTCAAAACCTACGGATATTTTGGATTGTTTAACATCGTGGTGTTACAATTTCTAGTTGCTTTCTCGTGCGTGACCTCAACCTAAATAAACATTTTCTTGCACTTGTCCTCAAGCCAAATAGAAGTTTTCTTGCACTTGACCAAACACAAATAGATGTTTTTCTTGCACTTGACCTCAACCTAAATAAACGTTTTCTTGCACTTGAACCTCATCCTAAATAAACGTTTTCTTGCACTTGACCTCAACCCAAATAGACGTTTTCTTGCACTTGACCTCAAGCCAAATAAACGTTTCCTGATGCCTGAACCTGAATATGCTGACGTTTTCTTTGGCAAAATTTAAATAATGTGAAAGGTTCCTACAGTGAAACCTTGACTTAGGATGTGATTTCCCCGACGATCAACCCAGAATTAAGAACAATATTTGCCATTTTTAAATCTTACGAGGCATCATCTCGAAGTGAAAGCCCGTTTGAAGATAAGACGACCCCGTTTTCAAAAAAGTATCAAGGTCTTTTATTCGTTTCTTATCCTAATCGTATCTAGTCTGTCATTACAACCGCAAAGGATATTTCCTTAACTGGGAAGATAATGATGTTGTTTCTATTTTAAATGGTGACTCGAAAATACAACACCCGTATGCAAATTACCCTGGAGAAAAGCAGGGCAAAGAGACGCAGAGACGGACAGACAGACAGACAGAAGGTTCCGAGCAGCGTTGCCAAATCCACTTCATGAAGGGAATGGGGGGGGGCAGCGTTGCCAGTTTTCTCACCTCCAAGATAAGAGTGTTTGTCCTACTCAATAAAAATAAATCCCTAATTAGCTGGACACATTCCTTGGGTCGTAAACTAGGGAATAACCCCTTCCTTCGCCACTCCCCTATCTACTCCTCACCTCCCCATACTCATTTCCTCTTCCCTGGCTAGGCGGTTTATTTTTACATACGAAAATGTTTTTTTTTTTTTTTTTTTTTTTTTCAGAAAGGATGGCCTTACATCACCCCGCCATGATCTTAAAGAATACACGTATGGGACACGAGTAAGTTATGAATTTTGCGCTTGCATTGGCAGAGCTGCGAATGATCTTGGTATCTGGCATTGGTGTGAAATGGTCTGTAGTCTTAAAAGACCTACATATCTCTCTCTCTCTCTCTCTCCTCTCTCTCTCTCTCTCTCTCTCTCTCTATCTCTATATATATATATATATATATATATATATATATATATATATATATATATATATATATATATATATATGTACATACACACACATATATATATATATGTATATATATATATATATGTATATATATATATATATATATATATATATATATATATATATATATTATTATATATATATATATATATATATATATATATATATATATATATATATATATATACGGTATAAAAAACACTGTATCGTGCTTCTAAGTAATCAGGAGGAGGATCCAGAGTATTATGGTATTCTTGTTTTTTCAAGACGAAATATATTTGTATATATTCCTACAAACATATTACGTCTTGATAAACAAGGATATTACTGTGGATCTTTCTATATATATAATATATATATATATATAATATATATATATATATATATATATATATATGTGTGTGTGTGTGTGTGTGTGTGTGTGTGTGTGTATGTGTGGATGTGTGTGTTTTCTTTTAAAATATATACCAAGATTGTCAGGAGACACCGATCTCTACTGATAATCTTGATCAAAAGATAAAAATTTATAAATGATAATGAGGCCTATAAAGCCACACCTGAATACCCACAACACGGGGAAATACCCACTGGGGCCAGGTAAACACCTGTATCGATCCCCCAGGGAACTTAATTAGGGCCTGGGATGACACTCTCAGAGCTCCCTAACCCAAGGGAGCGTGAGGCACCACACATGGGGGGGGGGTCCCAGGGAGGTCCCCTGGGACATCCCTACCTGGCCGGGAAGCCTAATGAGGGGCAGGTAAAACACACCTGAGATTCCCGATTGTCCCTGCCCACTGGACCAATTCAGCCTAAGACGGGGGCCACTGAGAGAGAGAGAGAGAGAGAGAGAGAGAGAGAGAGAGAGAGTCTTAAAGCCAGCCTTTAACTGAAGGAGAGAGAGAGAGAGAGAGAGAGAGTTTTGAAGCCGGTCTTTAACTGAGAGAGAGAGAGAGAGAGAGAGAGAGAGAGAGAGAAGAGAGAGAGAGAGAGAGAGAAGTTTTTTAAAGCCAGTCTTTAACTGAGAGAGAGAGAGAGAGAGAGAGTTTTAAAACCAGTCTTCAATGAGAGAGACAGAATGAAAAGTATAGTTTAAAATCAGTCTTAGAACTAAGAGAGAGAGAGAGAGAGAGAGAGAGAGAGAGAGAGAGAGGAAGGAAGGAGTAAGGAGAGAGAGAGAGAGAGAGAGAGAGAAAGGACCACCCAGGTGAGAGAGCTGAAGAGGAGCGAGGAGGTGTCCTCCTCCTCTTGAGCACAAGACGTGACGATCAAGCACTGTGTCCTCTTGTTCGGAACCGCTCACCGGATTGCCCGAGACATATGGAAAGACGCCTAAATGCCTCGTGCGGGGGCGGGGGTAGGGGGCGCTGGGGGGGCGAGTGTTTAAAGGCACCCTTTCAAGTCTCTTTAAGAGGGAGATTTACGCCGTATTAATTCTCTTTTTCGATTGCCAAAAAGTTAAAAAAACAATAAGTGGGTGTCTTGTCTTCAGGGGAAGACGAATTCAAGGAGGTTGGGCGAATTCGCATTTATAGATATAATTCATGTTGTATTTTCTTTTGTTAATAAAACTGCATCGGTGACATTAACTGAATACAATCGTAAAAAAAAACAAGGTAATTCTCTCTCTCATTAGTAAGAATTTAATTATTCCGTCAATAAAACTGCAGTTTTTAATCTTATTTCTAAGAAATTTTTAATCTTATCTCTAAGATGGGTGTGTACTGTCTTAAGTAGTCTTTCAACTGATGTGATAAATTAATGGATATGTCATTTCTTGAAATATTTAATGATAAATCTATACATTCTTTTTATATTGGGAACTAAAATTAGTCTATATTTCGTCTTGTTAAGTAAAATTCTGTACTTTTTAGATACTGGGAACTAAAAATATTCTATATTATGTCTCTTTTTAAATAAAAATCTAGTTTTTAGATGCTGGGATCTAAAAAATATTGTTTATTTTGTCTTTATAAATAAAAATCTATAGTTTTTAGATGGTGGAAACTAAAAGTATTCTATATTTTTTCTTTTTAAATAAAAATCTATAGTTTTTAGATGCTGGGATCTAAAAATATTCTCTATTTTGTATATTTAAATAAAAATTTAAAATTTTTGGATTCTGGGATCTTAAGATATTGCATATTTTGTCTTTACAAATAAAAATATATAGTTTTTAGATGTTGGGATCTAAAAATATTCTATATTTTGTCATTTTAAGTAAAATAAAAATATAGTTTTTGGATGCTGGGGACTTAAAATATTGTATATTTTGTCTTTTAGAAAAAAATTCTATAGATTTAGGATGATGGGATCTAAAAATATTGTATATTTTGTCTTTTAATATATAAATCCATACTTTTTAGATGTTGGGATCTAAAAATATTCAAAATTTTGTCTTTTTAAATAAAAATCTGTACTTTTTGGATGCTGGGAACTAAAAAATATTCTATATTTATCATTTTTAAATAAAACGGATTCTTATGGAAAATGATAGCCAAGAACGACAAATTAATTAGAATACATTCTACTGAGGAAATCGTCTATTTCCTAAAGTCCAAAAATATATCCTGGTTATAAATAATGGAAAGTCTAGACTTTTTCTCATACGGCTAAAAATATCTATGACTCGCCTTTAAACAAGAAACTCTATTTCTCTGAAAGTCTAGGGTACCAAATTAAATAAGGTCGCCCATTACACTTGCCTCCATATAAAAAAAACACTACCTGAATTCCAATCAAAAGGTTCCAAGAAGAAGCACTATCCTGATATTTTGCCCATTTGATTTTAAGTGAGTTTCTCTCCTGTTTAACTTTGCCTAAGATAATATTCGACGAACCCAGTACACTTGTAGAAGCCTACACAACTTTCCAAAAAGACTTTGTTTTAAATCCTGTGATATTATTTCAAGAAGAAGAAGAGGCATTTAACAGAGGTAAACAAGAGAGGAACAAATAGTTCCCGAATACAACGAGGAATTAAAGCTAACGTCGACCTTATATAAAAAAAACACACAGACACACCTGTGCTCTCTCTCTCTCTCTCTCTCTCTCTCTCTCTCTCTCTCTCTCTCTCTCTCTCTAAACGAGCGACGTCGACGCTGCAAGAATCTGCATAATCACGCAGGACGGGAAAGAGCGAATTAAACAGACGCCCCAGAGAAAATTGCTTGGCAAAATAGCCAATTACTTTGCTCATACTGAAGATTGGGTTGGACGACACGTGCAAAGGCAACAGGAAAACAAAAACAGAAAACAAATGAAGTATGCTGAGAGATTCCATTCGTCCCTTTCGACAACAACAACAACAAAATTAAAAGGCATTTTGAACAAATATTCAATCTAGTGGCTGAAAAATTTCAACTCAATACTTTTCCTTTATCACAAAAACAGAGAGAGAGAGAGAGAGAGAGAGAGAGAGAGAGAGAGAGAGAGAGAGAGAGAGAGCTTTATCTGACGACAGTGGTATCCTGATGTTATGTAATTAAATCTTAGAATTTGTGTTTTTAGTAAATCTTAAAATTTGTGCTTTCTTACTTAGCCAGAGAGAGAGAGAGAGAGAGAGAGAGAGAGAGAGAGAGAGAGAGAGAGAGGTGCCTGACAATGACACTAAATAGACACACTCGTTCTGATGATAAGTTGAGCCATATACATTCAATGTCATAGAGAAACATTTGACGAATGGGAAACAGGGAGACGTAGTGGTATATATGTAGGGGAGGTAAAAAGCGTACGAGGTGGGAGGAGCTTGTGCAAGGTGTGGCGGGGTTACCACCTCATTAATGTTCGAGTCGTGTCACGGTGGTTTGATCGTGAGTGATGCCTTATTGGCGTCTGCCATTGATATGTGATGGCGATTTATAATTGTCTGTGGCGTGTTTATGTTTCTTTTATTATTTTTAGTTTTTAAATGTGATGATGGATTTCGTTTCTTTAAACCCGTTCCTTTAAACTGACAGGTTATTGGGGGTGTGTGTGTATATATAGTATATATATTATTGGGATATATATATATATAAATATAGCTATATATTATATATATATATATTATATATATATATCTATATATAATATATATATATTGTGACATAATACTTTTCTGGAGATTATTGCAACAAAAATCAACAATTTTACATCAAACTTCATGCAAAACAAAATAAAAATAAAAACCAATGCTTAACCAGAGCAATTTATTCCTGGTGATTAGAAATTCTTCTCTCGATATAATGTGGTTCGAATCACACAATAAGATGTAGGTGCCGTTGCTAAGTACTACCCAATTGCTTCCCAGCTACGTAAATAGAAATCTAGGAGAGCTGTGAATCAGCTCAAAGGTCTGGTTAAACCAAGATATACTTAAACCATAACGTAATTCCTCGTCTGAGAACACTTACCTTCCCGAATGTCCTGGCGTAAGTTCCCGTGAGGAGGGAATGGAAGATGATGATGGTCTCGTCCAGATCCCAAATGTAAACTCTCTCGACTTTGTTTTCTGGATCTGGGGATGGGTTGCCCCGCCTGGATCGGCCGTTTCGAGCTCTGGACGCTGTGAGAAGAATAAGGAAAGGAAGTTAAGGTATAAAAAGAGAGATTTCTTGACGAGGTCATCCCCACCACATCATCACAAACCCTCAATATCCCAAGTGTTCATCAGAGACCCTATCAGTGTATACTATCTAAAACCATATGACCTCGGAGAGGTCACACCCTCACGACGCTATTGGGTCGTAACGACCTGACCTTGTTTCGAAGGGGGTTAGAGGAGCCCCCTTGAGGAACCTCCAGGAATCTCCGTGACCCGAATGGAAGAGAGAGAGAGACAAGAGGTGCGCAGTTTTGGGAATTAGTAAACAAGAAAAATATAATGAATTAGGGCCAGAGGATGTCTGGGGGTAACAAAAGAGTGGGATAGGATCAGAAATGACTACATAAGGGGGTCAACTAAGGTGGTGGAAGTATCAAAGAAAGTGCAGGAGGGGAGGCTGAGATTGGTATGGACACCTGTTGAGGAGAGATGAGGACCACGCTGGGAGACATACTATGGGAGTGGAGGTGCAAGGAAGAAGAAAGAGAGGGAGACCAAGAAAGAGATGGAAGGACTGTGTGAGAGGAGATTTACATGAGAAGGAATTGATGAGGCAGAAGTGCACATAGAAATAGATGGAAACGGCTTCATCCGAAACGGCGACCCCATATAAAAATGGGAAAAAGCTGGGAAGAAGAAGAAGAAGAAGAAGAAGGTCGTGAGCAACTAAAAGGATAACTAACCTGAGGAAATTAAGGTCACGGAAGGGTGAGGAAAGGGGTGAGAGGGAGGTGAGGAGGGGGAGGAAAGTGAGGAGTGAGGGTTGAGGAGAGTGAGGGGGGAGGGGGAATAACAAAGCGCAATTCGTCTCCTGTGACCTTTGACGAGTCCCTGACTTACAATAATAATAATGACATTTGGGAAATGTTGTGAAATATGCATAAATGATCAAATACGACAGAAGATTTAAAATGTAAAATAAAAATAAATGAATTAATAAACGGAGATTGGAAAAAGTAAAGTATTACAGCTAATGTTGAAATGTCAAAATATATAATAATTAGATATGGGAAATAAGCTATACCAAAAAATATTCCAAATTATTAATTATTATTTTATTATTATTATTATTATTATTATTATTATTATTATTATTATTATTATTATCATACATTCACTCCCATCTTCAGGTTAACAGCCAAACGTGATTTTGCTATAAAAGGACCCCAAGGAGTTTCTCCCCCTTGGTATCGATCTGGTGACACTTTGAACAGATAGTATTGTCGAACTCGATAACCCACTCCAGAGTATCACTTCAGTATCCAAATATCACTTAAATATTCAAACGTTTTCACTTAACTATTCATAAGCAGCGCAGAGATTTGGAACTAAATCTGAACAAGGCTTCGGGAAATGGGGCAGCGTCGACGTGAATCTCTTCTAAGTAAATAAACCGATTACAACCTTAAGAAAAATAACAGCACGTGCAACAGAATCGAGGGCTATTTAAGGGTTTCCAAACACCCCCAACCTCACCACCTTACCCCAACCCACCCCTCTCTCCGGTGCTTCCCCTAAACGGAATTGGAACCCGTTCAGTGGTTTCAACCCCATTCTCTGATTCCTTCATCTATTCTGAAGGATTCACCTTCTTCTTCTTCTTCTTCTTCTTATGCAAAACTTATGTTCTTCGACCTCAGGGTCTTCCAGCTAATCAGCTCTCGACCCTAAACATAAAGTCTATGAAGCCTTAAAAAGCTTTTATAATCGAGTTTAACTTTACGAAAACCCTTTGGAAGGGGAGGGGTGAGAGGGTGGGAAGGGTGAGGGGGTTTGCACGGGGTGTGGGGGGTGGGGGTTAATTTCGAAATTATTTTTCATTACTTTCGAGAGACCGTATTACCAAGGGGGTAACTTAATATCTCTCTCTCTCTCTCTCTCTCTCTCTCTCTCTCTCTCTCTCTCTCTGGTTTATACGTAACTAATCCTTGATGAATTCGTGAGCGTAAAAAGGACATATGGAATAATATAATCTTTTACAGAAACAGATGTTAGATATAACTAAAAGAGAAATGGTAAAAAGTAAAGAGCGGAGAGAGAGAGAGAGAGAGAGAGAGAGAGAGAGAGAGAGAGAGAGTTCACCCCAGTGACACCGTCGTATCAAAATATTGATAATGAACGCACCCAAAGGAAAGGACAATATTTGCACGTCTTCAGCATGAAGAGAACCGCCCCTATATACAGTCCCGCCGCTAGTCATGAATGTCATGTTGATTGTGCCTTTTTTCCTCTCTCCTTTTTTTTTTGTCGTTTTCAAAAGCAATTATTAAAAGGCTCTGAATGACTCCTGCTAATTTGGGCTACTCCGATGGACTTATTTGGCAGGTAAATGCTGGATATGACGAGGCACTTTGTATGGAAAGTCTTGAGTATTGTTATAGTTCATTTCAAGATTTGTAGATTTTGGTAAGTGCAGAGATAGATAGATTGATAGATAGATGGAGAAAGACCTCTAATTGTTGTATTCCAGGTTGGAATGTCTTCATCGCCAAATACATAGAAATATCTCAATCAAGTCATACAAAGAAATTTTTCATTCAGGCTGACAAAAATTCCCTTTAAAAACACAACTCTTATCAAATCCTTGACTAATTTCCAATATGCCGTTGCAAATATTTAATAATTTCTAGAGGTATTTACCTCGTTTCTTGATATTTTAATTTTTTTTTTTTTTTATTAAATGGCACTTAATGATGTCACACTCACCTGTATCCTTTAACGGTGAACTAGGACTGTCGACTCCTTGGAAATTTGTTTGATCTGAAATGTGACATTTTCAGAATTAGGAGGCATTTGTTGCTTTGTATTTGCATTGTTCTTCGAATTCAATGAATTTAAGTGTCATTTTTATAAGGAGAATAAGGACAAACTCGTTCTATATTTAAAAAAAAATGATAAAACTTAAAAAAAAAATAAATAAATAAACAGAACAATTATTTGGGTGTTGGAATTTGGGAATTTGAAATGTATGTGGAAAGCAATTAAACATCTACATGTTGATATTTTAAATTAATGGAAATCAAAATTCAAAAATGATTTGTTTCATGGATTGCTGGTTTTATTCACTAAAATATTAAACAACCATAATTTTTAATAAGACAATGAAAAAATTATTCAGTATCGCCTTCCTGTTCGATTCACGATAAATAGTTATATTCATCTATAAAAATGACTATTAAACTAAAAGAAAACAGAATAGGCTATTTCAGTAAGCCTCGTGTTGATATTTTCCCAATATCTTATCACTAGCCAAGACAATATAATTCCAGTTTGCATGCCTGGCCATTTGATAAGCTAAAGTTATCAAGTACAGTTAAAAATTATCCATATGATGCAGATATAGACCTAAATTCTTTTATGATTTAGCTCCTTCACATATCTAATTACCCGGGCATTCAAAAGGTAAAGTAAATGATTCATGATGGTTGTAATTACTTCCTTTCTTAACTATCAAAGGATGGCTGTTTTCAGAATGATTATCGTCTAAAGAATTTGCGAGCAACGTATAAGGTTACAACACAACGATGTGGGGTGATCTGACAATATACCTTGATGTCAAAGTAATATTTAGGCTGTCTCTACTAGCTACCAACCTCCAGAACACACCCCTTCTGAAGTATGGATTGTCAAAATATTTTTATACGTTCGTTTGCTATGCAAACCAAACCTAAAATTACACAAGCTTAGAATTCAAGTCAAATGAACCTATATTTACACCCAAATTTCCTTTTTTTTTTTTTTTTTCATTTATAGTTGTATGGCTAGCAGTCACCCATTCCTTCAGTGGACACCTACGAACAACCAAAAGTAACTTTTCCCAGTGTACGACTGATAGCAGAAGATACATTCATAAAGTTAATATCACCAACCCTACCACAAAAGATACAGACAACCCAACATTCTACTGTATGATGAAAAGAATATTTACCTAGGCAAGGATGCCAAATACCCTAAGAAAAAATACATCCTTTGGCAAGATCTGTCATTGGGGGAGAGTTGGACAATTAATGTCACTTTTTCTCCCTTTGTAATTCAATCCAATGTCCAAAAGTGAACACAAGCAGACCACCCTCTTCTGTCTTTGATCTACCAGTGGGCCAGAAGTACCTACACTTAATTTTTGCCAACCCAAATGCAAAAAATCTAGTCAGCCATCTTTTCTGCCTGTATCTGTCAGCAGAGAATTTTCACCTAGCCAAAGTTGTGAATATATATATTATATATATATATTATATATATATATATCTATATATATATATATATTATTATATATATATATATATATATATATTTACACATTATCAGCATGTGATATGTCCATAGAGCAATTTATTCAGCTTATGTTACCAGCATCTACAGGAAAAAATAGATCACCCCTTTTCTACTTATGACCTATCAGTTGTAAAACCTCAAATACCAACAAAATCATACCATCCTTTCTCTGCAATTTGGTTGTTCATGAAGCAATGAACGTAAGCAATGTACCACAAAACAAACAAAGAAACAACCCTCACCCGTTGATGAATCTATTAAAAGGGCCCAGATTTTGCTATGCATAATCTTCCAGTAGAGCATATTTAACCAGTAAATGAAGCCATCACTTTACACCCCACAGGAAACAAACAAACCACCACTCTCAACATATGGAACATAATTAACCAGTGAATGTATGCAATGTCCCCCACACAAAAACAGGCAACCAAGCAACCCTTTCCCACATATTTAGCAGTGAACGTTGCCATTGTCCCGCAAAAAAAAAAAGTAAACACAAGCAAGCCCCCCTCCCCAACATACGACCTGTCAGCGTAGCATATTTACCTAAGCACGGATCTACTACATTTGCTTCCTTCATTTTGCCATTGCTGGCACCTGCGGTAGTCGTCAGATACCTACTGTCAATAGGCAAAGCAAGTTGGTACGTGGTAGGAGTTGGCGTCGTTGGAGCTGCGGAGGCCAGACCCGAGGAGACTCCGTTGGAAGCCGTCGAGGACCCCGTGGAGGAACCCATGTAACCAGCGTAGCCCTGGCTGTAGTAATAACTGCCGGCTGCAGCTGCCTGGCCGGCATAGGCTGCCGCGGAGTAGTAGGCGGAGTCCAGCCCCTGCAGAGAGAATTCCTCATTAATGTGGTCAAGGGAGGATGCAAAGAGGACAGTGTACAAGATGCAAGTTACAGTTTGGAGAACTAATCTTGGTGTGACGATGTGGTATTATTCGAAAGTAAATCTGAAACTTGTATAGAAAACAGTTACGGTAACAATGGCAACAGCTAATAATAACTGAGTAATAAGTAAAACCTCATATTTACAATGACAGTCTGAATGATTCGCTATCTGTGATTGGAAAATCTCTTTTCTCAGATTAGACTTTCATCCTTTTTTCAGTTTCATGCCTGCACCACATTTCCAAAGCAATCGCTCTATTGGAATAAGCTCTGTACTGCACAGAAATGTAAAGGGAACATAATAAATTTTTGCTTTAGATATAATATGAATGGATGCCTTTGATATGTAGCGATCAGAGAGGGAGCTTGAGTAACAAGACAATAGCAATGTAAATAGCACTGAAGACCCTTTAACTCCCAAGTTCATACATAAGGTTAAGTAGTCCACCATGTCCATAACTAGACAGCTGTCTATTAAGATATTAAAGATTCTTAATTGTGTTGTTCTACCACAACATCAGCAACAATGAAATTAATACTAGAAATAGTTTTTACTGCAAACAATTCTGGCAATTTACATCTTATCCATAATTAACTTATTTTAGAGAGCGAGTAACTCCAACTTACCTGTTGCGTGGAAGTATAATTTTGGGTGTTGCCCGAGGCGAAAGAGGCATTATACGAAGTCCCATAATAAGGATTCTGACACGCTTGGGACCCGCTACTACTGCCGAAGGAGCTGTAGGGGGCAAGATAAGAGGCTGCGGCGGATCCTAGGGTACTCGCGGAGCCCAGGGATCCAGTGGAGCCGAGGCAAGAGGATCCAAGGGTGCTGGATCCCAGTGTGGAGGTGGAGCCTTTCGTGCTTTGGTTGAGGCCTCTGCTCGTACCTGAAGGGGAACGAATTTCGTGTCAGCAGTCAATGAAGAAGTCATTAGTGGACGCACAGAACAAATTTTCGCAAAAATTTCGACACACCAGGTGTCCTCTTCAGGTTTAAATACAGAAATTACTTTTCTCCTTCAAGTAGGGAGGGGATGTCTCGGAAATTTACATTAGGAAGTATCTATAATGTAATGAGGACTTACTTAGTAAATAGTCTGTGCCATAGGAGTATTGGGAATTGGGCATGGCATTGTAGAACCCTGCAGGTTGCATATACGAATTACCTCCGTAAGCCTGCATTGTGCTGGAAAGAAAAACATATCAAGTCTAATAAACATTATTAACAGTAAAATGCATTGCAATATAGTATGATAAGAACTATTCACATGGCATTCATTTTGATGGGGACATGTACCTTAACAAAACCTAATTTTTTTAGTTGCTTCAGATGAATAAAGACTCAATCTGATTGGTAAATTGACCAAATAAACTACCTTGAACAAGCACTGAAACAAAAACTTGATTGTCTGCCAATTAACTCAAGGGCTTTGCAAATCCAAATCTTACCTTGAGTAGAGTTGCTGAAGGTGTGACGTGGAGAGATCGTGTTTGTCTGTTCCTGCTGGAGTGTAAGGGGGCAAAGCTTCAGTGAAAACGTCAGCCGACGGGTTAACTGGTTCCCCCTTCACTTCTGAGGGAAAAATTCCAAGTTGGAGTTAAGTTATACTGAAGAAATTTCGAATAAATACCCTTGAGAGTATGGGTAAATAATTGGAACCTATTGAACCTCGTGTTGCATGAAATTCACATGTAATGACTATGATTATTATCAGTATCATTTCAGATGAAATCTATTCACATGGAAAAAGCACCCAGGGGCTGTTGACTTGACATTCAAGATTCCAAAGAATGTTGGTTTTAACCTCCCACCGCAGACCCAATACTACAGCAGTAACTGATCATGATACAAAGCCAGTGATTTTTCATCTCCCTAGGAGAGGAGCGAACCCGTGACAACTGAGCAGCATGTCACGACACTAGCAACCATACCAGCGTACCATCATATTAACATGTGGTTTGTGAAAGGAAAATAGCATCCAGTACTTTGGTATTGTTATCAGTGAAACACTATCTAGTTGGACATAAAGCTAATTTAAATCTAAATTGTTTTTTCAAGTAAAAAATGAACTAACAGCGTTTCAGAAACTAACAAATATACTGTTGTTGCTATTTACTAGGGGTAAATATTCTCACCAACCAGGGCAGAAGCTATAATTGCTAGGGGTACAACCAAAGAATTTGTTGTTATTGCTACTAATATAATTGCAGAGGCAATCATTGCTACGGGCACAACCGAAGACTGCTGTTATTGCTACTAATAAAATTGCAGAAGCTATCATTGCCAGGGGCGCAACCAAAGACTTTGTTGTTATTGCTACTAATAAAATTGGAAAAGCAAACAATTGCTAGGTGCAAAACCAAAGACTGTTATTATTGCTACTAACAAAATTGCCAAAGCAAACAATTGCTAGGAGCATAACCAAAGACTTTGTTATTATTGATAATAACAAAATTGCAAAATCAAACAATTGCTAAGGGCACAACCAAAGACTCTGCTGTTATTGCCACTAAACAAAACTCAAAACTTCTTGGAACAAACCGAGCAAAATATTATTATTGTGATGAACTGAAGAAGTTGGAGTGTGCCAAGATGGATCAGCTGTCAGAGGAGCCTGTTGCTGCTGCTGCTGTTGCTGCTGCTGTTGCTGCTGTTGCTGTTGCTGTTGCTGCTGTGGCTGCTGCTGCTGCTGCTGAGGAGCCCCACCGGCACTGCTGTTCTGGTGGTAGGTGGAAGACACTGACGAAGTCGCTGCTGCTGGAGAGGTGGAAGACGAACTGGCCATAGACTCCCCACCTCCCCCTCCTCCTCCTCCTCCTCCTCCTCCTGCTCGACCGAGGTTGACGAGGGGCGCAAGAACTTCGGCACCACCTGCGCCTCCGCCAGAACTCTCGGAGGGCGAAGCACAACCACTATCGCTGTGGCTGGCCGGAGACGATACTGACGGAACCTCGCAGCGACTGCTGAAGAAGGAGAACAGAAGAAGAAGAAGAGGTTAATTAAAACGGGCTCAGAAATTCTACAAAAAACTTCTACCGAAGTTTAAAAAAAAAATTGCTTAAAATAATACATTTCTAAGCTATAAGAGTTTTTTAAAGGCTTTAAAGATGCAAATTTTAAAAAAAATAGCACATAATTCTAGATACAAGAAACATGAGACAATAAAATCAAATGCAATTCGAACATTTATACAAATGTTCTTAGGCATTTGCGCTGTACGTTTTCGTTCACAAATAGCAGGAGGCTGTTGTTTTCCTTATGTATACATTAATAAGTCAACAATAAACGATCGAAGCTGAATATTAAACGATCAATCGCCAAAAAAATAAAAAAATCAATAAATCTCACGGATCCTTCATAAAAATAGATCAAATATATATTTCCCAGATGGAAGATAATACAATCAGATATTTCCTAAAAGATACAAAATACCTAGGATATATATTTCGCACTTTGCAAAGTAATCCTTTATTTCTTAGAAGACAATGTGTGTGTGTGTGTATGTATTTCTTAGAAGACAATGTGTAAGTGTAAGTGTATTTCTTAGAAGACAATGTGTGAGTGTGTGTGAGTATTTCTTAGAAGACAATGTGTGAGTAAGTGTGTATTTCTTAGAAGACAATGTGTGAGTGTAAGTGTATTTCTTAGAAGACAATCTGAGTATGTGAGTATTTCTTAGAAGACAATGTGTGAGTGTATGTGTGATTATTTCTTAGAAGACAATGTGAGTGTGTGAGTATTTCTTAGAAGACAAAGTGTGAGTGTGCGTGTGTGTGTGTGAGTGTTAAACTCAGCATTCTCTATAGAAAAATTTTAATTTATAAAACTTCGTTATTTTTTTCTGGAAGATCAAGGAGGTGACCGGATGTGGTGTGACCAGACTTTGTAAGGCTTCACGAGGGGCCAACACGAAAAATACCCCTAATTTTGAAGGCTGGGCCATCCTTTTTATGCGATCTTTACATTAGAGGAATAGTAACAACAGGTGCGTTGTTATATGTAGTTGTTTTTGTAGAGGTTGTAGTAATAAATGTAGTTGTAATGTCAATGACGTTGATTATAATTATGATAAGTGGGTTAATAATATCCAATAATAATATAATAATGATAAAATAGAATTATTATTATTATTAGTATTAGTATTATTATTGTTAATGGTTAGAGTGTTTTCTTTTATTTATTCGTCGAATAACAAACTTTATTTCCATAAATATTAACAATTTTCGTTAACCAAATATAATCAACACAAAACGAAAGAAAATATCTGAACTGAAGAACGAAAACATTAATTAAACACTTAGAATTATTATGCTAAACATTAATACAAATAAAACAAGGCACCTGAAACCGAGATTTATTCGTCCCGTGAGCCTGGGTATGGGCACGGTCTACGTAGGTATAGACCGTGGGTACTGGGGCATGGCTTCCTATATAAGTTAAACCAAAATGACTACGACGAACATGTATATAGTACGTTTTCGGGGTTGCCGCTTTTCCCAGATTTGATTCATAAACCCTTGAACTAACCTGGGATGTGATGTAGATGTGGCAACAACGCTGCCATATCTTCTTTGTACCAGGTCAGGAAGGGTAAAAACAATCGAGTTTCCTGTGCAGCGTATAATCAATATCACGGAAAATATACCTATATTTCTATGGTCTCGGTATGATACTGTATGAACCGCGGCCCATGAAACTCTCGAAGTCGGCCATGGTGGCCAGTGTTATTTGCGTTGCCAGAGGCACGATTAATGCTAAAATTAACCTTAAATAAAAAAGAAACCACTGAGGCTAGAGGGCTGAAATTTGGTATGTTTGATGATCGGAAGGTGGATGATCAACATACCAATTTGCAGCTCTCTAGCCTCAGCAGTCTTTAAGATCTGAGGGCGGACAGAATAAGTGTGGACGGATAGACAAAACCCTCTCGATGGTTATACAGAAAACTAAAAAAATCTGCAGTAAATGAAGATTTGATATCATCCATTAAACTGTTTTGATAACAGGGTATGATAAGGGTATGATAAGGGTATGATTATTGTTATTGTCTCCTCAGTGATTGTGAATTAAGTCGGTCTTGCTCGGAGTGGTCTCTTTGGACTGAACATCCCACCAGAGGGATAACTGGGACTTTAGGACCGGATTAAAGAACGCCTTGGAGTTGAAGATTAACTGTAGTCATTTATAAGTCAGGAAGAAGTCTGGCAACGGAACTTCGTTATAGACATTTTGGTCTGACTTGTAAAGACGACCTCTGGAGTCTTGTTCAGAAGACCCCAGTGGAAGGTGTATACCCTCAGGGCGCGCTGATGGGTCAGTCATGTGGAAGTGATGGGAGCTGACAGGCGCATCCGGTGACTGGGTATGTGGTATGGGTATGGGGTATGGGGTATGGGGTATGGGTATGGGTATGGGGTATGGGTATGGGGTATGGGGTATGGGGTATGGGTATGGGGTATGGGGTATGGGATATGGAGGCATGGTTATAAAGAGGATGGTGGGTATACGAACACGATGACGCATATATGAAGAGGTTTCGGGATGGAAGTACTGTATGAGTATGATGAAGTATGGTTGAAACATAGTGAGGAATGTGTATCTGTATAATGAGTGATGGTGTGAATGGTATAATGAGATATATGGTGAAGTTTTGGTACAGAAGGCGTGAGTATGATGAGTTATGTACGTTACTGGCAGATATGACAATGGTTAATATGATGTATGTATATGATGAAGTGTATGGTGAAGCTTCGATATAATGACATAGGGGCTTACTTATTATATATTCCTAGACTAATTGAAATTCATTATGTAAGGTGTAGATTTTGTAAATAGCTGAATTATTTTACATACTAATGTTGTCATATAATTACGATTAATTTTTATAATATTCTTTATCATATGATCAGATTATATGCATTACTAATTATACTTACTGGAGCAAAGGAATTTCATTTCTATCATTGATGGTGCTGGTATGGTATACGTATGATGACTTATGGTGCATGGTGAAATTTGGGGGTATACAGTACAGTGAAAAAACTACAAGCACAATAATACTAGATATGAACATGGAACTAACTTGGAGATTATAATGATAAGCAAACGCATATATATGTTGACAGTGTGTGTGTGTGTGTGTGTGTATACAAAGCAACAGTAACACAATTCTGAATGAACTAAATACCCAAAGAATTAAAAAGCGTCCATGGGCCCCCTCCACCCCTCACCCAACTCAAACCCCAGGGGCAAACACTAGGTCCTAAAGGATTAGGCGTCAGGATTGCTGGCGGTATCCTTAAGGACAGAAGGACGCTATCGTGGGGATATAAAGGATTACGAAGAGGATTGTCTCTAAGGCATGATTGCGTCTCTGAGACAATGGAGAGGTTTCTCATCGCTTTAGAGAGAGAGAGAGAGAGAGAGAGAAGAGAGAGAGAGAGAGAGAGATTAGATACCAAGTCTAGAAGCTGAGAAGAGTCCAAAACAGAGAGAGAAAGAGAGAGAGAGAGAGAGAGAGAGAGAGAGAGAGAGAGAGAGATGAGTAACGCATACAAGCAGATAAAGATATCTTGTGATAATGTGTCCGTGCATGAGAGAGAGAGAGAGAGAGAGAGAGAGAGAACGCATCCAAGCAGCTAAAGCTACTTTGCAATTATCTATGAATGAGAGAGAGAGAGAGAGAGAGAATAAAATTTGGGTCATTCGCTGGTTAGGCACAGAAAGATCGTTAGTATGTTTAAGAACCAATAATAAAAGATAAATTATCTAGACAAATATAGAAAAAAAATCATAAAATCAACTGACCTGGCTTTGGGCATTCCTGTAATTACACAATCATTGGGCATTTGGTACTTAGAAAAAAAATAACTAACATGGCTTTGGGCATTCCTGTAATTACACAGGCATTGGGCATTCAATACTTAGAAAGAAAATTAATAAAAATAAACTGCCTTGGCTGTGGGCACTCCTGTAATTACACAGGATTTGGGCATCACTGTAATTAACCAGCATTGGGCATTTGGTACTGAAAAGAACGTTAGATTCACGCGAGAGGAGGGAAGGGGAACAGCTCAGCTGAACGGAGTACCCCACCCAAACGCTGATTTTCTCTCTAGTGCCCAAGCTCGGATGCCCCCAGAGTGCCCATCCCTCTCCACCACTCACCCACTACTCCTGTGCAGCTGTCAATCACAGCCCAACTATCACCTGCTTGACTTAGACGCTCTCGCTCGGACGATACATAGGGAGACGCCCGAGCGACCAGAAGCTCTACTCTGTATGTCTGATGTTCTAAATCTGTTGGTAGAGGTTGAATCTCTCTCTCTCTATCTCTCTCTCTCTCTCTCTCTCTCACGCACACACACACTTATCAGCAGTTAGTGATTATCACTTTCTTTTTGTAAACAGTAAACAATTGTCTCGCGCCCCTTATCGCTCTTTCTCCGCTTGTGAACAAAATGATATACAAAATAATTTATTCTCTCTCTCTCTCTCTCTCTCTCTCTCTCTCCCTTGTAAACAAAATATAAAAAATAATTTATTCTCTCCTTATGCTTCTAATTCTCTCTCTCTCTCTCTCCTTGTAAAAAAAATATACAAAAAATTTATTCTCTTTCTTATTCTGCTTGTAATTCTTCTCTCTCTCTCTCTCTCTCTCTCTCTCTCTCTCTCTCTCTCTCTCTCTCTCATTATTAACGGCTAATAATTACCTCTCACTCTTCTTATAAACAGTAAATAAACATTTCGGTCTTTTTCACCTTGTATACAAAATAATTCTCTCTCTCTCTCTCTCTCTCTCTCTCTCTCTCTCTCTCTCTCTCTCTCGCTCTCTCTCTCTCTATCATCTAAAAATTAAAAGAAAAACTCTTAAAACAAAATTCTCACAACTCATTCCTGAGTCTCGAAAGAAAAAAATAAGAACAAAAAACAAAAACAAATTGAAAGTACGTAGCGATTACTGCGTACATACCCAAACACTCCCCAGTACATGTAATCCCACCCCCCCCCATCCCTAATCCCCGTAATCCCCTCTGTCCCTGCATTGCTGTCATCCCATTGTTATAACTACAGAGCAAACAGGATTACTTCAGTGGATGGTCCAGATATCTGATTGTGAGCCCAGGAGATTAATTCGGCTACGTATTTTTTTTTTTTTTGGGGGGGGGGGGGGTGGTGGGGGGGGGGTCTGGTGACCCAAAGGATTAATGGCTTGTTTTCGGGACTGGAGGAGATTTGTGTGTGTGTGTTTTTTATAAATTCTATTTTGTGTCGTTGATAATAATTATTTTGAGGCGCCATTATTGGCAATGGTTAGATTTATATCTGAAGAGAAAGGGGCCATTTTCTTATTTCATTTTATGTTAATAATGATAATTATTTTGAGGCGGGATTATGGGTAATGCTAAATTCATGTCTTAAGAAACTCCATATACGTTTGTTAACACACAAACGCACGCGCGCGCGCACGACAAACAGCTATACGCAAAAACGCTCAACAGCACAGACTAGAGGTTCAGTTCTTTTATACTTTCCAGGAAAGAAAAGAATTTCATTAAAATATAAGGAAAATTCGCAATGAAGGACAAAATTTGCATCTTGGTGCAAAATTTACAGTACAGGCTGAAAGGTTATATATATTACATCACATAAGTTGTAGAATGGAATGAAATATTGGAGTATAATATAAAATATTTCTATTTTTAAAAATGGAGCTACAGGCAAAAGTTGCCATAAGGCAAAAATCATCAATATCGTGTGAAAATTTAAGAATATATTCTTTGCTTATACGAAATGTATGAACACAATCTTCGCTCACCCAGTTTTCTCATACATCCAGTTCTTCCTTGTTTTATCGTTTATCCTTTTCGTTCCACGTCTTATGAATTGAGAATTTGAAGATTGTCTCTGTCTCTCTCTCTCTCTCTCTCTCTCTCTCTCTCTCGTTGGTAAAACTCTTTTACTTAAACAAAACACGTATTATTACAGTATGTACAATACGTTTAGCAGCTTATTTCTCTCTCTCTCTCTCTCTCTCTCTCTCTCTCTCTCTCTCTCAACTCAGCATCCGTCCTGTCCTCGTCACACTCATTATCATAACTCTCTCCATTAATCACTTTCTCTCCCTGTTCCTTCATCATCGCTATTTCTACCATTTTCCTTCCATTACATTAACGCGACCCTTTTCAGAGTCTCCTCACCCAGCCACTACAACCAACAACCCATTAACAACCGTAACAACATCTAACAACACTAGGTGACTCCCCCCCCCCCCACCTCCCCACCAAGGGCACCTACTCCACGTCGTAATGCCCAAACATACCCTCCTGTCGTGGGCATATACTCTAGTCTGTCACTGTCCGCCTGAATTATCTGACACGATCTCCATCACTGGGCATAAAGGGGGTTTATGTGGCCCTAAACCCCACCCCTAACCCACCCCTACCCCCTCCCTCCCTCCCTCCCTCTCCGCTCTCACTCCCCTAGTATACTACTACCACCCTTTCCTTAACCCCCACCTGTGGGAATCGTTATTCGATGTTATGGTGTCTGTTTTTTTTTTTTTCATATGTGTTTTCTCATTCTTCTCTATTCTAATCATTATTCTATTCTTCCTTCCTCAATTACTTTTTCTGCTTTGTATAATCTCTGTATATTAAAATATATTGTGCATCTGTAACGAGATGATGACGAGATGATCTCACCATTGCCCTGCGCATGAGTATGTGAAATGAAAATACCATCAGCTATGTTCTGACTTGTGACAAGCAGATGCAACACTGGAGTCGCCTGGCCACCGTCGACAACGAATACCAACGCATCAATTAAATAGTTTGATAAATTGGGTGATTATCTTGAGACAACGTGATTTCATTAAGTAGCTGATAAGATTGAGTGTACTTGGAATTCATTAGTTATTATTATTCGTGTTATTTTTAAATGTCTGGTGCTTAAAAATCCTGCAATTCATGACACCAAGTCATTAACTAATTTGCATTTAGATGCTATCACTTAAGTAGATAATAATTGTTTCAAGAAATGCTCTCTCTCTCTCTCTCTCTCTCTCTCTCTCTCTGTGTACAAAGACCACATCAATCAGATGAGTTAAATTTATGAATAAAGACACACACTCTCTCTCTTTATAAAAGGACCACATCAATTTGGGGACGCTCTCTCTCTCTCTCTCTCTCTCTCTCTATACAAAGACCACATCAATTTAGAGACTCTCTCTCTCTCTCTCTCTCTCTATACAAAGACCACATAATCAGACTCTCAATCTCACTCTCTCTCTCTCCTCTCTCTCTCTCTCTCTACAAAGACCACATCAATTTAGAGACTCTCTCTCTCTCTCTCTCTCTCTCTCTCTCTCTCTCTCTTTATACAAAGACCACATCAATTTAGAGACTCTCTCTCTCTCTCTCTCTCTCTCTCTCTCTCTCTCTCTCTCTCTCTTTATACAAAGACCACATCAATTTGGAGACTCTCTCTCTCTCTCTCTCTCTCAATACAAAGACCACATCAATCGAGAGATAAGTTAAATTTATAAATAGACTTCTCTCTCTCTCTCTCTCTCTCTCTCTCTCTTTATACGAAGACCACATCAACCAGGAGATGAGTTAAATTTATGAATAAATTCTCTCTTTCTCTCAACCACATCAATTAGGAGATGAGTAAAATTTATGAATAAAGACTCTCTCTCTCTCTCTCTCTCTCTCTCTCTCTCTCTCTGTAGATATCTGCGCAGACGCGCGTGCCCACGCCACAGGGGCATTGGAACTCGTGGCCCGCCCCATTGATGCTTAATATGCTGATAATTGTCTTTTATGCCCAGCCACTCAACCGTTTTGGGGCTTGACTTGAAAATCTCCAGCTTCTGTGACTCAACCCAAACCCCATAACCAACCTCACAACTCCACTACAACCCACCTCCTCAACCCCACTCAACCATACCCAATTTAGGGATAAGCTTGCTTGCTTTTACTTACCTCATTTGCTGGATGTATTTTGCTGTGGGGGGGGGTTTGTTCCTGAAGTTTATGGAGCTAACGCTTTTGCGTGAGTGGGAACGTAAGTGTTGTTCTTTTTTACGATAAGGTTAATCACGATTTAGTTGAAACCAGTTGTGGAAAATAATCAGGAAACAGAAATATATTTTTCTTGATTCAAGAATCCAAGTAAAAATCAATATTTTTTCAGTAGCAACAATAAAACTTGAAGAAAACGAGGCCAGACTTTATCTAGACCTTAAAAACCAACTAAATAAATCAAATTAAAATAATATATATTCCAAACTCAAGAGGAACCCCCTTAAAAAGTTAAAAAAAATAAAAACTTCCAGGTAAATCCAAAAATCTGGCGCTTGTAACGGGAAGCCACAAAAAAAAGAGAGAAAAAAAAACTCCCAAATATTTCAAGCAGTGAGTGTTCTGTCTGTGTGTTGAACAGAATTTTCTTTTGTTATGCAAATGAGAGAGGTAATTCAAGCCTGGGCAAGAGAGAACGCGCCTTGAAATCAGAGCGTTTCAATTGGAAAGATTATTTTTTCCCATTGTGTTTGTGAGAGCAAGTATTCAAATGTATATTTCGTATGTTTGTTGTACAATACCCAAATATTTCGTGTGATTTGTGTGTGTCTCTGTGTGTAATGTTTTGAATTGGGGTAATGTAAGAGATGGTCAGGATTTGACCAAAGAGGAGTGACATGGTTTAGACTATCGTGTTGCACACAGAAATATAAAAATCTATATATCTTGCATTTCTTTATTTGTAAACAGCTGTGACGAAAAACTCATGACACGCAAATCTATAAATCTGCTTATGAATGTGTATATTTCACAAAAAAATTACATTAAAGTTTATTGCATTCAGGCAGATTAACGGAATTAAAAAATTTTGTTTTTTACTGATGAATATCCGCATAAGCAAATAATAAATCTACATGTATATTTATTGATGAAGCAAAATTCTGAATGCGTAAATAAATTTATAACAGACTTTTACGAAAAAATAGCCACATTCTTATTAATTTTGTTAATAAGCAACTGCAGATATCAATGAATAACAGCACAGACTGTGTTTCTTTCATTGAATACAAAAGTGCAAACATTATTCAAAATATAAGTACAACATAGATGAAAAAAACAGAGAGAGAGAGAGAGAGAGAGAGAGAGAGAGAGAGAGAATGTAATCAATTAAACAGCGAAGACGGAAAACAGACAAGATACTCAATCGTTAGAATTAATGAATACAAACCAAACAAACTCATAAACACCACAGAAACAGACAGACAGACAGACAGACAGATCTCCCGTAGACTCCCCTCCAACCGACAAGGGCATTGATCACGTGACCCTTACAAAGGGGGAAAAGAGAGAGAGAGAGAGAGAGAGAGAGAGAGAGGGTGGGGGGGAGGGTTGACGTATGTTCGCTGGGCATAAACCAGTAATTAGGGACAATGGGTGAACAGAACAGATAATGTACATGTGCTCTCTCTCTCTCTCTCTCTCTCTCTCTCTCTCTCTCTCTCTCTCAAATGCAGACGTTTAACGTTTACGGACGCAAACCAACGCTTCCCGGAGAAAGAGGTAAAGTGGCCGTGACGTAGGCGGCCGCTATAAGGCCACTAAATGGCCAGCCAGGGCCACTTGTAGGAGCGTGGATATATTGAGTCCGAGAGAAGGCTGCTTTATCGCCGGGGAATCGCAGTGATCTTGACAGGAATGCTCTATAGATGTCGAGTTGAACGCGCTAGGTGGAGGAGGAGGAGGAGGAGGAGGAGAGAGAGAGAGAGAGAGAGAGAGATAGTATTTGAGAGATAGAGATACTGCTAGATAGTGAGATCATTAGATAAGATAGATATAGCATTTGAGAGAGAGAGAGAGAGAGAGAGAGAGAGAGAATACTGAGAGATAGGAAGATCGAAAGATAAGATAGATATACCATTTGAGAGGGAGAGAGAGAGAGAGAAGAGAGAGAAGAGAGAGAGAGAGAGAGAGAAGAGAGGAGAGAGAAAGAAGGAGGAGAGAGAGAGGAGAGAGAGATTACTGATAGACAGGAAGATCGATATTAAGGATGATACGAAAAAAGAGAGGGGGAGCAGGAGAGAGAGAGAGAGAGAGAGAGATACTGAATGATAGGAAGATCGATATATGATATACATAGCGTTTGAGAGAGAGAGAGAGAGAGAGAGATGAGAGGGAGGGGATAAGGTGAGTTTGAGATCTGTATCAGTTGTTTTGTGTGGAAGGCTGACGTCACGAAAGCAAAGGTCGGGCGAAGAGAGAGAGAGAGAGAGAGAGAGAGAGAGAGAGAGAGCGTTTCCTTTCGAATTCTGTGTGTGATGTTATTTCAACTGTAACCCTAGTATCATCCACTAACCTGATCTATTTTATTTCTTCACCTGTGCCTTCTTTTTCTATATTATCTCCTCCCGTTCCGGGCAGGAAACGGACATTAATTGGCCAGCAATTCGCTAGGACAACTGTATACCACGAAGGAAGGAAGTCCTCACATAATACAAGCTATTTTTTTGTACAAAGCAACTTCATGGCAGTCCTATAGCATATAAATAGCCAATGCGCAGGAAGTCTTAGCCATAAATAATAGCTACTGAAATCCTTCTTAACTGTTAAGACAGTCTTTGAAAATATACAACCTACAGATTAAGCTAGGAAGAAATTGTATGTATTTCCACAGAAGACAACCACAAGATTCATAACTAAATACTGAAAAGGCCCTTTCAACACGGGAAGTTGGCGTCTCAGTGGCGCGGTCGGTTTGGTTTTGGCCTGCCACTTCGGTGGCCGCGAGTTCGATTCTCTGCCATTCCATTGAAGGGTCTGAGATGTGTATTTATGGCGATAGAAGTTCACTCTCGACGTGGTTCGGAAGTCGCGTAAAGCCGTTGGTCCCGTTGCTGAATAAACCACTGAGTCGATGCAACGTCAAAACACCATACAAACAAACAAACAAAAAACCAAAGATAGTCAACTTCATATTCAAAATATTCTTGACAAAGTCAAAAGTTAAACGAACTTTTTATTCCATTTTGAAATATATCAATCTACATCAGGAGAAGATTCGATCAAAATGTTTTCTATAAAGCTAAACTTTCAAAAGTAAAACGTATTGGAAAACAACCAGGAAAGAGTGAGAATTATTTCAAAATTCATACTTATTCTTTTCACAAAGTAAATTTCGAGGACGAATCTGAAAAGGTTCTACATAACTTCTGAAGAAGAGAAATGAAATATTTCATAGATTGACCATTTTGGTTAGCAAGAAATAAACAGAGAGAGAGAGAGAGAGAGAGAGAGAGAGAGAGAACAATCCTCTCCGCGTATAAAAAAGTCAATGAATTTATAATCATATATATATATATATATATATATATATATATATATATATATATAGATATATATATATATATATAAAAACACAACCGTCCTACCGATTTTTATTCCCCGTGTCCATCTCTCCATTACAACCGTAAATCCAGGCTAATTAGTCTAGGATGGGGGGGGGGGGGGGGGGGGGTGGGGGGGGGGGGGGGGGGGGGGGGTGGGCGGGGAGACGCTTTTTACGGCTCTGGCGCAGATTATGACTGTATCTCAGGCCATAACTTACTCCGAATTAAGCTATTTAAGGAGACCCCCGTCGCGATTCCAGCCAGACTTCTTCTTCTTATTCTTCCAGTTTTTCTTCTTCCAGGGCGCTCATATCTATCGAGTCCAAAGGAACCCACCAACGAGATGGAGCGATTAGAGGCAACCGCTCCCTCACACTCCTCCTTTTTTTCCCTTGTTCTTCTTCTCCTTCCTGAGTCCTCCATCCACTCCCCTCTCTCCCGGGGATAATCCGATGCCCTCCGCCGGTAGGACCTCCCCCCCCCCCCCCCCCCCCCCCCCCCAGCAGCTTTTGGAGAGGCGCGGAGGCCGGAGAGACCACTCCTGGAAGGATCCCCACCGTTCGCCTATTTGTCGTGGGCTATTTACTATTGTCCCGCCACAATAAACACTCGAAGGCCAAACAATAAACACCAGAAACATACCATAAACACGCACGAAGAGGATTGGAACCTCTTCCAAACCCGCTGCCGGTTGTACTGAAGAAGTGCTTATCGCGCGCGCGTATATAGCCCGGAACCGCGAAAGCGCCCATAAACAGGCGGGACAAGGCTGCTTTTGACGGGCTCTTGTTCTCAAAATGCTTGACAATAGACCGAAAAAATAAGTTTGGGTGTTTAAAATCATGTTTTTCCCACAACCAGACCAAGTGTCAGCTCGTGAAATGCGCCTGGAAAGGAGGAGTGTGTAGCCTGGAACCGCAAGGATGCTTATAATTATGCAGGCAGGACGTGGCTGCTTTTGACGAGCTCTTTTCGGGCTCTCGTTCTCAAAAGGTACAACAAGAAACCCCCACAAAAAGTTTAGGTGTTTAAAATCATGTTTTTCACACAACCAGACCAAGTGTCAGCTCGTGAAATACGTCTGGAAAACAAGGAAGAACGACTTTATGTGTGTATGTGTGTGTGTCCAGGCGTGTGTGTAAGTCTTTGGAAAGGTAAAAGTGTGTGGTCGAGGTCCCCATCAGATAGCAGGTCCGATGCTCACTTGTTTTATGCGTGGTTCCAGTGTAAACAATGGCGGCAGGGGGGCAGGGTGGACTGGCCAATAATTTGTCGTGGAGATCTTCTTAAGGACGCGTACGAACCTGGCCAAAAAGGGGGAGGCGTTTCTTTGCAATAGACTGTACATTGAAATAAATATTGCTATTTTTGGAGTTAGTTTGAATTTGTTTTTGGCTAATGCGTATACTTAACTATTCTTATCATTAAAATTCATACCTCTCTACGAGCTACGCCAATTCATTATTTTGGTTTTAAATGACAAATAATTCTCTTTGAAATCTAGTTTAGCGAAGACTGAAACCAAATTTGCCTTTCGATGCTGGAATTTGAAGGTGCTTTTAA
This sequence comes from Macrobrachium nipponense, assembly GCF_015104395.2. Taxonomy (NCBI): domain Eukaryota; kingdom Metazoa; phylum Arthropoda; class Malacostraca; order Decapoda; family Palaemonidae; genus Macrobrachium; species Macrobrachium nipponense. The sequence goes on from NC_087223.1 coordinate 12,224,070, forward strand.
ATAATTTGTTTTACTATGAACAATTTTTTCATATATATAAGCTGGGACATTTTCTTATTGCTAGCCTGAATCCATTTAACAGTGATGAATCTTATATTTCATAAATTTTCTTAACTTGAAAGAATGCCAACGTATATGTTAACATTTCTATAGTTAAATATGCGAGTTAAACGCTCCTAAATATAAGTCACGTATTTAGGAATTTTCCTCCATTCCTGGAATTATAACTGAATCTGCAGAAAAATAAATAAAGACGTTGAAACGCTCGTTTAGAATTTTTCTTATTAATTCTTAGAATGACAAGTAAAATTTATACACGATGATTATAACAACTGAAATATATAATCATACTTATTTTTGTTATGGTGCATAAGCCTCCCTCGATTAGTTTTTGTTAATTTTTTTGGGAGAATGTGTAGCTTTACCACAGCAATGGGTGAGAACATGAAAATAGAACAATCGCACATTTCTGCGTTAACTAACGTTTCGAGAAACACCGATGAAATTTTATAAAATAGAGAAAAATACAAAAGACAAAAAGAAATATATATTGCAACCAACCTGAAGAATAAGATAAATGGGGGAACAAAAATATACAAAAATAACTAAAAAATATATTTGAAGTAGTAGTTAAAACAGTAGAAAAATCATCTTAACAAAACATTAATGTGTGCAAAATGATTATTATGTTAATGCGGACAAGTATGCAAATGGAAAACATGAAGAAAAGTAAAAAAATCAATAAACAAATAAAAATTGATCAAAGATCTTCACGTGTCATACAAGGTATATGAGATAAGTGCTTATATGTAGTCGTCTGTGAAAGAAAGAAAAATTTAATCTATTTAGCAAAGTTAGTAACTGTTTAGATATTAATTTGATTATTCATAAAAAATATCAAATTTATATAAATGACATTTGGGAAATAGAGCATTTAAATCTTAAGAAAAAAATTTTATTCGATAAATAAGAATGATAATTTATCGAAAAGCAAAATTCAATCCATATTTATATCAAAATCACGAATTTTTAAATCACTTCATCTTTTTGTTATTGATAAAACCAAGAAGCTAACGCAAAAAAATCTTGACAAACACACACAAAAAATATTCAGTGAATAAAATTAAAATATTTTTGTTCAGAGAAACGAACGTAAAAATCATTTTACAAAATAAAATATTTTTTCTCCAGAGAAACGCACATAAAAATAGAAGGAAATTTAATACTTTTTCTTCAAAGAAACGAACATAAAAATAATTTTGAAAAATAAATATTTTTTCCTCCGAAAAACGAATATAAAAATAAAAATAATAAGAGAAAAAAAGTGTCAATGTTGCAAGATTCGTACGCAGTTCCTTATCAGACTAACTCTAAGTGGCCCAGGAGGGAAGGGTGTGTCGGGGGGGGGAACCATGACCCCTGAACGAGGGGGAGGGGGGGGGGTTTCTTGGGAGAGGGTGGGAGGGGGGTTCAGGTTTAGTGATCTCTGAACTCTGCGGGGGGTGTGGGGGGAGACTACGCTTTCTATCGCCCTCTCTCCCCTCTCCTCTTTTATCTGGTTCTCACTCACCCATTTATTATTGTTGTTGTTTACTAATTCCGTTTTTTTTCTTTTTTTCTTTAACGCTTCTGTTTGGATTATTTTTTTTCATTAATTTTAGGTATATAGTTTTGATGTTGGTTGTTGACTTATTTCGAATTTCAATATATATTTTATCCATTTACAATATTCAGACACAGACAAACACACACACATGTAAATATACATATAGACGTGCTTATATATATATATATATATATATATATATATATATATATATATATATATATATATATATATATAATATATTTATTGTGTGTGTGTATCTATCTATCTATCTATCTATATACACAAATATATATAATATATAATATATATATATATATATATATATATATATATATATATATATATATATATATATATACATATATAATGTTTTCCGACGGCTATAAAGTTTTATTGACTAATAATAATAATAATAATAAACAGTAAAACAAATTCCCAGCTATGTATGAGTACCTACATATATTTAAAGACAGATAAATCTGCTACAGATAGCTTTCGGGATTCTGTCCGATTCCCCTTTTCAACCTCAGACTGAGAATGGGAATCGAGCGGATTCCCGAAGGCATTTCTTAAGAGATTTAGCATTGAATAATATGTACCCATACATATCTGGGAATTGGTTTCTCAGTTTCAATTCTCATAATAATAATAATAATAATAATAATAATAATAATAATAATAATAATAATAGCCTGTCAAGAACAGCTGTTTTCGAGACACGAGAAATTTCACACAACTCTAAACTCTCCGACCGAACACCCCGCGAAGGACGCATTAGCTCCGAGGGAGGGACGCCCTGGGGTAGTACCCGGGAGCACCCGACGGGAGACCGCCGCGAGAGCCTTCAGGTGGGCGCCACGGGGAGGCGCCCCTTGGGAAGCCAGGTTATCGGGGGTGATAATGACGGATCGCTCCCGACGGCCAGGTAAGGCTCTCCGGGGGTTCCCTGCGAGGCTAAAAAGAGGCTCCGACGAGTCCTGGCCTCGAGAGGACTTCGATGGATCCCCTGAAGACCTCGAAGACTTCGACGGATCTTCGGCTCCGAAAACCTCTCCCTGCTCCTCCCCCGAGTCCTCCGACGGTACCAGCAGTGTCTCTCACACCTCCCCAGTGAGTTTCCTCTCCCCAGGGGGCCTATTAGGAGCTGCCCAGGCCAGCGGCTAAACATCCTATTATATATTCATCTGCGAGAGGATAGCATCTCGCTCCTTGTTGATTTAAGGGGAGACCTTAAAAGCACGTGTGCCACACGGCTCCGGATTATCAGGTCATTGGCTCCAAAGGCTAAAATTATCGGATTTTTGAGTGAGTGTATTATGTATTTTTCACATGAAATCATTTAAAATTCTACACAGGATTATCAAAAAGGATTATATCCAAACTGTTGTTATTATTATTCACTAATAAGTGGCTTCTAAGGTCATCGTACAAACGCTGAAAAGAATTGTCGCACTTCAGTGACGTAATCTGATCCATCCAAACGTTTCAATGACATTTATCTAAATTGAATATATGACAAAAAACCAGAATTTCTCGAATTATTGGTGAATGACAAATCCTATACAAATTGTTAAGGTGATCTAACTTTAGAAATGTTTTCTAAAAGATATAACCATTTTAAAACACACACACACACACACACACACACACACACACACACACACACACACACACATATATATAGTATATATTTATATATATTAATATTATATATATATATATATATATATATATCATTATAACAATACTGAGGGAAAGCAACCTATTATATCTATCGGTATTGTAATAAACAATCATAAAACCACACCTTCTCTTCTGCAACCTCTGTTATAACTTCATGTATAATGACAAAATTCGACTTGCAGAATATCACCAAGACGAGATAAAGATAAGAGAAGTCTGAGAGACGAAGCTTTTCTACTTATAGCTAAGAAAAACCGCATTTTAAGCTACAGATCCTGTTTTCTGCCTGGTACCCTTCACCACCTAAATGAACGAAGCTAGCACCAGAATTGTCTAATCTCGGCCAAGACAACAATATGCCCCGTTTCGCAGAATAAACTAATAGATGAGTTAGGAAGCGCGAGTTGTTGCCTTCACTGATAAAATAGAAATAATTCTAAGGTACGACACATTTCCATTTATTTATAACGACGAATATTATACCCTCGAGGCTCTAAGTTTCCCCGTTCAGATGGACTTATTTCGGCTTTTTCAAGAATCTGCCGCGAAAGCGAAAAATTTTGGTACATATCTTTGAATGAGTGACGTCCTTTAGACATTAGCTTTGGTTTGGAAGTTTATTTATTCATTTATTTATTGACTTGCTTATTTATTCAGCTGTTTGCGAGCACTATTTTGTGATAGCATCGTCACCGAGTTCATAGCCTTTTCTCTAATAATAATAATAATAATAATAATAATAATTAGCAACTACCATTCCCCCTGTTACCTTCATTCCTCTCTCTCTCTCTCCCTCTCTCTCTCTCTCTCTCTCTCTCTCTCTGAAGAATTTAACAATAATTAGCGCTTTTATATTTAACATTTACAATTTTATCACGAACATTATCTAATATATTAACTTCACTTCGGTGTAACAGAATTCAGACGCGAATTACACCTGGCGGCTGAACAAACACAAATTAAGAATGAATTGTTTACCAAAGCAAACAAGAAAAACAACGAGAATTCACTCAAGAAAACGGCACAAAACAACGACACGGAGAAAAATCCAGCACCGTCTGGGTACGGTGAAGACTTGCCGAGTATCAAGTGTCCTCCTCTCTCTCTCTCTCTCTCTCTCTCTCTCTCTCTCTCTCTCATACACACACACACACACACCCACAAGCATACATACATATATAAGCATATTCAGGGAGGCCACAGTTGCAATTATGTCTAATTCTCTGTGTAATTTCCTCTCTCTCTCTCTCTCTCTCTCTCTCTCTCTCTCTCTCTCTCTCTCTCTCTCAGAGCAGCGAGCGCAGCCATTTTCATTCTTCCCCGGTTACCTGATCTTGATTAAAAAGCTGAAAATATTTCGAAATATTTATTTATATTCATTCCTTTATTAGTACAAATGCCGACGGAATTATACTTCAGGAATGAAAATCATAATTATGACAAATATTAGCGAAATAAAATCGCATCTAATCGCGCTGTTGAAAAAAACTGCGTGAAGAATACGATGACAGATATGTCATCAAAAATTCACTACTACTTATAGCTAATTTGAGGTTTCATAATGAGTTCAAATGTCAGGAAATTATTTAAGTTTCATCTATTATTATTTTTTTTTACATTTCTCTTATTGAAGCAATTACCACGCCATCGGTGTCACAAGTGGATGGAACAAATTAGAAATAAATAGACTAAATAAAGAGAAAAAAAATTATGTTTTAAAACTTTCTTAGTGAGGATATTAGATTCAGAACAATCGCTTGAAATGGTTATATTCAAACCACAAATAAAATGAAACAAAATTAAATGTTTGGGAAATAAAACCTCAAAATATAGAAGAACTGGAATCTGTTTAGGTTATTTATCATTGAGACAAGTAAATGTCAGTTCAATATCATAAGTATTCTTTCTGACCTTTAATCAAGAAAACCAAAATAATCCTTAATTAAACAAGGGGGTTCAAAGGAATCATTCAACACGCACGAACAATGAGCCGAACGCAGAAATATACAGAAACACATACACACACACACAAAAGAGAGAGAGAGAAGAAGAAACCACTGAAAACACAAAGAATCTTTCTTCCGAGACAGAGCCGACCTTTCGTCCCCCAAAATAGGACTCTCAATCATTTGTTTTTCTTGTTCCCTTTTACCTCATTTTGCCATCCCCTTGACGTCAGTGAGTCGGCTTGGTGACGTCATCCGACAGACAACGACATCATCATCATCATCATTATCATGATCGGCTGGCAGACAGTGATAACAAATGCTAGAATTGCAAATGATTCCTTTCAGGAAGGAAACCCATTCAGGTCTTCTGAGGACTGACCCACTGAGGAGGACCTCAGAGGATTTAGGGAGCCACAAAAGGTGCCCCCTTGAGATTGTTAATTTGAAATGTGGGGTTCATAGGAAAGTGTAAAAGTCCTTTAAAGATAAGGGTCAGTGTCTCGAGAAGCATAAAAATGCATTTCTGAGAATGAGTTCAGAGCCTTCATTAAGAGCATGGCTTCCAGAAGGCTCCCTGGAGACTCGGAGTTCAAAGAGAGACACTTCTGGGCAAAACTTGGGAGGAAATAAGGTCCTTATGAAAAGGTAGCCTCAGAAAGTATTTAAATATCTTTCAAAGCACACACACACACACACACACACACACAAACACAAAACACAGCCTTTAAAAGGTACGTCTAAATGGAGCATCTATGAATATCTCCAAAGGGCCTTTTGAGAATGTTACCGCATGTTACCCCAAATCAGGGACCTTTCAGAAACGCCTCGAGGCACTTTCATTGGAATGCAGCCTATAAAGGCCTCTGTTGTGAACCTCAGGTGATAATGGTCTTCTTCATGCATCTCAAGGGCTCTACTGACAACGCAGTTTTTGAGTTCTAAAAGGTAAGTTGAGAAAGAAGTTTCAGAATTGCAAAACGCCTGCTGAAGAGGCAGTTTCATACTTCCAAAAGGCCAGATGAGAAAATAGTTTTAGCCTCCCAAAAGGCCTGCTGGAGAGGCAGTTTTAGCCTCCCAAAAGGCCTGCTGAAAAGGCAGTTTTAGACTGGCCTTCTGTAAAAACAGTTTTAGCCTTCCAAAAGGCCTGCTGAAAAGGCAGTTTTAGACTTCCAAAAGGCCTGCTGAGAAAGCAATTTCATATTTCATAAAGGCCTGATGGATAAACATTTTACCCTTTCAGAAGACCTGCTGAAAAGGCAGTTTTAAGACTTCCAAAAGGCCTGCTGAGAAAGTAGTTTCAGCCTTCCAAAAGGGCTGCTAAGAATGCAGTTATAGCCTTCCAGAGGGCCTGCTAAAAAGGCAGTTTTAGACTTCCAAAAGGCCTTGCGAGAAGGACATCGCCTAATAACGCAGGCTTCGACAACAAACGCGTCCCCAACCTACTGAAGAAAACACAAGTTTTAAACCTACCAACAGCACTAACTAAAAACACTGGTTCCTGACTTCCAACAACACACCAACCCAACTGAAAACGCAACCGAATATAAGCTCCTTTATGAACGCGCCTTTTAAGAATACAAAAAAAAAAAAATTCTTTCAGAACGTACAAAAGACTCGTCCCAGAACAGCTTCAGAACTGATTATACCCAGTAGAAGCTCCTACTATACAAAGAGGAATCAGCCACTTGGAAAATGACGAGACTTCTGCTGGCTGAGCCGCGGGTGTTAAGACCCTCTGGGGCCGTTTTTGTGCGCTATCAGTGGGCGCTCCGGACCGAATTATCGGGCGCTATCACGGCTGATAGCATCGGGGGATGGATGGTTGTTATCTGGGCTATCGAAATCCCAGGTTAAAAATAAATGAGGCGGTCGGGTAGAAAAGCTTTAGGCCCAGATTAACGGCTAATTATTCGGGATGGAGGAGCGATTATTATTATTATTATTATTATTATTATTATTATTATTATTAT
>NC_087223.1:12236280-12246280 GCF_015104395.2 Macrobrachium nipponense
GCGAACTATCGTACGTTCCTAGGGCGAGAATTATCGTACTCTGTGACACCAAAACAAAAGGAGACAAGTGGTCGTTCTGGGTGAGCGGTCGGCTTATGTGATGGAGGCTGTAACTGGTAATGGTCCCAAGAAAACCCCGGTCATCTCGGGTTACGCGAATGGGGGAGAAGAGGAGGAGGAAGAAGAAGGATGGAGAGAGAGAGAGAGAGAGAGAGAGAGAGAGAGAGCGTAGCAGAGGGATGAAGCGAGAGAGCGATGGGGAAACAGGGTTAGGAAAATAAATACGAGAGAGAGAGAGAGAGAGAGAGATCTAAGTATGAATTTGTAATCAAGGTGATAAAATCAAATAGGCGAAACTCATGTGCGTATATACTTACGAGAGCGCTCACTCTCTTGCGCGTGCGCGAGAGCGCTCGTGTTTAGATAAGACAAGGATAAAAATTGAAAAAAAATGCTTTAACATTTTTTTTGACACGATACGTCTGATTTAATATAAAAATAAATAACGCTTTTAAAGAATTATAGACTACGCCCTAATCTTATTATGAGTTATCAAGCTCGACGTTCAGTTAGTACCTGAACAATACAGGTTCGAATCCCACGTGGGAAGTAGAATTTCTTGATTAAGTTCCTTTCGGACTGGAAGGCTGCCATTGAAAACGTTTTGCAAAATAAGACAATAATCCTAGCTTTCATATGGGATACTTTAAGAAAGGAAAATAGCGGTTAGGACGCCGTCCTCATTAGCAAGAGAGCCCTGGTTTGATTTCTGGGTAATGTGTGACACTTTTTTTTGTACATCTTCCTCGGACCAAAGCGTTCATTAGGTACATGGTGGTTAATCAGATGTGGTGGATTGCAAACGAGGTGGACAAGGCTATGGGGTAAATTACGTCATCCCTATATATATATATATATATATATATATATATATATATATATATATATATATATATATATATATATATACATAGAGAGAGAGAGAGAGAGAGAGAGAGAGAGAGAGAGAGAGAGAGAGAGAGAGAGAGAGAGAATTGAAAAAATAAGTATATACGTTTTCTTTTACCTAATAATAAGTAGTTTGATGTAAAGTGTAAATAAACCATAAACAATACGATAAATTCAAAGGTAGCCTTCATATTACCATACTTTACTTATCATTTATTCATCTACAAAAAATAATTGTTCAGTAGCAAAGAGAGAGAGAGAGAGAGAGAGAGTGAGAGAAGAAGAGAGGAGATGAGGAGAAGCACCCACTACTGTAACTGACCCTTAAAAGCTGGATGCAACCCGATCCTATAAGATAACCGTGAAACTGGTCTATCTAAACGCCTCCCCCTCCCCCTCCCTCCCTCTCCCCCTCACCCTCCTCCCTCTCTCTCTCTCTCCCCATACCTCCTCCTACCTCCATCACCACATTCTTCCTTCTACCTCCTCCTCATAACCCAAACTTCAACCTCCAGGACTCCGACCTAAGGCCTCAACCTCCTCCTCCTCCGACCGTCCTCCTCCTCCTCCTCCTCCACCTCCTTACCTGGGAGACAGGTGGAATTCTACCTTGGAGGGAGAGCTTTTCCCTCTACGCCTCTTCCTCAACCATAAGGTTGAAGCTCAATCGCCTGCCACAAGGTCTACCTTGGTAGACAGGCCGACCTTTATAGCTGCGAGGTTTACCACTGTTTATATTTCTCCCCGTTATTCAAACCTTATGACTCAACCTCAGTCAATATTCAAGGTCTACCTGGAGAAATTTCGACCTTCATGGTCGAGGAAGGGTTATTTTGCTATCTATATTTGACCTTAGTTGATTTACCTACTGACAGGGTCAACCTCAACGTTCGAGGATGGAATCTTCCAAAGCTATAATAATAATAATAATAATAATAATAATGATAATAATTAATAATAATAATAATAATAATAATAATAATAATAATAATAAAATGCCAAGAGCTGTCTCAGAGGATGGTAATAATAATAATAATAATGACAGGAAATTCAATTTGTTGCTTCGGAGGATAATAATAATAATAAAATAATAATAATAATAATAATAATAATAATAATAATAATAATAATAATAATAAAATGCCAAGAGCTGTCTCAGAGGATGGTAATATTAATAATAATAATGACAGGAAATACAATGGACTGCCTTGGAGGATAATAATAATAATAATAATAATAATATTAATAATAATAATAATATTAATAATAATAATTAATAATGATAATAATAATAATAATAACAATAAGGAAATAGCAGGTGCTTTCTCAGAGGAAGGTAATCTGACCCTTATGAAGCGAGTGCATTAAGGTGAATTTCGCGTCATCATCAGCCTGTTGACGCATTGTGATAAAGAGGAGATGCGTTCAAAATAGGAATATGAGAGATAGAGAAGATAAGATAACTCAAAAGGTGGACGAGAGATTCTGTGGTGGGTCTTTTAAAAGATTCAATATTTGAAACTATGAAAGACGTATGTCATATGATAACATAATAATAATAATCTAAAAACAAAAGACTATATCATGATAACGGCCATGATGAGAATTAGAGAGAGAGAGAGAGAGAGAGAGAGAGAGAGAGAGAGAGAATAGATTATTCATATTCATACAACTCTTCTCTTACGAGTCTTCTTCTGAAAATCAGCAAGAGGAAGAGGAAGAGAGAGAGAGAGAGAGAGAGAGAGAGAGAGAGAGAGAGAGAGAGAGATAGAGAGAGAAATCAAACATTCATTCTATAAACAAATTTTCTCCAATCAATCCATTTCTGATCGTCTGTTATCACCGACTACCTAATTCACCCCCTTCTTCCTCCTCCTCCTCCTCCTCCTCCTCCTCCTCTTCTCCCACCATTATTCTACTTAGCCCCTCCCCTCTTTTATGAAGCCCTCATTTCCCCCAATCTTTGATAGCCCTATGACATGTCATCCTCACCCCGCCGCCACTCTCCCATTGGCTGACGCCTTAAGTGTCTTTATTTATCGAATTATTTCACTCCTCCTTGTCATCAGGGGTAGAATCGTCTTCCGCGCATGCGCGATTCAATAATGGCCGCGTTCGGGAGGGGAAATATGTGGACGGAATACGGTTGGTGCTTCGACATCACGTTCTTTTTCTTACCGTATGTTCTGAGAAGTCTGTCAGTGTTTTGAAACGCTGTTATTATTATTATTATTATTATTATTATTATTATTATTATTATTATTATTATTATATTGAAATGTACAGAATCACGATTTTATGTGCAGTATTTCTTCTATCAGACTTCTAAAAATACCGATTCATTATTTTTCAGAACTAAAAATTATCAATTTTCACATTTAAATTAAATAAACTTAAAATGAAAAATAAAGAAAAAATTTTGAAAAATAATAAATAATAATAATAATAATATAAATAATAATAATCAATAATAATAATAATAATAATAATAATAATAATAATAAGGAAAAGCCATATAAAATTATGCAGTTCAAATTAAAGAAATTTTTAAAGATATATAACAATTACTGAAACTAATGAGATTTCCGATATAGATGACTTCTTTGTATTCGTAAATTGGTAGATATTTATAACCCATTATTTGGAATAAAAATTATAATATCATCCAAGTTGTTTATTCATAATATATGGCAAGTGAAAATAGCAAGAAAAAATAATAAAAAATTAATTGACAAATATATTATTCAGGCCACATTATATAGTTAGTCAACAATGCATAAACACTCATTCTAATTCGCAAACTTCATTTTATTCAAAAATTCAGTTTCAAAGGATTGCATAAAAAATTTATTTTTACGATAACAGAAAGAATGAATATTGTAAATAATAATCAATAAATGCTAAATAATAATATAGAAAATTCTACACCATTTCAACCCTCGATTTTAAAATTGAAAATTTTACTCCGTTTCAAAATAAAAGGCTTTAAAGTTGTTACTGAAGATTGGAACGTACACAAAACAATGACATCTTTAAACAAAACAAGGCATGATCAGACCTCCAGCCTACTTGGAATGAGTGCAAGATTTTTCCAACACGCATAAGTTGCAAACATTACATTCCTAAATTCTAATGTGAATTAAACGTGCTAATATCTGAGGTCAAACAGCGCGTAGTTTCGCCAACGAAAATTAAAATAAATACGCTACATTTTATATTAGAAATAATTTTTCTGTGTTGTTTAACATAAACATTATATATTTTTAACATCGTCCTGATAAAATAAATCATAAATATCGTATCCTCAAATTCCTGCTTCTTCAAATGAAAGCGAAAAAATTTTTTCAGACATTTTCATGCTTTTCCACAGACCTTTCCTAATCCCCCTGACAAGAACAACAAAAGAAAAAACAAAGTAGTTTTGTTAGGCTTACTCCCCGAGTAAGCGAAACATTCAAATGCCACTCAACACCCTTTTTCAACCGTGCACCGAATAGAAATATATTCAATCAATTCAACTCCCTTTCGGTAACGGCATATCAACTGAAACTTCAATTGTCAACTCAACGAGAACCTATTATTATCCGTTCAGAGAGGGCTTTCACGTCCTAAACCCCCCGCCCCTCCATTCCCCCCCCCCCCCCCCCCCCCCCGTCTCCTAATGTCTCTCAACCTCTATGATCGGATTACGGACACGAAAAATCATAAGAGACTGAGGGAAGGCATGTGGGAGGTGGGGTATATGAGGGAGGGAGGAACCGGTCTCTATACAATTCGCAAAAGATCAATCACCTTCCCATAAAAAGAACATTCGTTTCCCTCTGGGTTTCGGATCGTTTTCTTTTTTTAAAGGTTTCGATGATGGAAACACCTGACGTCTATATAGCCCGCATGGACTTATAGCATTACGATTATCGAGGGGAATAAAGGATTTATATATAGAGGCGCTATGTGTGTGTGGAGTTGGCGAAATTCGATCTTCTGGAACCAGTGCATTCCTTAGGAGGGGCTTTTGTCTTTTTGGGGCGGGGAATAGGGGTCTTTTGTTTAAGGGGGGCCAATTCTATTTCTTCACTACGTCTTTTTAAACTTTTTTTCCCCTTTCAAACAATAGCTTCGAAATATCGGTTGTACATTGGGAGAGGTGGGTAGGTGGTCATGCATAATAAATAGAGAGAGAGAGAGAGAGAGAGAGAAGAGAGGGGGGGGGGGTGTTTACAAATACTGCAATATCTGCAATCTCTCATATATGACATAAAACATTTTCTTATATCCGCAGAAATCATACATTTCTAAGAGCGGTGAAAAGAAAAATATTATAAGTGATATAGGAAAAGAGAGAAGAGAGAGAGAGAAGAAGGAAGATCGAGGATGGAAGAGAGAGAGAGAGAGGCGATTTTTCAAAATACTGCAATTATCTGCAATCTTTCATATAAGACATAAAACATCTTTCCATATCCCAGAAAATCATACATTTCCAAGAGCGTGAATGAGAGAGAGAGAGAGAGAAATGACGAGAGAGAGAGTGGCGGAGTTTCAAATACTGCAATATCTGCAATCTTTCATATATGACATAAAACATCTTTCCATATCCCAGAAATCATACATTTCCAAGAGCGTGAAAATGAAAAATATATAAGTGATATAGAAATGAGAGAGAGAGAGAGAGAGAGAGAGAGAGAGAGAGAGAGAGGGGGGGGGGGGGTTTCAATATCAATATCTACAATCTCTCATATATGACATAAAGCCTCTTTTCATTTCCCAGAAATCATAACAGCGTGAAAATGAAAACTAGTTATGTGAAATAGAAATAAAAATTGCGTGTAAGAGAATGAATAATATATACGATAAACAAAAAGGCAAACTAGCTTTTTTTGATAGAAATCACATAAGAGACAAATGGAGGTACTCTAAAAGTTAACAATGAAATATATTTCTTTATGAAGATTTCGTAAAAATAAAAAAATCAACAATGAAATATTCTTCTTTATCTCTGAAGATTTCGACCAGACGTCAAAATAATGAAATGAAACTGACCGGTAACTTTCAACAAACTCCGAAACATTGCTTATTTGCAAGATAAGAAAAAAGTTGCATAGGAGAATATTTACCGCACAAACCAATAAAACTGATTGAAAATAATAATGTTGCAAAGGAAAACATTACAAAGAGAGACGAAAAACATTCGGAAAAGCTGATGATAAATCAAACAAGTTAAAACTCTGGAAAATCCTGATAATATAATTCCGATACTAATAACGAGTTAATGATTTCCAATAACGAGTTAATGATTTCCAGTTGATGATGTTATTAAATGAGATATCGGTTCTTGCTAATGACTGATGAATCAGATGTTATTTGAGCAGAAAATCGTTACACTGGTTCATGAAGATGACCGGTTTATTACAGTTGGTTTATATATATATATATATATATATATATATATATATATATATATATATATATATTTATATATATATATATATATATAATTTATATTAGTGCTTTATCAACTTCCAATAAATCAAATAACATTCCTTATTATACTTTAAATAAATTCTATCATTTCATGGTTCTTTTTTTTATTTTCACATTTATAAAACATTTTTTTCTGATTTCTTATAAAATGATTTGAGAGAGATAGAGAGAGAGAGACGAGAGAGAGGATGAGATGAGAGAGAGAGAGAGAGAGAGAGAGAGAGAGGAGAAGTTGTGAGTTTCCACACTTAATGAAAATATATTTCCTGAATTTCTTTACGAAATTGAAGAAAAGAGAGAGAGAGAGAGAGAGAGAGAGAGAGAGAGAGAGAAGAGAGAATTTCCACACTTAATAAAAATATTTCCTGAATTTCATTATAAGATTCACAAGGAAAAATTGCCTACCAAGACGCGTAAAGGGACTTTCCGTCTTGAGAGAGAGAGAGAGAGAGAGAGAGAGAGAGAGAGAGAGAGAGAGAGAGAGAGCTTATTCAAGGGGGAAGACTTGAATCAATGTTGACACGATGATGTCTCATCTCAATTCATCATGTCGCAGCCCTCCATGCACAAATATTGGCTCTCTCTCTCTCTCTCTCTCTCTCTCTCTCTCTCTCTCTCTCCAAATGGCGTCTGTCGATTGTATGAACCTGAAGGATTGAAATTGGCGGTTAATATGGGAGGAAATTGACAAATATTGAAGATGTAAACTTTGATAAAGAAACGAGCAAAGATCTCAGTTAATATTTTGCTATTAAAATGATAACTCAAAAAGAAAATTATAATTACTGGGATAATTAGACAGTAATGACGTTAGTCTTCATTGCACAATAACAACGCCAATAATCATAATACAACAGGACCCAAAAACCTCGAACTATAATTATAGTCTTCGGGTCATAGGTCAAAATTCGCACTGCGGACGATGCACCAATGACTGGTCATAGATTTTGGAAGTAAAAAAAAAAACAATCAGCCAAATTCAATATTCGATGGAAATTTCATTAAGATTTAAATATTACCGGCATTCATATTTACCTTTATCTGAGTACTCAGCATAAATAATTGACAAATTATCTAAATTATCTAGTATCCTCGTCTTCCAGCGGCATATCCTTATTATTAGATATTCCTCATCGTCTGGCTCAGTATCCTCATGTCCTTGGGATATCCTGATGTTCTCATGAGGATTTTCCTCTCACCCTCTAGGTCAGTTTCCTCACTATCTTACAAGTCTTCCTCACGATTCTCAGATCCTCACACCATCTTCATATATCCTACATAAGGGTTTCCTGTCATTCTTCTATCCATTTTCGTAATATCCTCTTTAAGAGAGCTTCATGGTTCCCTGTGATATCCTCAATTTCATCCTCAGGATCTTCAATTCCCTGGACGATATCCTCAAAGTCCTGTCAGATATCAATACGTTCCATAATATCCTCATTTTCATCAATAATATTGTTCCACTTCCTTCAGGAACACTTCCATGTCATTATATTACATTCAGCTTAATCGATGATACTTCAAAAATCCACGATACAATCTGGTTCCTCTACGATACTGATAATATCTATCTATCATTGCGTCACCTACTTGTCGATACGACTGTCTATCTTCCTCGTAATCTCCGTTCCAGGAATCTCGTTTTCCAGATTCCAGGATTATGTAGCCATTCCTTTGTTTCCATGGCCGTTCTGTACTAAACCTCTTCCGTGTCCAGGAGAGAGCCACCTCTCTCTCTCTCTCTCTCTCTCTCTCTCTCTCTCTCTCTCTCTCTCTATCTCTTCTCCCCCCAGGGGCGTAATGGAAGAGGCACCGCCCCCAATATGGCGTCGGCACTGCTAGTCGATACTGTCAACTTTCACCAAAAATGGCGGAGGTTCGGCTACGTCTCTGCAGCGAGAGGCGGCCGATCTGCTAATGTGTATATGTCAGTGTTTACATGCGTTTTAGAAGGACCTGATTATCTTCCATCGTTGTCTGCACATATTATGTTGTTGGAACACATTGTTTAGTCGTTTTGTGGCTTATATTCTTATTCCCTTATGCTTATAGCTTTCTTTAATTGTAGTCTTTTATAGGAATATTCATCTTACAAGGAAATAGAAGCATTAAATAGGAATTATTTATATTTACTCTTTATCAGAATCAGACAGAGATCTTTGGCGAAGACTGAAGGTGCTGTAAGAGCAAAATATTCGATTGTAACGTTTGCAAATTATCTGTATACTGAAATATATGTATGTGTAAACGTGGAAAATACGTTTATACAGCAAAAACATACAGCAATATACAGTACTATTTACAGTGACTAACGAAAAGACAAATTGCAAAAACCTACACAACAATCACTCCTAACTTCGGAAATGGCATCGCATAGAAACACGATATTTTTAAAAAAGCCGCAAAAAAGAAAGAAAGAAAGAAAAAGCTAAGCCACGTCTCGTCTATCAACCCAACCTAATCTTCCGCAACAGAATAAGGTCTAGTTGAGCGTTACAACTGACGGGATTTTCGACTTTAAATGACCCAAGGACACGTTGTTGGTTTCAGCGCGATACTACTTTATCTGAAGTACAGAGCAAAACTACCGAATAGAAAACGGGATATTTTATGAAGTATTTTATATAAGGAGACAGTGATCAAAACTGGATATTGAATGAGGATCTTGTTGTTTATATTCCTATGGAGACAGTGAAATTGAATGCCTGACCATTGGAACTGTAACGTCTTGACTTTTCAATCTTTGCCTTTAGAATGACTGAAGAATTATCGTCTACATCAAAATAAATCAATTTAGCGAGGTAAAATAAAATCTCTTCGGCACTGACCATTAACATTGCAACGCCAGAATTAACAACAAGAAAAAATAATCTTTGAAAAAATGCTTATTCTCATTCGAATTTCTTAAAATAAAATTTTTAAATAAAAACTAATCTTTTGCAAAAAAGACATCCGATCGACTGCAAAGGGAAATTCTTGAGAGTCTAGCCAATGCTGTGGTGGATCTGCTGTGTGGTTGTTGTTGTGAGGGGGCCACAGCTGCTGTTGTAATTGCCGTTGTTTGTTGTGAAAATGAGACAGCTGTTGGTCTTTTATCATTCAGGAATATTATGTGTCGTACTATCATCCTCCTCCAAGGCGAGATGCAGCATCCGCGCCTGTAATCCTCGCTCCTGATTGGTCGAGAGTCTGCCCTCGGCCATTCATAAAACATCTCGCAGGAAATGGATGTTGGACGTAGTGGGGAGTCACGGTGCAGCCCAGCTTACTACAAAAACTTTTCCGGTGGACATTTGAGAGAGAGAGAGAGAGAGAGAGAGAGAGAGAGAGAGAGAGAGAGAGAGAGAGAATATTGTATCTTGTAGATATTTCGTGAATGGTTTCAACCCAGTTGGGTGAGAATTACCTCATCGAGGTCCTATACCATTTTGACTGAGACCTGCTTAGTCACGTTAATTTGTTTACTCTCTCTCTCTCTCTCTCTCTCTCTCTCTCTCTCTCTCTCTCTCTCTCTCTCTCTCTCTCAACAGCTTAGAAACCATCAAGTAAATAATTCATTGCTCTAATCAACAAT
>NC_087223.1:12248780-12251280 GCF_015104395.2 Macrobrachium nipponense
GCTAACCCCTTGTTTACGTTGCCAATCACACCTTTATGGATAATTATTGCCGAATGTCTCCGGGGTATTACGCCTTTTACGAGCACTACTTGAAGCGGCTGAGAAATATGGGGTGGCCAAGACGGTTTTGATTTCATCTGTTGGCGGTTGTGTTGGGGGGTGGGGGGTGGGAGGCGGGGGCCAAGGGAGGAGGGAGATGTGTGTATGTGTATATACGCACAAACACTATGTGTATACATACGCACACACACACACACACACATATATATATTTGTTAATCACCTATAATATTTCTTTTTATTTTCATAGGTATTTCAATCATCTATATTTATTCTTATTTTCAACGTTTTTCCAATCATCTATAATATTTATTCTTATTTTCATGGTTTTTCCAATCATCTATAATAGTTATTATTTTCAAGGGTTTTCCAATCTTCTATATTTCTTCTTATTTTCAAGTTTTTTCAAATCATCTACCTTTTATCTTATTTTCAACGTTATCAAATCACCTATATTTCTTCTTATCTTCGCAGGAAATAGCAGATATTGATGCTATGCTTTTCTATTTATCCACTTCTATGCCAAAAGCTGTTTCAGAATTTTAAGTTATTTCTATCACCAGATCAATGAAACTGCAATCCAGTACACAGGAAGAGATACGCCAAATAAAACTGAAGATTAACGATAACCAGAAAAATGAAAATGAACACATGGACTTCGCATGCGCAAAAAAGATAAAATGAACAAAGAAACATAACATCACTGGAGATAATATAACCTTCTCCTAGAGAACACAATCTGGAGACACCTGAACTTTCAACACAGGCTGCTGCACCAGTGTGACGTTGGCTCCTACAGCAATCACTCAGAGTTATCATCGTGATGAACAACCTTAATAACTCCGACAAGACCTTCCAAAGAAGGCTTCAGGGGCATGTACAAAGCACTAAGTGTCGATATACTGCCCCACTAAAGCGATTGGTTCTCACTAGCCTTCATGTGGTAAGTGTGGCTTGTGTCGAAGGCTTGCTTGCTTGACACTAGTAAGCCATGTCAGTTCTAGAAGCCTTAGGTGGCCCGAGGCGGTGCTGCTTTTCATCACAGGGGCGTTTGATGTCTTTTGTTGAGGTGGTTGAAGATACTTGGCTCTCTCCTTTTTCATAAAGCACCATCAGTTTTACACCATAGGTGATGATTCTTCTTAGGAAGCCTGCTTCCTGTATTTATTTATAAATAAGTTAAGGACGCTTTTTTTCAGGGAACTCTAACACGTTTATATATAGGAATGTGACAGTGACTGTCAAATCGTTTAATGTTTTTAAACCATCCTTCACAAAATCTAGCGTTTTCCTGGTAGCAACTAAGAGACTTTTGATAGCAAAGTAAAAGGGTTTTATTGACTAGACATGTGAAACACACACACACACACACACACACACACACACACACAAGAATCTACATAGGTAAGAAACAGGTCTGGAAGTAGGAGAGAGAGAGAGAGAGAGAGAGAGAGAGAGAGAGAGAGAGAGAGAGAGAGAGAGACTTACTGAAACCCGATCCCGTGACTCACTCCAAGTCTCGTGGGTATTTCCGTCTTGCCAACGACTTACACCGATTTTACATTATTCCATCGTCCTTTCCACTCTCTGTCACCTCCGCTGTCATTTTTGACAGTTATGCCACGTCCTGGAGACGCCCCCCCCCCAACCCCCCTCCTCTCTATCTCTCTCTAAGGTCGCGTATATTCTTTTGTGCTTCTGTCATGTCCTACATGCGATTATTCCGAGGTACCTGACTACCTGACGCAGGTATTGTGAGGTATTCGTCTCATTCACACCTGCGCTTTTATGTGCCTCTTCATACTGTACAAAAATTCGAGGTAGACCTGAAAACAGTCGTTTATCAGGGTACTACATCTGCCCAGGTGAGATGCATACTCGAGTAACAGGTGCTTTCGGGACGCACACCTGGGATTCATGTATGGGTGCAGTTGCCTACCTGAGGCTCTTATACATAGAGACAGGTGTTCCTGGTATGCATACCTGAATACAGTTTACCACCTGGGTTGCACATTCTAGTGTGCAATGCAAACTTAGTTCCAATTGGGGCATTCCTTAATGCTGCCCAATGTTGAACCTTAGCTTCAAATGGTGGCATTCCTTATGAATGCAATGGAACTTAGGTTCAAATGGTTGGCTTCTTTGTGTGCCTTGTGCAAACTTAGGTTCAATTAGCTTTAGCAATTCCTTAGCTAGCCTGCATTGGGTGCAAGCGAACGTATAGGTAGCTACAATTGGATGGTACCCATGAAGTAATACCATTATTGGAGTCAGAGAACATTGTATACATCAATATAAAAATAATTCTAATGCCAAATAAAATAACAGTTAATCACCAAAGAATTCATAAAAATTATATTTACCAATATTTCTTAAATATAACAAAATATAAGTAGTGGTATCACTCCATGAACTTCCTATACCAGTAATTAACAATAAAA
>NC_087223.1:12258780-12273780 GCF_015104395.2 Macrobrachium nipponense
GTCTCATACATGGAGAGAGAGAGAGAGAGAGAGAGAGAGAGAGAGAGAGAGAGAGATTCTACAGATTCACACAAGAAACTGACTTAGTACTAGGTCCCATCCATACAGGGAGAGAGAGAGAGAGAGAGAGAGAGAGAGGTGGGGGAAGAGAGAGAGAACACTTGTCATTTCAACAATGTACCAACTTTCAGAAACTGACTTAGCACAGTATTAGGTCCCATCCATACAGAGAGAGAGAAAGAGAGAGAGAGAGAGAGAGTTGACAAACGTTTTCGTTTTTTTTTTGTCTCTGCGAGAGATAGGCGTTGTTTGTCGCCCTGTGAACAGCAAATGAGCCTGGGGAACAAAAAAAAAAAAACAAAAAAAAACTCAAATCCTCGTTCAGACTCCGGGGAAGATCACAGTCCCGAGAAAGGCTCAGAGAGAGAGAGAGAGAGAGAGAGAGAGAGAGAATGATTGTAGGGCAAGAGATTCAAAGGAGGGAGATTATCCACCAGACATTCGGGGCCACTCAGTCACTATGTAAACAATCATTTTGACACTACGGTGACACTTGGATTCACTCGCTCTTAGCTGATGCTCTCTGGCTGTTCAGTCCCGCGTTTAGTTTCGCTGGCTGGCGATTGGGTGGGTGCCCGTCTGTGGCAATATGTACATGCGTTTTCGTTGTGAAATGTCAAATGATTATTTTGTCTTTCATGTTAATTGTATGTATATATATATATATATATATATATATATATAATATATATATATATATATATATATAGTATATATAGAGCTAACATTCGAATGTGTGCGTGTGTTCATGTGTTTGTGTTGTTCACTCATACGTACTATCCACCAGAAAAAGGAGGATTATCCCAAATTTTAAACCCAGCCCATCAGAAATTTCTTGCATAGTTTCACGACAAGATTCCTCATAATAAAACCATCCAGAAATTTAATCACTACGATATCAGCCTTAATCAAATCCCAAAGCATTCCCTTCAAACTTCGTCCGGGGCGGTGAAAACGAATCATTCTGGGCAACGTATTTATATAAAATTAAGTTTAAGAAGAGTCATCTCGACGTAGCTGTTTAAAAATGTTAAAAAAAAGTTTCCCATGAAGCATCACTCAACATCTCAGGAGATTCAGAAGTCCACGAACCGTCAGGAACAACGAATCATAAAGAGAAGTATTTAGCAAAAACGTAATACCACGACCGACGCCTCTCTCTCTCTCTCTCTCTCTCTCTCTCTCTCTCTCTCTCTCCGAGCCACTTGACATGTCATCTACAGCTGTCTCATCCACTACAAGCTCCGTGTGAGAAACAATACGAACGTTCTTAAAGTGTTTCGAGCCTCATAAAGAATAGTGGGGCAGGGGAGAAAAAAACAGATTTATTTCGTTCACATGCGCTAATTTTGACTAAAAAGTTCTTGTGTGTATGTGCGTGTGTGTGTGTGTGTTTATTTTATCCTTTTTTTTTTCTTTTCGCATTCTTCTTTCGCTGTTTAGCGAGTGACGTAAATAAAAGTAGAAAGAAAGGCATTTAGTTATTATTATTAGTTTTAATTATTATTATTATTATTTTATTACATTCAGAAGAATATGAACAAGCACATAAGGGGCCACTGACTTGAAATTCAAAATTGATAAGGATTATTATTATTATTATTATTATTATTATTATTATTATTATTATTTAGTTATATTATTATTATTAAATTATTATATTAGATTCAGAAGTGAATAATAATATCACAAAAAGAGTCCACCGACTTGAAATTCAAGCTTCCATCGAAAATTATGGTGTTCATCTAAAATACATAACAGAAAAAAAAACAAATAAAGGAAAAATACATCATCAGTGTACCAAATAAATAAACAAAAAATGTAAGAAAATTAATAAAAATACAAATAGATTAATTAGAAATAAGCATGAAAATAAAAATAAATTAACAAAATAATTCATTGAAATAAAATATATTATCTTTTGTCATGTTTGAAACAAGCTTCGATCTCTTGTGGCTGCCGCTACTGCTTGGGTTCGTAAAATGTCAACAGGTGTTTGCAGTCTTTTTTTTTTTGCAGTGGTTTTTTGCAGTTATTTACAATATATTGTTCCACTCGGGGCATGTCCCAACTGATTACAGAAGACCCGGTTAGTTGTAAAACAACACTGTAGAGTGGATGTTATTAACTGTATTGTGTTAGTTTTTTTATTATTTTGTTTGTTATTTATTTATTTGTTTATTTATTTGTTTATTTATTTACCTTTTGCAAACATGATTAAAAAATATAAAGAAAATTAACGTGGGAGGACACAAAAATCTATGATTATTATTATTATATTATTATTATTATTATATTATTAGTTATTAAATAATAATTAACAATAATAATAAATAATAATAATAATAATAACAACAAAATAACAATAACAATCACAATAACAACAATAACAATAACAATAATAATAATAATAATAATAATAATAATAATATAATAATAATAATATTATTATTATTATTATTATATATATTATTATTAGAATTGCAAGTTTACCATCATCAATATCTTTACCTATGTTATTTTTAGCATCATTATTACAAAGCAAAACCCGACACCAAAACCAAAAAAACGAACAAGCACGAGAGACGGACGCACAAACCATACTAAACATACAAAACCGCTTCGCACTTTGGCCAGGGGTTTTTTAAATCACCTCCAGACACCTCCCCCAACCCCCCCCACCCCCCGCCCCCCCCCCCCCCGCCCCCTGAGCCCCCCTGCCCCGCCCCCTTGTTATAAAAATATTTCGACAGGTGTCTGGAAGCGGATAAGCAACAGATTACAAAGATGATTTGCGTTTTTCTATCTGTCGTTTATACGGAGTTGACGGTTTCGGTGGACGTGGATGACATTGGAGTCTGATCGAGAAGAAGAAGATATTTTTCGCTCACTCGGGGGGTAAGCCTACAAATGACTTTGTTGTTCATCTTCTCCTTGTTCACGTTCTTTTTCTCGTTCTGGCTGTTGTCGGGAGGGGGTTTGGAAAGGTCTATGAAAGAGCCTAGAAAGGTTTGAAAAATGTTTCGCGTCGAGTTTAAAATACAGGAATTTTAGGATAGGATATTTATGATTCATTTATTAAAATGAAACCGTAAAAAACAAATAATGTGTACATTAAAAAGTACAAAACAATTATTTCTAATAAAATATACTGTATTTATTTTAATTTTCGATGGTGAAACAATGTGCTATTTGACCATAGATTTTAGCACGAGCTCCAAGTAAGCTGGCGGTCAGATCACGATTTAAGGAGGGAGGATGTTTCTCACAGAGATGATGAATTCAAAGGGAAAATGAGTTTAAGAATGATTTTTGGAATAATTTAAAGAATTTCCCATTTGCATTTAAATTGTAGTTACTGAGAACAAAGGCAAAAAAAAAGGGGAAAATAATGATTGTAATAAAATAATTACAAGAGAAAGTTTTATGTATAAACTTAACGGACACAAATTAGATTAAAAGTGAAAAAAATTGAAATAATACTGCATAAAAAAAATAAAAAAGGAACAATTAAAACCTCCAAGAATTGAAATGATTAATAAAAATCGAAGACTAAGAATTAGATGAAATAAATATGCTAAACAAGACGCAGACAATATTATTATTGAAGTCAAAAGAATAAACCTTTGCTGGTCTGGTTTCAGAGAGAGAGAGAGAGAGAGAGAGAGAGAGACTCACTGACTTTATGAATAAAAGTGAGATATCAAAGCTGCTCAACGAGAGAGAGAGAGAGAGAGAGAGAGAGAGAGAGAGAGAGAGTTTAGAGATCCCAGCAGACAGATTCCTCTGTTCCAACAGCTGTTGGGTTTCTTGACGCCAAAGAAAGAATGTTTTTCGATTTCATTTTTCAGACAGTGTCCCGCGAATTCTGGATCCATTTACGGGAATGAATAAAAGGCCCTACACCTCCCCTTCCCCTCCCTCCCCCCGCCTCACCCCTTTGAAGATTTTATTCACTTTATTCATGGTGATGAATAAAAGTTATTTTTCATAAATATTCATCTTTTTTTTAAGTATGCTTTTTTTTGTTCATTAATCATCTGGTAGGACCCCAAGTCAGGACGAGGAATATTCCAACCAACAGAGGACTATAGAGTCGACATTCTTTGCATAAACAATGCCACAATGAGCCTTAGGGGCGATTGCTTTATAAACCCCACTTCACGGCATTTGGGGAACGCTGAGGAAAAGTGAGAGAGAGAGAGAGAGAGAGAGAGAGAGAGATCAGTTAAGCATCTAGACCACATGGTACGTACCAAAAGGTCATACATATATGTCCCTTTTGTCTTATCTCAGAAGGAGATTAAGGACTTACTGTTACCTCTTTTGAGAGAGAGAGAGAGAGAGAGAGAGAGAGAGAGAGAGAGAGAGAGAGCAAGCAAAAGCAGGCAACCAGAGTCTGACATATCTAAACTTGATCTGCAGCGTTGCCAACACTTAAATAACATTATAAAAAAATATAAAAAAAAACGATGTACAAACCTTCATAAAAATATAAAATAACCTCACACGCAGCAAGCAAGCAATTAAAGCAACCAAGAACTCTTCTTTCCCATGTCGTATGTGCGTGTGTTCGTGTGTTTGTGTGTTTGTGCGAGCCAGTGTTTGTGAAAGAAAGGGAGAGGCTGTGGGCGAGGGTGACTTACAAACACTAAGGCGTCTTCGTTCATTCATTCTGAAGGTATCAGATTCAGCCTCCTTCTCTCTCTCTCTCTCTCTCTCTCTCTCTCTCTCTCCAAAGCATCCTTAGGTCCTTACTTGACTTGAGATAGGATTCTGAAGGATGTAGCTTTGCGTAGCTCGAAACTGACAGTCAGTGAACTCGACAAGAATGGAGTTTGGGTATTGGCTCTCTCTCTCTCTCTCTCTCTCTCTCTCTCTCTCTCTCCCTCTCTCTAGGAATTTAGTTACTCTGGATCTTACAACTACGATTTAGATTAACTCTAGATGCTAATAAACAAAAAGAAGAGTAATAAACATACGAGAAATAAGCACCAAATCATATTTATGTTTGTAGCTTGACAATAATATTTCGTTAGTTTCGAATCAATATTAGTTCCTCATAATGAGGGAGGAATTTTTAATTACACTTTTATTCAGTCAAAGAACTTTCAGGAGATACATAATTCTAGATTGGATATATTATATAAATATTTGAAGAAAATTCAAAATCTGCTTGCCATTGGTCGCACGCTCACTAGAAGCATTCATTATTTTATACGTGTGTGTTAACGTGCGTTAATGCCAAGTGTATTGTATGTAATCTCTATTATAGGTACGTTACTCTCTCTCTCTCTCTCTCTCTCTCTCTCTCTCTCTCTCTCTCTCTCCGTGTCAATCTTACCCCCTCTCTTAACTTCCGGCCTTCATTTGAACCCCACCTGCATCTCTCTCTCTCTCTCTCTCTCTCTCTCTCTCTCTCTCTCGTGACCCTCCCCTCACTTCCGTTATTTTTTCAAGCCATTTCCCTCTCACTTCTTTCCTCATTTCCCTCACCCCCCCTCCTCCTCCTCGGAGGAGGAGAAGTGCATTCTGCCCTTCTCATTTTTTTTTAAATAGGCTTTGATGTCATTTTTCACAACGAGGAAATTTACGAGTTGTTTTAAATGACGTTGGACGAGCGGTGCAATGTTATTCTCGTGTAGTTGAGACACTTTTATACATAAAGAGAGACCTGAGAAGGGCATATTGGGTGATTTATGAGCTTGGGGATTAATGAGTGCCAAAATGAGTGCCAGAATGAGTGCCAATAGTGAGTGGTGCAGTGGTGAGGCCACTTTTGCTAGGTCTGCAGAGAGAGAGAGAGAGAGAGAGAGAGAGAGAGAGAGAGAGAGAGAGAGAGAGAGAGAGAGAATTCTTCTTAGTGATTGTTTGCAGGCGGAGAAAAACCCACATCAGTCAAGTGAGGTTTTTTAGTTAATTATGTTCAGTGTCTGGTGAACTGTCATCATCAACAGCTGTGAATACTAATGAGGAGAGAGAGAGAGAGAGAGAGAGAGAGGAGACGAGGGGCGGACGACGAGAGATGAGAGAGAGAGAGAGAGAGAGAGGGTTGGTTGTGACTGCTTTCAGAATATGACTTCATCGAAAATGTTGAAATAAAAGTAAAATCTTCCTATACGAGAGAGAGAGAGAGAGAGAGAGAGAAGAGAGAGAAGAGATGAGAAGAGAGTATGCAACCTCTGGCAAATGTTCCGTGCAGGCAGATGCCGCCTTTGATCCCGTGAATTATAACGAGAAACATTACAGATATCCGTCGCAAGATTTCTCCCCTCCCCCATCAGCCTACAAGTATACCCGAGTATCTGTTTACAAGAGTATTTGTATTTCAGCCTGTCATTCAGGCAGGTGCAAGGATGCAGAGATTATTAGTATTAGTATTTTCATTATTATTATTATTTATATCATTATTATTATTATATATTAAGAAATTCACAGTTCCGTGAAAACAAATTGTTTAAAAAATATCCACAATTATATATAAAATATTTTTTTTCTATGTAAAAATATAAAACAAAGACTTTCGAACACCTGAACGGTGTTCCTATCATGTTGACGTTTAAATGTAATGAAGAGGATAGTTTCCTCCGAAGAGCATCTAAAAAAGTGGGCGGGGCGAGAAAATAATTACAGCTCATCATCGAAGTGCTGGTTCGTGTTTTAGGTAATCCCAAACTCAAACAGGCAGTTGCGCCAACCTCCTCGATCTCCGAAGATAGCCGACGTCCCAGCGGATGTTTCCGACTATGGCATCTATGCAGTGCAAGCAGGAGCAACTTCGCAGGTTCGGAGATCGGGGAGGTTTGCGCAACTGCCTGTTGAGTTTGGGATTACCTAAAACATGAACCAGCACTTCGACGATGGGCTGTTATTATTTTCTCGCCCCGCCCACCTTTTTAAATGCTCTTCGGAGGGAAACTATCCTCTTCATTACATTTTACCATCACACTGATGAGGAACACCGTTCAGGTGTTCGAAAGTCTTTGTTTTATATTTTTACATAGAAATATATTTTCATATATAATTGTGGATATTTATTATCATTATTATCACCTGCTTTTGAGAGCCTGTTCGACACGTTTATTGTTTTTTATAATATCTTACAATTCAGGCAGTGTGCATTTTATTAAAAGAATAAACCAAAAGAGTAATTATTTTTCAATTACTGTTCCAGGCATATTTAGAGATTGAGTTATCCAACTGATTCAAATGTCAATATGTTATTTCGTAACGAAACAAGTCGTTTGACAGTTATCGTCTACCTGAACAATATTGTAAAAGGTGCTATAATTTGTGCAATAAATTCCTAAAGATTTTAAATTTTAAATAAATAAATGTGTATACATATATATATATATATATATATATATATCATATAATATATATATACTATTATATATATATATATATATAGATATATATATATATAGATATATATATATATATATATAATATATATATATATATATATATATATATATAATAATATATATATATATATATATATATCTATATATGCTTATATATATATATATATATATATATATATACTATATATATATATATTATATATATATATACACTTGCAATTTTAGTATTCATATTAATGTCGAAATTGATGTATCTGTAGATTATTGTATTTACATTTTTTATACAATAGATATTTTCGTCAATATTGTCTAAGGTATAAAAGTGAAGATTAACATTCGTTCATATTATAGTTAATAGAAAATATGTCTATTAAATTCTCCACTATTCATAACATCAAAGGTGTATGTTTGAAGATGAATAAATGAATAAATTTCAAAACTGCGCATGTATATAAATGCTTGCAGGATAAAACTTTCGTTTTTCTCCATAAAAAAAGTAAAAAAAAAAATTCCTCCGTTAAAAAAAAAAGGATAAAAAAAAACATGAATCTCTCATCGCTACACAAACCTTGGTTAGGAGATCGGATATCAGCGGGTCGACTATCAGCTTGTCACCAACTTGCTGGCGGGACAATGCGAAGTGTCCTCCCCCCCAACCCCTGCCAATTTTGTAGCTTTGAAAATAGGGCGAGAGAAATTGGGGAGATTTCCCTTTGGGGCTGTTGCAGGTGGTGAGGGGAATTGGCTGGTGTTAATTCGTTCTTTTTTTTTTTTTGGACACTGGTCGTTTCCCTTGTGGGTTATTCCTAATGTGAAGAAAATTTGCAGCTGTTAATTGGGGTCTTTCGGAATTGGAAGGTTCCCTGTGCTAATTGGGGTCTCTGGAAATTGGGTGATTGCTGTGGCTATTTCTCAATGAAGTATTAATTGGCAGGTGTTAACCACCACCAGTATCTGTGGCAGTGTCATTGCCAATTTTCTTTCAGCTAAAATAATGAGAATAGAATTCGAACATCCCTATTTTGGATAGACGAAAGAATTTTTTCTTTTCAATTATAATCCGGAAAATTTTCTTTGGCTTCAATGCATCAATGGGCACTGTTCTCAGGCCTGTTTTATTGTTTGGAAAATAGGAAGAAATAAATTGGAGTCACAAAGAGACTCAAATAACTTAACTGGAAAGCAAATCGACTTATTTGTGATTTCGCAAGTTACAGCTATTTCTACATTCTCTCTCTCTCTCTCTCTCTCTCTCTCTCAGCACCTCACGGAGAAAATTTGCACAGCAGGTACAATGGGGATTGGGGATTAGCCAGAGAGCTGGAGGCTGCAAGGAGGATTATCACCAATCTCCCAACATTTACAGATGGTAGGGAGTGTAGGTTAATCCGCGCGTACAAATCGCCACTTGTAATCCCCGGATGTGAGTGAGAGGCCTTTTGTGGACCTCTAGACTCTGGTTAACAAACAGACGAGTAAAGCCTTTTTGAGCGAAAGAGAGGGGATTATACAGAAAATATGAGGAAAATAAAGGAACGAATAATGCGATTAGTACCGGGAATATGACGACATTAAGAAGCAGAAATGAATCATGCCTGTTTGCTAGGTCAGGGGAACGCCCCTTGCCTACCGCCCACCAGTTTACCCAAATGCAGGCCAACATATATATATATATATATATATATATATATATATATATATATATATACATATATATATATTCTTCAGATGTTTCCAAAGTAATTGCTTATTTATTTCTCTCCACCATTGCCATCTGGTGGACGACCCTTCCAACACCTCCCCACCCCCCCCCCCACCCCCCAACCAGAACCCCAAAACCTCGAAGTTGGTCTTGAGCGTTAAAGCCTCACACTTTGTAAACAGTTTGAGGAATGATTATTTTCAGTTGTCCTCAAGATGGAGCCTTGAGAGGGGGCTCCAAGGATCGCTCCATTCTCCAGTGGATTATCGCCATCATTATGGTCACAGTAGAATTATTATCAGAATCTGTGTGTGTGTGTGTGTGTGTGTGTGTGTGTACCTTTCCTTTGATCTTCACCAAGAGAGAGAGAGAGAGAGAGAGAGAGAGAGAGTAAAAAATGAGACAGAAGTATCTTCTCTCTCTCTGTTTGTCTGTCAATACTTTGTTGCTTACCACACGACTGTCATCGTGTCTACTGTCAAAAGGATCGTGTCAAAAGCATTTTGCCTGTCAGCTGGCTTCCGTTGAAATATAAAGGGTTGTAGAAGTGTCGTTTTATCGGTTTGCTGTTGTTGTTTTTCTTGTTGTTGTTGTTCTGGGTTATTGCTGCTCTGCTACTAAAACTGAGAGACTATTATTATCAATGTTATTAATGGCTACAGTAAGTCCTTCACTGCTCGGTATCCTCCAACAAATAATAATAATAATAATAATAATAATAATAATAATTAATAATAATAATAATAATAATAATAATAATAATAATAGTACCCGATTAATGTAGCTGAATAATAATAACTAATAATAATAATTATAATAATAAATAATAATAATCAATAACAATAATAATATTTTCAGCATACAGCAATGGTTAGAACAAGCAATAAAATTCTTTATCAGTCCTCTAAATAACAGAAGGATTCATGAGAAATTAGGCATAATATCTTTAAATTCTTTATCTTTCTATATATTAAAAAAAAAAAAAAAGATAAAAAGGGTTTTGATATTTTCCAAGTTGAAGGACCTGCCCCGCTAGATTTAACTTTTAATGGATTTTTGCTTGGTTGCATTTTAACTGAATGTATCTCTAATGTTTATTGTTCTCCGTAAATTGTGGATGAAAATATATATATATATTTCCAAAGGCTCAACATCTTCCGTATTCGTCTGATTCGCTCTTTTGAATTTCGGTTTGTTGCAAAGGCTTTCATATTGATTTAAAGCATTTGTTTACTTCCGTATGCATCAGCCGGATTTTTTTTTTTTGGCAATTAATTCGTTTGCATACTTGCATTCATCTGTAACACTTCCTCTCTCTCTCTCTCTCTCTCTCTCTCTCTCTCTCTCTCTCTCTCTCTCTCTCTCTCTCTCTCTCTCTCTCTTTATTCGACAGTCTAAGCTGACAACTCATGAGAATGTTTGTCTTGTGTATTTGTCTGTAAAAATTTACAGACATATGGCAATATTTCAATTGCAATTTTCAACATTCGATCTATCCTGTCTCGCCCCTTCTCATCCTCCTCTCTCTCTCTCTCTCTCTCACTATTTCTTCTACCTCTACTTCTAATTCTTCTCCTCCTCTTCTTCTTCTTCTTCTTCTCCTCTCCTCTCTGTCTGCTGTCCATCACCGTCTGTCTGTTTGTTTGAATTCGCCTCATAATGCGACTCCCTGAACACTTGGCAAACAAATAACTGATGTTCAAGTCGACATTACCGCCATTGCATTCATGATATTGCATCATTCCTTGTGCCTTGCAATGACCGACACAAATAGCGACAATTACAGAGAGTACAGTGAGAGTCATTATTGTTCGTTTGAGTGAATGGTGAACAGAAAAACAGTGATAACAATTACAGCTAATTATTACAGATCATTACCAGTCATGTAAGTGGATAGTTAATAAAAACAATTGTCACAATTACAGCTAAATTGTTACAGATTATTACCGGTCACGTAAGTGGATAATTAACTAAAACAATTATCACAATTACAGCTAAATGATTACAGATCATTACCGATCATGTAAGCGGATAATTAACAAAAACAATTGTCACAATTACAGCTAAATTATTGCCGATTATTACCGGTCATGTAAGTGAATAATTAACAAAAACAATTATCACAATTACAGCTAAATTATTACAGATTATTACCGGTCATGTAAGTGGATAGTTAACAAAAACAATTATCAAAATTACAGCTAAAATTATTGCCGATATTCACCGGTCATGTAAGTGAATAATTAACAAAAAGAATTATAACAATTACAGCTAAAATTATTACCGATCAAAAACGTGTATAAGGAACAACAACAACAGCTGAATTTTGAAACAATACTTAACAATCACAACCAATAATTAAATGAATAAGAAAAACAGCTATGATAACTACAACGAAAACAATCATATTGGCAACTACCTCTCAGCATCTTTGTAAGTATTTGTGTTACTTTGGGAATAAACTTCACTTTACAAAAATAACAATTATATATATAAAAAAAGTAATGCAATCAGTAAGGTAATGAAATATGTTGTATTCAATCCATTTCCTTACTAAAACAGTTGTAAAAGGTTAATACATCAGAAACAATATCATTACCAGTCGATCTGCACCACACAAACCATGAATTTACCTCACAAACTGGTAATGAATGCACCTCGTAATCAAGAATGTACCACGTAGGTCGTGAATGTACCACGTAAACTCACAGGGTACCGTGGAAACTTAAGACGTACCACAGACACAATTAAACCACACAAACATGAATGCACCACAAACAAACAATGTACCTAAACAAACTAAGAAAAGTATTAGAAAACAAACCACACTAGGGCCTCACAAACGGACGAAACAAACCTAGCCCACAAAAATAAAAACAATTGAAAAAACTCACGCAACCTCACACAAGCAAGTGTGCCAACCTCTATCTAACGAGTCCTGCTCGCGGAACAAACCTCCCACGTCGGCAACGGGAACCAGCACAAGGCTTGTCGAAAATGATAAGGGAGGCGAGCGGACATCCAGCCCTCTAATTAAAGACACAATCTCCGCGTTTATCTCCTCTCTCTCTCTTCCTTCATCCCTTCTGATATCTCTCTCTGTTTTCACAGTTTCGTCTTCATCTCTCTATGCCGTCGTCGGAGGGAATGGGGGAAGGGGGGGGGGGGGGGGGGGGGGGGTGGGGGGGGGGGGGGTGTTGTGTGGGGTTCCACCTCCCCATTTTACGCCGTATTGTAAATATTCCGCCCGTGAACATATTATGGCTGTCATATGTTTTCCCAACGAAGGCTTATCAAACTCCTTAATTCGTACGAGCGTATTCGATGCGCGTATGGGAATAGATTGCGCATGTACACACGCACACACACATATACTATATAGTAACATTTTCTGAGGCAAATTAGCTACGACATAAAACACGTAATTAAAACAGTGAAACAAAATAGAAGAATCAACCAGTAACTTAAGCAGGCGGAAATCCTAGGCAGGTCGCTTACATTTAAACAAACAAGAATTACTATTATTATTATTAATCATAAGATAAAGTGTATAACACCGGTCTCTCTCACCACTAGGACAAGCAACCTAACCACTAAAATGCCCAAAAGCATGATAATAATATTGATATCAACAAAATTATAGTAAATCCTTAAATACGGAAGGAGTTCTGGCAGCAAACAGAACAGGCACTCGAACCTCGCCTTGCGGCATGCCATGCCTTCGGGAGACTCGGGCCATGATGCCCTTGGGGCGCTGGCTTTGCCCAAGGAGTGCCTGCGTGTTTGTTTTCTCTCGCAACCACTTTGCAAGCCCTGTTAGTTTCGTGATCTTTCCGCACATACACACACAAACACACGAATTGTTTGTGTGTATGTGTGTGTGTGTGTTGATGATGTTTACGCGTCAGGTGGGTGTTTATATGAAACGTAATGATGGTGAGGATAGCTCATTTTATTTGTTATTTTAATAATAATAATAATAATAATAATAATAATAATAATAATAATAATAATAATAATAATAATAATAATAATAATAATAATAATAATAATAACAATTTTCATCTCAGTATGGCAATCATAATCAGTAAACCGAGAAATACCGACAGCGAGAGAGAGAGAGAGAGAGAGAGAGAGAGAGAGAGAGAGAGAGAACAAGCGACACTCTGTTATATCCCCGACAGGACCATCTCTAATTGAGGCATACGGCTCGAGGCACAGCATCCTTCACTTATCCCTCACGTACTAAACGAGATAAGAAGGGTGTCTACGCCCTCCTGGTTATAGGAATGGCATTTGGGAATCGTCCCTTTTGTCAATCAACTTATTAACCAGCAGGTAATGATTCGCTGAAGGACGATACTCCAGAACTAACCGAGATGTTGATGTTTAGAATTTTCCTTCGGTGGATTGGCGCTAGAGAAATAGGCCCCATTAGCCCTCAACTAGTCGTTAAGGGAATAGTGCCAGATTGGCAATGCCATCTGGTTCTCAGCCAATCAGCAGCTGTTTCTTCCTCTCACCTGACGAGCTTTGTAATTCTCTTTCCGTTTCTGTGTTCCTGGCATCCAATTAAAACTGGCCTTCAGAAATACATCTTCCTTGGAGTTAAGCAGCATTCTTGTTCATTCCTATTTCCATCTTTTCGTCGAACCTGGGCAAGAAAAAGGCGCTTGGTTGGCCTGGTCAATTCAGAAAATGGTCTTGAAAGTGTCTGAAGCCTCGAATACAGTTCGAAGCCTTTTCCAAAGCATTTTTGTGGTTCGAATACATTTCGAAGCCTTTCCCTAGGCATTTCCAAGTTTCGAATACAAGCCAAAACAATCTACCAAATATTTCTGACGCTTCGAATACAGTTAAAACCCTTCGAACGCGACTCAAGATTCCAGCAAGAAAAAAATTAAACGACCATCTGGATCCATTTCCCGAGGCTTCGAGCACCGAGACGCGAAACTTCTATAATGTTTCGAAACGATCCCGAAGCGCCGAACACAAGATGTCCCGTCAACCATCTTCTTGATATAATATTCTCGGCTTCACCAAACAATCAGCGTCCGAGCCATAATCCATACGGCAGCTGTCGATGGAAAGATGTGGTTACACGAAACCTTGACTGTTTTCTCCTTCTTCTGCTTCTCCTTTTTATTCTTCTTCTTCTTCTTCTATCTGACGCGACAGGAGTCTGTGTCCCGCTTATGTAAGGAAGGTTTTGTGTTAGCTTGAGATCTCTCTACCCAGTTTCATTCTTTGTAGTGTTCAAAAGATATTCCTCCCTGACTATTTTTATTCATCAATCTAGGAGCAATTCTATCAATGATCTTACAAATTCAGGATCAACATTGCAACGGCCGACACATATCCTGGATAGATTTATAACTCAAAAGTATCCTGAGTAAGTTCATAACTTCGATCGATTTTGAAAACCTGTATCTTGTTGCAACTCTGTCAGCTGAAGTCTAAGTTACAGAAATAAAAGCGATGCTTTTATATTCTTTAATTAAAGCCCCTGAGTAGATGTCTAGGCTAAGCTTCCTTGATGAGGAGAAAAACTGACCTAAGTGCTGTTAATGGCTCTTAATAGCGTGTTTAATTTCACTGGAGCGTTTGGTTCTATCAAATATCATTCCTACTCACACTAGTAAGCTTAATTAACTTCACATTTATCTCGGTTGGTTCTGAAGCGTCCAGAGGTCCATAGTAGGCTTCCCATTCGTCTGAATCTCACTTGCTGGCTGTCAATTAAGCGGGAAACTGTGCTGGCATAAGGATTTATTTGAATGAACTTCAGCATTGTCTATTCATAGATTGAAATAACTTCTGCTGTAATTAGTTGCCCGAACTTCATCATTACAGACTAACACGTTTATG
>NC_087223.1:12281280-12303780 GCF_015104395.2 Macrobrachium nipponense
ATCTTTCTCTCTCTCCTCTCATCCTCTCTCCTCCTCTCTCTCTCTCTTTCAAGTTTTCCTGTAAGTTTTCGTTTTTTATATATCTATTTTGTTCGAAATAACGACATATTTAAGTGTAATTTTCGTACATAGCCAGATTCGATCTCTCTCCCATCCCTCCTCCTCATCTCTCTCTCTCAAAGATTGCCTGTAATTTTTTTTTTTTTTTAGGTTTTGGTTATATCCATTGTTCCAAATAAAGACATTTAAATGGAATCTTCGTACATAGCCAGATTCTCTCTCTCTCTCTCTCTCTCTCTCTCTCTCTCTCTCTCTCTCTCTCTCTCTCTCTCTCGATTTTCTGTGAAAAGTGTACGTTTGTATACAAATGTAACTTTAAAATACGCAATGAAGGTGAAGTTTCTCTGCATTAACACTTTAAAATACCTCTCTCCTCTCTCTCTCTCTCTCTCTCTCTCTCTCCTCTCTCTCTCTCTCTCTCTCTCTCTGCACCTGGCAATAAGGGTGTGGCCCCTATACAGATCACACCCGAAACGTATCAATACCCGGATTAACAGGGTACTATCAAAATACCCAAGGATTTTCGCCAAGATACTAGAATATTGAAGGAGTTCCAGGTGGTAACTTATCTGTGGAATGTATATAGACTCCTTCCAGTTGAAATGGTTGTTGGTTATCAGCGTGAGAAAGCCTAACCTTCCTCTATCCAAGTGGGGTCAAAGCAGGTCCAGTTTAAACTGCCTCTCATCCAGGTGGGGTCAAACATGGTCCCGTTTAAACTGTCTCTCATCCAGGTGGGGTCAAACCAGGTCAAGTTAAGGGTCACAATAGTTTCCCAAAAGGTTATCATTTCACTTGGCATTTAGAAGAATATTTTTGTTTTTAACTTATTGAATGTCTGGAGAGAGAGAGAGAGAGAGAGAGAGAGAGAGAGAGAGAGAGAGAGAGAGAGAGAGAGAGAGAGAGGGCTTTTCAACTCAATGTTAACAGATCCCATTGACAACCCATTTTGATAGATCCCAAGGTGGCAATACTCTACATTGCCAAAAGGTTGGTTCGGGATTAGCACGCACTGGAAAAGATTGGGTCAGGATTAGCAAGGTCCATTAGGGGCGTGTTTTGGGGCAAGCTCCGCACGAACCTGAGGTAATTAGGGCGTGCGCGTCCATGCCCATTTACTATCTCACCCAAACACGTGTGCCTACGTACAATGAATGAATCTGCCAATCGCGTACGTAGATATTGAGATGCATAATCGTTATAAGAATATGTATACTTATATAAATACGCATCTGATTGCAATTGAATATTACATAGTATTTTAAAAGTATCATCATGAAAACATTTAAAAGAATATCTAAGCAAATATTCTTTATAGTATTATTACTAATTTTATCCATTTTCTGTTATCAACACTATATATATTATATGCATTCCATATGAATAGGTTTCATCCTGTGAATAATAATAATAATAATAATAATAATAATAATAATAATAATAATAATAATAATAATAATAATAATAATAATAATAATTTTGAACTTTTGGCAGGCACTGCATTGTGCTGGCTATTCTCTAAATATTTAAGACATAGGGCACATTATTATATTAAAATAATAATAATAATAATTAATAATAATAATAATAATAATAATAATAATAATAATAATAATAATAATGTGCCCTATGTCTTAAATATTTAGAGAAAAGCCTGCACAATGCAGCGCCTGTCAAAAGTTCATTATTATTATTATTATTATTATTATTATTATTATTATTATTATTATTATTATTATTATTATTATTATGAAAGCTTCTGTTACAATAAAAAATCATCTTGTTTTTATGCAAATATCGCTAGAGACAGTCGAGCAAGAATTTGAACACTAATATTCGCAGATATTGATCGAAGAAGTATTTGATGCTTGAATTTCGAGTGTACATAGAATGAATGGTTGGTGGTAATAATTTATCAAAATTAATTATTTCTTAGATAATTAATTTTATTATTACAAAAATCTTGGGTAGAATATTCTCGAGTAGAAATACTGTATTATGGTTGAAACTATTATTTTAATAATGTGTTGCATGTAAATGGTAAATTGATGCCTGGTGATCATATCGTAATTTTAATTCTTTTTATGACTTACCAAAAGTATTAACCAAAATTTCAATTTGTTTTAATTAGCTTCTGAGTTTTCAAAAGTAACAGCCAAAATCTTAACTGAAATACAATTTTGAGAGATCACAATTTTGATTATTTCATGAATTGTCAAAAGTATTTACCAAACTTTTAACTATGATATAATTTTGAGTTATCACAATCTTAATTGTTTTTTGAGTTTTCAAAAGTATTAACCAAAATTTAAATATAATGCAATTTTGAATGATTATTGCAATTTGTATTATTTTTTGAGTTTTCAAAAGTATTAATCAAACTTTTTACTATAATACAATTTTGCGTTATCAACATTTTAATTACTTTTAGTTATCAGAAGTATTAATCAAAATCTTATTAAAGCCTAATTTTGAGTTATTATCAACAATCTTAATTATTTTTTTAGTTTTCAAAAGTATTACCCAAAATTTAACAGTAATGCAATTTTGAATTTTTATCACAATTTTTATTATTTTTTGAGTTTCCAAAAGTATTATTCAAACTTAACTATAATACAATTTTGAGTTATCAAAATCTTAATCTTTTTTTGAGTTGTCAAAACTGTTAACCAAAATTTTAACTATATATGCAATTTTGAATTATTATTACAATTTGTATTATTTTTTGAGTTTTCAAAAGTATTAATCAAATTTTTTACTATCATACAATTTTGAGTTATCAACATTTTAATTATTTGTTTTGTTATCAGAAGTAGTAAACAAAATTTTATTAGAGCACAATTTTGAGTTATTACCACAATTTTAATTAATATTTGAGTTTTCAAAAGTAATAACCAAAATTTAACTGTAATGCAATTTTGAATTATTGTCACATTTTTTATTATTTTTTGAGTTTTCAAAAGTATTAACCAAACTTTTAACTATAATACATTTTTGAGTTATTATCAAAATCTTAAAAAAATTTTGAGTTTTCAAAAGTATTAACCAATATTTTAACTATAATACAATTTTGAGTAATAAAAATCTTAATAATTTTCATAGTTTTCAATAGTAATGACCAAAATCTTGACTAAAACACAGTTTTGAGTTATTACCACAATTTTGATTAGTTTTTGAGTCTTCAAAGACAATATTAACCAAAATTTTAACTTATACAATTTTGAGTTAGTATCGCAATTTTTATTATTTTTTGAGTTATCAAAAGTATTAACCAAAAGCTTAACCAAAATGTAATTTTTAATTTTTACCACAATTTCAATTATTTTTTGAGTTATCAAAAGTATTACCCAAACTTTTAAATATAATGCAATTTTGAATGGACGATGAAAAATATTTTACTTATACGTTTTAATATACAAAGATTTACTCGTATCATCTCGCAGATTTTAATGCAGGTGGTTTGTTTACCTTTAAGTATTTCAATACGCATAGGTATACAAATTTTCTTCGGATTTTGATATAGAAAGAAACTTGAATATTTCACTGTCCATTTCTAAGAAAAACTTCAGATTTTGATTTAGAAAGAATCTTTAATATTTTAATATGCATCTGTGAACAAAATATAGACAGATAATCGAATCTTATTTTTGTGTGTTTGAATCCACTGAAAATTTATATGAAGAAAAAAAACTTTTAGATTTTATGTTCGTAAATGGCAGGAATTATATTTTTTTTTTTTTTGCCTTCATCTAATATATATATATGGACGATTTTCATATACCAATTACAAAAAATTACAAAATAATATGCACGAAAATATCCCATAAAAACTGAAGGAAAATTGAAAATAATACAATTTCATAAAACGGGAAGATTAAAAATAAATAAAAAAAACTCAAAAGTACGCTTAAATATCAATAATATATTTTAATTAAGGTTCAGTACATTAATACTTTTAATCATACGAGGACCAGTATGAAAATATCTATAAAATATCCTAAATTTCATTACATAAATACTGAATTTTTTCGCCTTTAATAAATATTCATATACATTCACCTTTATGTGTCTCGCTTCTAAATAAATAATATTTGTTTAAAAAAAAAATATTGAAATAAATTAAATTATTTAAAGCACAACGTTATCAAATCTCATC
Source organism: Macrobrachium nipponense (assembly GCF_015104395.2). NCBI lineage: Eukaryota > Metazoa > Arthropoda > Malacostraca > Decapoda > Palaemonidae > Macrobrachium > Macrobrachium nipponense. The sequence continues at coordinate 12,285,497 of NC_087223.1, forward strand.
ATTAATCTTGTAACAGAATAAAAGAACAGCAATAAAAAAAATTGCGAATAAAAAATTGAATAATTACCGTACCGATAAATAATAATAACACGAAGCCGTATGAAACCAATTACGAATAGTATCAATTACACGTAATTTGCAATAAATTATACGTAATTATCACTGCTGCCAAAGGGAAAAAATACCGCTTGATTATTCCATGACACACGACGCAAAATCCGTCATTCGATCAATAATCGCTAATAATATTTTTAATTTAATTAATTTTTTTTTTTGAGAAAGATAACATTTATAAACTCGAGAATGGCATGTTGTGTCTCTTTGTCTAACATTAATAATTACTTGGCTTTAGTTTGGCGAGTTGAAATTTAGTGGAACTTTTTCATTTGTCAATTATATTTCCGTTAATTTACCTTAATATATATATATATATATATATATATATATAATATATATATATATTATATATATAATATATATATATAAACGAATGAGTTTTATTTTTACTTTTGGTAATTATAAAAATTGATATATATATATATAATATATATATATATATATATATATATATATATATATATAATATAGATATATATATAGATATATATATATATATATATATATCTATATAATATAGATATATATATATATATATATATATATATATATATATATATATATATATATATATATATATATAGATACTATATATATATATATATATATATATATATATATATATATATATTATCTATATCTATATATATTAGTAGTATTTTATATATATATATATATATATATTATATATATATATATATTATATACTATATATATATATATATATATATATATATATATATATATATATATATACACATATATATATACATATCATATAATATATATATATATATAATTATATATATATTATACATTATTATAGATCTCTATAAAAAGTAAATATTCCATCAATTCACGATATATCTTTTAGTGGACTTATATTAAGGCTTACGTCAACTTTTACACAAGTTCATTTTGAGCCTCGAAAAAGGTTCCATTTTCCAAATCATTTCACTTTTGTAAATATCTTCAGAGGATTAGGTATACCAACAGGGTGCAGTCCTTTAAAAATCCTTCAAAACTTTAAAAGCAACTTCTTCTATTCCAGGGACAGACTATTTTATGCATAATTTTTTTTCACAATGATCACACCTTTGCATATAATTTTCTTTAACGGGAAAATCAACTCTCATTCGCGAAAGTGTCCTATATCAGATACTTTTATGCGTTTTGCCTTTTTGATACGAGAAGATAGATAACTCTTTTACTGACATTTTGACTAAAAAGTAAAGCATAATATGATTTAGTTCAGAAGAAATTTTTTTCAAGACATTAAACAAAATATTAATCGACGCTGGAAAGATAAGTAAAAAATAGTTAGGCGAAGAATATCCTCATTGAAGCTAATAGAATTCAAAGGTAGGATTATTATTATTATTATTATTATTATTATTATTATTATTATTATAAAACTGAATCTATAACCTTACCTGCTGATCCAAAACTGACTGCTCCTTATTGAGGTCCACCATACTAGTAAAAGTATGATCCATGGAGGGGAGAACAGACACCATCTTTGCTGTTTTGGTTCGAGTTCGTGCCCTTAAAAAACTGTAGTAGTAGTAGTAGTAGTAATAATAGTGGTGGGTATAGTTTCAGCTCTAAGAAATGCTATCACCGCTTATCCCAGCGCTATGCCATGGGGCCGTCCCTTCCAACCGCCTCCCGCTCACTGGCTGTCGAGGAACACAACGCACAGTCTTTGAGAACCCAGTTCTTGGACCTTCTTGGACTTCGAAAAAGAGCTTTCGAACTCACATTTTTCTTTTCTCACCCCGTCGCGCGAAGACCCGACCGCTGGCGACTGCGATTTTTTGTTTTGTTTTTATCTCTCTCTCTCTCTCCCTCTTTTTAATCTCTGGGTTGGCTGTCAGCGAAGGCTTGCCATACGGCTCCGCCTAGCAGTGGGAGAAGGAGTTTTTTGTTGATGACTTTTTCTTACGTGAGGAGGAGAAGAAGAAGCCCCAACTGCAGCCACCTGTTCTTTCGGGAGGCGTACCAGCAGCAGCGGTACGCTGCGACAGCTCAGGAAGCCGCCCTTCCTCCTCTCCTATTGTCTTTTGCTATGAAACGACCAGGCCCTCTTATGCCCTGTATCTCATGGACATCCATGCAACAAGAACACCTTCCTGACGAAGGCACTTGCGTTTTAATCGTACGTTCGATGAATCCTTAATTGCTGCTGACGAACTGGTGTCCGTTTACCGACAGAATCCGAATTTAATAAGTACGTTCCTGAGCAGAAGGATTCTTACACTGACAGGTATAGTAGACTCGGTCCTACGTCGCAGTTTGAGCTTGTTATTTGGGGACACCTTTCTCTCTTCTTATTCTCCTTCTTCTGTGCTTCCTTTTTGTCAGAGGACCACTGGAAGGATGCCTCCAGTTTTCCTCTCGTCTCTGGCGACGCCCTCCGCTGCAAGGAGAAGGTTTTTTTCGAGAGTGGCTGGCTTGCCTGCCGGGGAACTGCTGCTGGTGCTGCTGCTGCTGCTACCTCTGGACGGTACCACCACCAAGAGAAGGTGGGTTCAGGCTCTGGTTCCCCGCGAGTGTAAACCGAAACCTTCGTACAACAGGTTTCCCCCACCGCAACCACCAGGAGAGAGAAGAAGGAGCAGGTTGGATGGTTTGGTTGGTTGGTTGGTGAGCGCGCACACACACGCACAAAACTCTCTCTCTCTCTCTCTCTCTTCTTTGCCTCTTTATCTCTGTCTCTGTCTCTCTTTTTCTCTCTGTGGACTGGAGAGGCCCCTGGAGTTTACGCTACACTCACTCGGCTGTTAAATCCTTCTGCGTTGTCCCCTTCTCGAGTCTCTCTCTCTCTCTCTCTTTCTCTTTCTCTCTATCTCTCTCTCTCTCTCTAATCCCTTCAGCAGCAGCCTTTGGCTGCCTCCCCTTCGTATCCAAACCGCGTGTCCTCGATAAACCGCCGGATGAAATCCTCACGAGCACAGAACCACCTCGACCAAATCACCCTCGGACAAACACATAGTACTACTAAAATCCCCGAGTATCACTACACTCCCACCACTGCCCTCTCTGTATAATGCTGGTCTTCCTTTATCCTCGGATAAAGGACGAGGAGGAGAGACTCCTTGCGTCCAGATAGGATACGGGTAGGACACACGCCCCTCCTCGGCGAGGCATGAAGCGAAAAAAAAAAGGGGGGGGAAAAAGAAAACACTGTTCGAATCACGCCAGTGAGACGTCGTGGACGAAGAAGGTCCTTCGCGGGAAACAAAGAGGTTGGAGACACATGTCCCTCCTTACGATATTCGAGTCTTCTCTCTCTCTCTCTCTCTTCCTCTCTCTCTTCTCTTCTCTCTCACTCCTGCAGTAGATCCCGCAGAAGACTACTACTAGGTAGGGCCCGCCGTCCTCCAGCTCCTCTTAACACTCCAGTCACCATCACTCGTCACAAGAGACTAAGCTCCCGACGGCCATGATGATGCGCCCCTGACACCTGATCATTGATTAGCACGCCCCCATCCGCCAATCACCACGCTGGTCAGATCCTTGTCAGCCAATGGCAGCAGGGGACACAGCGCTGCTAGGAGTCATCGCTTGGGGGGGAGAGGGGGCGGGGTTACAGGGAGGAGGAGGAGGAGGACCAACCACCGGCTGAGGGACAAGTCTGGTAGGATTCTGTGGGAAGGGAAAAGGGGAAAGGGGAGAGGGTCGGAGGATGGATGGGGGAGGAGGAGGAGGAGGAGGAGCAGGGAGGGAGAGAGGGAGGGAGAGAAAGAGAGAGAGAGAGAGACTGAGGGTAAGGCAGAGGGCTTGGGGAAACGGCGCGGGCACGACACGAGGGGAGATTAAGGAAGGATGGTCAGGAGGAGGGGGAGGGGAGAGGGAGGAGGAGGAGGAGGAATAGGAAGAGGAGGAGGAGGAGGAGGAGGAGGAGGAACAGGCGTTGTTATCCCGAGGGGTTCCCAGAAGCCGCCAGCGACTCCAATTCCCCTCCGGAGCCGAATCCCTTCGGTTGTCGAAGCCTCCCCTTGGGGAACTCCTTCCCAAACTCCTCCCAGGTGCAACTCGAAGTTGCAACTGGTTCAACTGTTCAAGGACGCGAATAATCTCTCTCAGATTAGACGTCGGACGCTCGTAGGACTCTCGTAGGAAGCCTAACGATGTCCTGGTTGGTATATAACTGGTAGCGGGAGGCGACGAGGGAAAACGGGTATAGGAGTCTTCTTGGTAGGAGTCGACCCGGGAGAAGGTGAGGGAAAGGGAGGGAGGGAGGGAGGGAGGGAGGGTGAGAGACAGTGAGGAAACTATAAGGCTGTCCCAAAACAACGTCCTTTTCTCTCTCTCTCTCTCTCTCTCTCTCTCTCTCTCTCACTCACACACACGAGATTGTTCATTCTGCTGCTGGTGCTGTGATGGTAGTAGACTCATTCCTTCCCCACTACAACAAAGCCCTTTCCACATAACGGCGGCAGCGGCTGCTGCTGCTAGGAGGGGTGGTTGTTGCTCTGTTGCTGTTCTCCCTGTTGTTGTTGTGGTGGTGTGTTGTTGCTGCTGCTCCGGATGACGACGGAGGCGTCGAAGAGGAATGATGGATCGTTCGGCTGAAGGAATCGAGCGAAGAGTAGGACCTTCTTTCACGGGAGGAACCTGCCATTCCTTGCAATGTTTCCCAGAAGAAGAAGAAGAATACAATGCTAGGATATCTATTTATATTACTTATTTATAGTTGGTTTCTTCGCCAGAGGGCCTCTTCAGAAGACGCGAGAAGCCGCCGCTCTCCCCAGACGTCTAAGGTGTGTTGAAATCGAGACGGTAACCCATGACACAACCCCCCACCTTTACCCGAGCTTGAGGCAGGCTTGAACCTTGTCGTCTCTGTATATATAATATATATATATATATATATATATATATATATATATATATATATATATATAATAAATAAACAAGGAAGCTTTCCTAAATTCTCGGCTATTGGCCCATTCGATCCTACTGAAGGCAGCGATTAGCGCTCGTACCATGAGCAGTCATTCTCGATGGCACCATTCCTAAATTGATCCATTCATCTCCTAAATGCATTTATTGTGTTCGTGCATTTTTTTATCAATGTTCTCTATAAGTGGTTAAGAGAACTTACGATGATTAACAGAATTTAAATAAAAAAATTCAAAAAAGAATATAAAGAAAATCTAATAAGATTAATTTACTTAGAATGGCCGTCGTCAAACCCGGGCAAGTTACGCTCATCTCTGAGCAATATATGCAGAATGAAGGTACCTTGGTCTCACGTTCATGGGTGGTACGTAACGTCCCTATGGCCGGGACTTCATCTCTAGGGCCTCATATTACCGTTATTTTGGACGATAGGGCTTAACAAATTAAAATGATGAAAAATATAAGCAACAAAATAAATAAAAGGAAATTAAAAGAATAAATCATAACAAGTAATAAATAAAATAAGAAACCGAAAATTAAAAGAAGAGGATTAGATAAAACCAAAATCATCAATGAAATAAGGAACAGAAAATTAAACTGAGTTAATAACAAAAAGGCAATGATAAAACGAAAGAATGAGAAGATTAGAGTGAAAAAATCAAATAAACATCAGAGATACGAAGAATAAAGAAAATGGAAAATGTAAAAAAAAATAAACAAATAAAATGCAAAGCAAGAACACTAAGAATAAAGAAAACGCCAAAAAGACAAAAAAAATGGTCCAGGCGTCTTCGCGAAATCTAGAAAGAAGAAGAAGATCTTTGTTTACGTTTTGGGTCGATGTTGACGAAGCGTCGAAGCCTCACTTAATCAGTAATCTGTCAACTTCTTAAGGTGAGCGATTCTTGAAGAGTTTGCTATAGTAAGGAGACATTCGGTATCCTGAGAGAGAGAGAGAGAGAGAGAGAGAGAAACAAACTTGTACGAATGGAAGGAAATCACATAATTGTTTGCACACCTTGAGGGAGAGATAGAGAGAGAGAGAGAGAGAGAGAGAGGCATGTATGAAAAGAGGCAAATTACGTAATCTTATACACTGATTTAGAGAGAGAGAGATAATTCTTACCATTTTGAATATTTAGCGATTACCTCGTCGAGGCTATCCCGTTTTGATGGCGTACGAGGCCAATGAGAGAGAGAGAGAGAGAGAGAGAGAGAGAGAGAGAGAGAGAGAGAGAGAAAGCGCACTTTCCTACAGAACTTACTGAAGAAGAAGAAGATTTACCCTCTGGCTCCTCAAGTTGCCAAACGCCGCCAAGGACGCCGCTTAACAAGTCTCTTAAAAAAAGTCACACTCACTGCTGACACCCATTTGGGCCGGAGTAGTACTAAATCACACGGCTCCCAGAGCGTTCTCCGATCATCGACGAATTCTACAGAGATCTCCAATCTCCATGAGTGTCACTTAAACACCCTTGTGGATGTCTAAACAGCACTCGACAGCTTGATCGACAGCCCTGCTCGCTTCTCGTGGTTGTCTGATGGCTGTCGCCAGGTTCCGTGCACGGCTGAGGTCTCAATGCAGAGGGGAGATATAGCGTCTTGCAAAAAATGCAAGATGCTCGCTTTGTTTTGGCTATAAATGTCCTTTTTTCTAAAAGATGCGAGTACTCTGTCTACTTAACGTTTATCTCCGTTGTCGATATCGTCTACAGAATCTGTTTTTAAAAGGTGTAGGTAAAACAGCTATTTTTTTAACGCTTAAAATACGAAGCACTTATAGCTGCATGTATGATATTAAAACTGAATGAAACATTGTTGTTAGATTAAATTTGTAGGAAGTACTTAAAAGAAGAAAGAGCCATGGTTAACGTTTGCTGAAAAGTTTAAATTACATGAAACAAAGAGAATGAGAGAGAGAGAGAGAGAGAGAGAGAGAGAGAGAGAGAGAGAGCACAGCTGTGCTGAACGCAAAATAGATGCATGCAAAAGATTTGACGCGATAAGAAGTCAAACTTGACACCTTGAGAGAGAGAGAGAGAGAGAGAGAGAGAGAGAGAGAGAGAGAGAAGAGACGCATGGAGTTCCTAGTAATCTGTGAACCGTAAGGTACATCTGAAGAAAAGCAAGTAACATACACACACACACACACACACACACCACACACACACACACACACAGAGAGATAAAGGCCCACTTTTATTAGGTAAGATTCGTCCGTGATTTGGCAGGGATTTCTAATTGTAATTAGCTCTGCAGCTTCTCGTCTCTCTCTCTCTCTCTCTCTCTCTCTCTCTCTCTCTCTCTCTCTCTCTCTCTCTTACAGGTGTTTTTCTGCGCTGCATACCTCTGCATTGTGTGAGAGTCGTTCTCATTAGCTGAGAATACCTGAATCACAGGTAAACTGGTAAAAAGAGTATTTTGAGGATAATAGTTGGTGATGATATTATGTACTAAATATTGCAACCTATTGTTATTGTTATTAATATTGTTCTCGATAAGCAAAGATTTGAAATGATGGTATTAGTATAGAAATATTTTTTATAGACTGTAGTCAAAATGGTAATAATAGAAAAAATGAATAAGAGGACGAAGTTATTAAAAAACGAGGAATAAATCGAACAGTCGTATCTTCAACATAAGATCAAACGAACATTACAAGATTCAAAGGGACAAATAAACGTCGATAATGAGTTCCACTTAAGTACGCTTAAGTACATGATAACAAAAACATAAAATCACTAACGTAAAACTTGCATACAAAATTACTAATCTACAAAACTCCTTGTAGTTTAGTACTTAAAACATTACACAAAATATACAAATGATTTAATTCACAAAAAAAATATGAAAAAATTTCCATAGGAAATGCAAATAAATACATAAAACTAAATTTATATATATATATATATATATATATATATATATATATATATATATATATCGAGCTACAATGTCCTTTAATATCTAATTCGCTCTACCTCGGAATTAATATATTTTCATATATGCTTAACCGAAGGGGAAATTTTTTCAATCGATAATAGACTTGCCTGGACCAGGGCGCGAACCGTGCATCCTTTCAACCCAGGAACGTCAGTGAAGCTTTTCCTACTACACCACCGGTGGTGTAGTAGGAAAAGCGTTTACTGACGTTCCTGGGTTTGAAAGGATGCACGGGTTCGCGCCCTGGTCCAGGCAAGTCTATTATCAGAGAAAAAATTCCCCTTCGGTTAAGCATATATGAAAATATATTAATTCCGAGGTAGAGCGAATTAGATATTAAAGGACATTGTAGCTCGATATATGTATATATATATATATATATATATATATATATATATATATATATATATGATCACGGATGTATATGACTATATATATATATATATATATATATATATATATATATATATATATATATATATTATACAGGCATAAACCTATAAAGTAAAAGGTAAGCATATAATATTCACAAGTAAGGTTGGAAATATACACAATACACAAACCATTGTTAAAAACCTCTATCATACACGCAAGCATGCATGCATACCGTCCCAAACATACACGCCAAATAACCATCAATGCAAAAAATTTAACGCATAATAAAAACCAAAATATTCGCACTAACCTGCTTGAACCCAAATAAAAACGAAACGTAAATATACACCAAATAGCCGAGGGGTGGAAAGTCCGGATTAAGAGCCGCTAAGTTTATTAATAGTCTGCCGACGATGGGACAAAGAGGGAATTTGGAGTTGAGTGAGAGGAGGCTATTCTCTGGCGTCGCGTTTTATATCTCGGCTTTTAAGTCAACAACTTGACCTTCCCCTTTGCTTGTGTTTGCCGAGATAAGAGTGGGTCTTAGAGAGAGAGAGAGAGAGAGAGAGAGAGAGAGAGAGGAGGATGCACTGTCACAGTTAATACACGCATCTATCTATCTATCTATCTATAGTATAGATTCATAAAGAGAGAGAGAGAGAGAGAGAGAGAGAGAGAGGATGTGCTCTGTTACAGTTAATACACGCATCTATCTATCTATCTATAATTATAGATTTATAAAGAGAGAGAGAGAGAGAGAGAGAGTTATTTTATTTACCCTACCCAAATAATCGCCTCTATCTCATTCAATACCTTAGATACAAAAGAGAAAAAGAAGAAAGTACGAATTCCTCCCCCGCCTCTGCCCTCTCTCTCTCTCTCTCTCTCTCTCTCTCTCTCTCTCTCTCTCTCTCTCTCTCTCAACGCCTAACCACGAATCAAGGAGAGAGAGAATTAAGTTTTCTTCTACCTCGCGAGAAGTGCAAGGAGACTTCGCCAAAGATCATCTTGCCTCGCCAAAGATCGCCGAGGGGAATATACGGTTACGCGAATACGGCCGAGTAAAAATCGTCCCACTTAAGGGATAGGTTACGCACGTTATACGCAGGGGGTTCCTTGGGATGGGGGATGGGGGTTGTTGTGTTAATTAAGCAGTTAATGACATTATCTCTCGGAGTGTTAATGAATGTACCTCCGCCCATAACTGTCTGCCTTGATTAGGTATTTATTTGGGGATACTTTTAGTATGTTGCTATCAACGAGGCACTTTCAACAATAAAAAAAAATATCTCCTTTTATAAAGGGTGTGATAGTTTCCATGGCAACGCCTGCGTAATTCTGTCTCGGAATCTCTTAAAGGTTGATTTTGAAGGAATTCCCCAACTGGGGGAAAGAGTCCTGCGTAGATAGCGTGGCCCATTGACCTAATTTGCAGGTGAGTAACTACTCCGATATTTCTATTATTATTATTATTATTATTATTATTATTATTATTATTATTATTATTATTATTATTTATTTGCGTATGCCTGGGAAACAGAACCTCAAACAATGTTTTATTGAAATAATGCTAGTTTTACAGATTTTATTTTGTATAGAAATTCTTTCATTCTCCTAAGCTTGAGAGAATTCTGTACAAAATAAATCCTGCAAATTCTGCCATTATATTCAATAAACCATATTATTATTATTATTATTGTTGTTGTTGTTGTTGGTGTTGTTGTTGTTGTTGTTATTATTACTTCTCTACCAAATCTCGGTACAAAATACAGACTACATAAACAAATCGATTGTTTCCTTCTTAAAATGTCCAGAAGTCAGGGAAACGGAAAACTGTAGGTGGTGAAAAATTAATAAAACAAATATAATAAAAACAAGCAAACAAAAAATCAACAAAATCCGCTCACATATCAATAACCAACAGAACTTGTTAAAGACATATATTAAATTATTGTTCGCCTTTTGCCTGACTTTGAATTCTGATCAGTAGAAGACTCCAGCGAATAGTTAAAGACGTCTAACAACTCGAGGAGCCAACAGCATCCTCGCATCCTCGCGGGATTCAGCGTCCTGACGCGAAGACACACCTACCTTCCTCAAGGAGTAGGAGGCTTTAAAGCCCTTCGTGGAATGTCTATGACGCGAGAGAAGGAGCAGAACGACCTCGTTCTAAGCCGAGAGAGACAAAGAGATCAACAAAGGGAGAGATAAGAGGAGATAAGGAGAGAGACGAGAAGCATCGCAATCACGCGGCCACGACGAGAAGGGATGAACGAAAGCATTGATTGAAAAGCATCCGTAAGTCATCTTGCAGGTATGCGGCGAGGAGGAGTCGAGAGAGAGAGAGAGAGAGAGAGAGAGAGAGAGGTGCTTCAGAGATCTATATATGCGTTTATTTGACTTAGGGCCGGACGGAAGTAGGCGAAACAAGGGCGGGATTGTCCGTCGGAGGCTTGCAGGTAGTGAGGGCGTTTGTCTTGCTGAAACAGACCAACACCTCAGGTTACTTTGTTTGCGTTCCACATTTAGAGCTGATTCCTCTTCTTCTTCTTCTCTCTTCTTCTTTTCTCTCTCTCTCTCTCTCTCTCTCTCTCGTCCATCAACCAGAGGTCCCCTTCAAAGGCGACCTACCCGGCAATGTTTTTGTTTGGTTCAAAGTATTTGTTGATCGCGTCTCTCGGTCAATTGCGAAGCCATTTACTTTTTGCCCTCTCACGGACAGTTTAGCACAGATGATGGGGGCAGGATATGGGAGATAAGTCGATCTCCCCCATAACCCCTCATTCAGCATCTCCTCGTTTTAATTCCTCTTATATCTGTTCTCAAGAGCTCCATTCTTCTTCGGTCATTTCCCATCTCCCAGTTCTTCTTCTTCTTATTATTATCTTGTTTATTAGTTCAGACTCCCGGGCACTTGTGAGGAGACTGTTGTTAAACCTGTGTATATTTTTCCTATTCAATATAATTACCGCGCAAAGACTACGTGACCACAATCTCCTCATCTCAGCAACACCCCCCCCCCCGACCCCCAAACCTATCCATCCCACCTCCTGTTTCTCGTACCCCTTCCCTCTCCCCTCCCCCCCCCCCCCCCCCCCCCCCCCCCCCCCCCCCCCCCCTATCACCACCTGTCGCCCAATTCCCACATCGACAGATCCGTCTGTCGGGATGAAAAACATTTTTTTTAAGGGACTTCTTTCAACTCTCTCTCTCTCTCTCTCTCTCTCTCTCTCTCTCATTTCTAAGCGGCCCCATGTACCGGTTGTGTACCGTACGAGACGCAATAATATTTCACCCAGGTACACATCCTCCTGCCTTAATGAAGCGTCTACAAGGGACCTCGTTGTACCCCGCTCGCTTGTTCTTTATCCTCGTCCAGATATTATCTGAAGGAGGAGGAGGAGGAGGAGGAGGATGAGGAGGAGGTACTTGAAGGATGTTGAAGACACCAGGGAGGGCAAAGGGTTTACTTTCCTGTCAGGTAATTATCATTGATTGATGCCAAATATTACTTCATTTGTTGAGGCACCAAATGGAGGTGTTTTTGAATTCTGATTGTGCTTCAGAATCTAATCTAAGGTCACATTGAATAATATTTAAGCAGTGCGAGTTTATCCATTAATTCCAGCACTTTATAAACGAAACGTTCCGATATATGGGGGAAACGTAACAGAAAATCTAACAAGGTATGATGCGGCATCCAGCTTACTCGGGACGCGTACAAGTTGTAAACATTAAATTCCTGACTCAGTTAAAATGTGCTAAAATCTGTGGTCAAATAGTGTATTGTTTCACCAATGAAAATTAAAATAAATACACTATTTTATTAGAGAAAAAATAATTGTTCTGTGCTATTTAGCATGCATATTATTTATTTTATACATTTTCATTCTAATGAATATATCTTAAATATCCTATCCTAAAATTCCTCTACCTTTAATTCAACGCGAAACAACTTTTCTTTAGACCTTAATAACCCCCCCGCCCATAGGCCTTTCTTACCCCCAACAACAACAAAAACCACAACAAAGTAGTTTGTAGGCTGACTCCCCGAGTAAGCCATAATTTCCACTGGAATACATAGACGGGAGAGTGAAAGGTTAAGCATAAAAGTCAGAAACAAAGTTGGATCATGTTTCTATGACTGTTCAGCGTTCTTATAGATGGAGTGATACCTATAGATATTAGCGAAAAAAATGTGAAAAATTAGTAAAATGATGAAGTTAAGAGTGAGTCTTAAAAGGCATAAAGTTATGAGGGTAATTGAGAAAACGTCAATATAGATAAACATACGAGGGATTAAATCGTAATGAATGAAGGATAGCTTAAAGAATTGGAAGATACAACATGTACGGCAATGTTGAGCCAACTTTCCTCCTATGGCAGTGAAGCGAGTACAGTGAGTCTACGTGATAATGAAAAAAAAAATGGAAGATGCTGAGATGAAATTTATAAATGTGTCGGTAAACTTTGTGTTGTCTCTTCTCTGTTACCACCTCATTTAGGAAAAAAATGTTGATCTAAATATATATATATATATATATATATATATATATATATATATATATATATATATATAGATATATATGAATAAAACTTGATCACGAAGTATATCAAACGTGATGCTAGTATAAATAAAGGTTTTTGCCGCGAAGGAAAAAATGAAAAAGCTAGATAGCCGAGTACTTTCGGTCACGTTCAACCCTTTACTAAAGCAAAGTTTGCCTCAGTAAAGGGTCTGAACAGGATCGAAAGTACTCGGCTATCTTGCTTTTTCATTTTTCCTTCGTGGCAAAAACCTTTAGTTATATATATATATATATATATATATATATATTATATATATATATATATATATATATATATATATAGATATATATATGCATACATACATAAAATCATTTAGACCAACCACATATAATCAATGTCGACGTATGCCCTATACATCGCATCTACCACTAACTTGGAAAATGCAGAGATTGGGGGCCTTTATTGTGGCGTAACTCGGTGCTAGCACCTAGAACACACATTAAACATGGCCATTAAACCTTTAACTACCTAATGACTGGCTTCCTGTTCATATTAAAGGGGTTGAACAGGGAGAGACTTTTCTCATGGGGGTACGAATATCTGTTTCTTCATAAATCCGGGGTTTTATTTATAGATGTTTGCATTGTCAAATTCACATTGCAGGGTCTGTAAGTGGAAGTGGTTGACGATATCAAAAACAATATAATAATAATAATAATAATAATAATAATAATAATAATAATAATAATAATAATAATAATAATAATAATAATAATAGCTTAATCGTTCGATAAATTAGCATTTACTTGAGAATAAGTATATGATGGAAATAATCTGAGAATAAATCAACTTTCTGAGAGAGAGAGAGAGAGAGAGAGAGAGAGAGAGAGAGAGAGAGAGAGATTACGTATTTCTTGTGACAAAGATATGCACTGAGATAGGCAGAAGAGAGAGAGGAGAGAGAGAGAGAGAGAGAGAGAGAGAGAGAGAGAGAGAGAGAGACTATATTCTTCAGAGCAAAAAATACTCTACTTACAGAGAGGAGAGGAGAGAGAGAGAGAGAGAGAGAGAGAGAGAGAGAGAGAGAGGACAGATTGGAGGATGAAATCTGATCACACAATTTCCGTCCAGAGTCAATATTTTCTTAACGAAACTCGCGAACGTTCAGATGGTCTCCGGAGGCGATAACTGGAAACTGTTTTTTTTTAATTTTTTTTTTCATTTTTTTATTTTAATTATTTCTTTGGAAATGATTTGGTTTATCAAATAAACTCGAAAGGAGCTAACTGTAAATATATTTTTCTCATTCATGATTATTCAATAATTATCATTTTTTTCATTTTTATAGTAAATTATTTGCTTAAGGATTGGTTGCGTTCCTTAATGGAAGTGGCGCGTTCAAGTAGGTTCTCCAAGCGGTAACTGAAAATAGCTTTGCATTTTTTTTAGGGAAAATAGATTTTTAACAATAAAAAAGTTTTGTTCAAGTTTAATTCTTAGATTGCCTTAAAAATCTTAACTTGAATATATATATATATAATATATATATATTTCTATATATATATATATATATATATATATATATATATACATAACAACCCCATGACGTATATCTTTCCTCTCTATAAAATTTTCACCATCCATCTTCAAAATCAGCACCTCTCTCTCTCTCTCTCTTGGGTTGTGAGCAAACCAAAAGAAAACGAAGAGTAATAAGCGATCTCCTTATCGCATTTCCTTATCGGATTAAGTAAGTGTTTTACTTTACCGGATCCGTATTACTTTGGGAAAATACAACAGTAACTTACTGCTACTACTCATCACTCTTGTGTTGTCAAAGCAGACGAATTATATACGTAATCAACTGCTCCGAATAAGCCATGTTCATACGTGTGACTTGGTGTGTTTAATCTAATCTAGGTTTTCTAATTATTTACATACATACCAGACAGACATTGTTATGTATAAATAGATAATATTATACTACATCTTATGCGTATATAAGATATTACTATATATATATTTATAAGGTATATACATAATACACATATTTGGGACTGTGACTATTTTGGGGGGGAACAGGAATTCCATCTACTAAAAGGAGCCTATTATATAGATATACTATATAATATTCTAAGATATTAGGATCTAGATATATATAGATTATTATATAGAATATATTAGGTTAGGATTATATATAGATATATATATATATAATATATTATTTATATTATATATATATATATATATATATATATATATATTATTTATTATTATATAGAATAATACAATATAGATATAATATATATTATTTATAATTATATATAATTTATATCTATATATTATTTATATATATATATATATATATTATTATATAATAATATCAATAGATAGATACCTATATAGTATTATATATATCCTATATATCTAAATATATATAGATCTATAATATTTAGGAATAGTATATTAATAAATATTATTATAATATCTTATAGTCTATATATTAATCTATATATTATATATTATATATATATAATTTTTAATTATTACTATCTATATATATCTATATATATATTATATATATATATAATAATTAATTATAATCTATATCTATATAAATATAGTATAATCTAATAATATATTATATATATAATAATATATCATTAATTATATCTATATATTATTAAATATATATATATAGATCCTATTATATTTTTTAATAATTATGAATATATAAGTTACATATATAATTTTATAGGACAGGAATTCCATAGGATAGATAGTAGCCATAGATAGATACATAGATAGATAACTGTGGATATATTAAGGCAAAAATTTCCAATCTAACAAAGGAGCCCCTAAAAACAATTAGGTAGAAGTTGATGATATATATATTTTTGAGGAAACTACTGCCTCCCACGACAGGCAAGTGAATATGAGCGTGTGCGTGTGTGTGTATATGTGTGTGTGAACATATACAATTATTTAATGCTCGTACAAAACCGTGTAGAATTTTATTTTTAAATGACCATATATAAGTTTATCATCAGTAATTGTTAAACTTAAAAAAATTTTGTTTTTGTTTTTATTTATTTCTATTTATTATAATTTTTTTTTTTGTAAAAAACTGAATATTTGAATCACCCCTAAATCCATGTCTCATCCTCCATGGAACAATATATATATATATATATAATATATATATATATATATATATATATATATATATATATATATATATATATATATATTAATCTTCGAAGTACCCTATTTTAAATGTAGTCTTGAAATTGTCAGTATGGCCTGATATTCATTACAATTATTTAGAAATTTATTTTTTATTAAATTATCTCTTACTTTATCCCGAATGTCTCTATTGGTACTTGAGAGAGAGAGAGAGAGAGAGAGAACTGACCCATGTGCTCTCATAAAAAGAGACAGATATGAAATGTAATAGGAGCCCAGGTACTACCATAGAGAGAGAGAGAGAGAGAGAGAGAGAGAGAGAGAGAGCCAATGCACTGCACGAGCGCAAAGGGGGCGTATATATGTCTTGATATACGCTCACACATCCCCCATCACACCAATGAGGTGGGAGGTTCCCGGATCTGTTTATTAGCTACACATGTTCATGCCCCTGCATGTCACATAATACCCAAACAGGGCACTCGCTCCGCTCGGCCGCAATGCCCATAGGATACTCGCGCTCGCCCGCGCGCACGCACAGTTCTGTTTCGTATTCATGCGATGCCGTATGTGTGTGCGTGCTCCGAGTCGCTTTGTGACCGAATGAACTGGTAATGTCATGGATACAACACGTGGTTTCATTGGGGCTGGTGTCTATGTAACGGCCCACCCTACGTTATCTAATCACCACAGGGGGATATCTAAGTAAATATTTGTAAATTTGCCTCAAGGTACAAATAAGAGATCCATTCGAAGACAAAGTATGACAATTTAATTAAATACACGTAATTTTACTTCACAGCTAATGTAACATGAAGGAACACGTACTTGATGTCCTTAATTAAATCTACGGTGAGCGAAACTGGGGGGACTTGGAACAAGTACTTTCGTAGTTTATTGGACATTTTCAAGTTCACAGTCAAAAAGTAATTTAGGCGTTTCGACATCGTCACTACAGACTTGAATCTGCTCCAGAGATGTTCAAGGTTGCCACCATCCCCTTGCAGAATAAGGTTGCATCCTGTACCTCAAATATCTTCTCTTCCTGACCGTAGACTTCATCCTCCATCTCATCAGGGTGACCTTGCAGCTAGGATTTGGTTTTAGGCAACAGGGAGACGTCAAACGTGGCCTGGTTAGGAGAATGAGAAGTATGAGGCAACATTTCCGTTATACACCTGGTCAGGTCAGCCTCTGGTACATATAATACGATACTACGTGGAGGTGGATACTGTCCTAGGTCAACAGTCCACTCACTCGTTCCTCTTCTTCATTTCATTATGCTACATTTCAACTGCCTTCCAACTCTTTCTCGTGTATTCTACCATAGAAAAAAAAAACTAAAAATCACAAACACAAAAGCTGTCTCATTCTGGATTGACGCCCCTTGCTTAGACTTTTGGGAAGGTGGAGCACCAAGGTATTTCCATTGCTTGCTTTGAATCTACGATTCAGGTTCTTAATAGTGGACACATACCCTGTCCTAGGCTATCATTCTGACGTATAGAATTTGCCTTGACCAGCCAGAAAATTTCCAGCGTGGTTACTTTCTGATTTGGTGCCAACATTTGTAGAACACATCGCGTATACACATTATTCTCTATGGCGTCAGTCAGAACAGTATGACCTGAGCAAGCACTGATGCCCACAGTCTTGGCTCTGTTGGATAGACCATTATCTGTCAAAGAACGTCTTGCCGGCAGACGGAATCCACTTGTTCTTAGGAAGCTGATGCTTCTTCGAAGACCCTGGGATTGAATTCAGCAGAAGAGGGCGAGTCTTTCTGTTGTTGTCCATGCCTTCATGGGTTTCCTCCAAAATCACACTCGTCTTATGCAGCAAGAATTCTTCTTTATCATTATACTTAAATTTCGCTTACATTAGTGGTTTTCGAAACTCTTGGGAATAGTCTTGTTAACAGTTATTCTAAAAGGCCCTCTCACCTAGACATGCCGAACTCAAAAAGAGTGATCTCGTCCGACCACTTATAGAAAGCAACGAGAATAGGCACATTTATAGCACACTCCACTCAATTCAAACAACGTGCAAAAAAAGTAATCCATCTCCTGCTATAATATACAATACTCTTGCAGCAACATACATTTATAAAAATTAAAGAGCAAAGATGTGCGCACACTTAAAAAAAATTTAATCAAATACTTTATGAAGCTCTGGACACGTGACACAATTCCCACGTTATCTTTTACAACACAAGCAAATCTTGC
>NC_087223.1:12308780-12316280 GCF_015104395.2 Macrobrachium nipponense
AGGCTGACTCTAACATGCCCATTGAAGTTATAATTTAGACATGAACGAAAATTCCGTGGGTGTGTCCTGTGAGATTATTATTATTATTATTATTATTATTATTATTATTATTATTATTATTATTATTATTATAGCTTGGTCTCTTGTGTATGTCTCTGAAGTGAAATGATGTATAAATTAATATTGTTATATTCAGAGAATATGACTGTGAAGTTCAAATTTATTAATAATATATATTTTTTAATCCCTTTCAAATACACATACTCTAACAACCACCAGGTATGCATATATTATTAACAGCAGCATTGACATTTTTTGTATGTACTTTAAACAGGGCCTTCGCAACACTTTGCAATTTAAGTGTTCATTATTTCGAAACATGAGGCTTGATCACAAACTTCACATCAAGCAATTCCCCAAATTTTTTTTGGCGGGGACCAGAAAAATTTTGGGAGTTAGATGGACCACATATTACCAGCCTTTCAGCCCAAAGTTATCAGTTCTAATAAATTTTTTTTTGGTGTGATTGCATAAGATGTTTACGTTATACATCTTTTATTATTTTCATTTCTATAGGTGTTACAATTATTTGAAAGTATCTAATTTTGGCACTTTTGGCAATATGGAGAAATTTGACTATATGTATCTCAAAAAAAATCCTCGACTTTTTCAATTGTTTGGGCAATAATAGGCTTCTTCTTTTTAATTTGTCATACGAAAATATGTATGATTATAACCAGTTATTTTACTGCAACGACTAAATATTGTAGTTATTGTGAAAGAGAATAATGGAGAATATACGTACAATTTATATTATGGTACTTTTTATGGTGGTCACTGCAAAATTGAAGTATTTTTTCCATTTTTAATTTCTGGGCCTTATGGGGAGGAAAACAAATAAAAATTATTATATATATATATATATATATATATATATATATATATATATATATATATATATATATATATATATATATATATATATATATATATATATATATATATATAGGATGGAGAAATTAATGACTCAAACTATCATTTTTTGATATAATAAAATCATGTGATACAAGATACCAAGCCCACACTCTAGGAAATTCAACATCTCCCAAATTTTGTGAAAGAATAAATAAAACTCCCAAAATGAAAAAAAAAATAAATAAATAACTGAATGGCTTCTGGAAAACCTTCAAGTTTCCCCCAAAAACAGTCACTACCACCCGCCCCCCTCATTTTTTTTTTTTTTTTACCTGTTACATCCCCATCGGAATTTCCAATTAACCTTTCTTATTGACCACCCAGGTGAGTGTTCCTACCTTTCGGAATACCTGTCCCCAAGTATGTCATTTCTCCGGTACCTCACCTTTCCAAGGAGTTGCCAATTAGGGTCAGGTGACATCAGAAAGTCATCTTTTCTTCTTTTTTCTTTTATTCTAACTTTCCATACTGGTTTGAAGTAAACGGTGGTTGATCTAATGGTTTAATTTGATGGTGGAGAATGGTTAAATGTGGTTGAATCTATATGTTTGGGTTAAGAAGTTATTCTTTTTTTATTTACTAAAAAGTTATAGTGATTGAAGGTGATCTAATGGTCTAATTTGATAGTGAAGAATGCTTGAATCTGATTGAATGTGGTTGAATCTATCTATATGTTTAATTCAAGAAATTGTTTTTATATTTAGTAAAAGGCTATAAAGATTGAATAGTAGGTGATCTATTGGTCAAATATGATAGTGAAGAATATGTGAATGTGGCCGAATCTATATGTTCAGGTTAAGACCTTTAAAAAATATGATTTTTTTTAATTTAGCAAAAATAGAAAACGACCAAAGGCCAAGTGATCTGATGATCTAATTTGATGGTGAAGAATGGTTGAGTGTGGTTGAATCTATAAATTTAGGTGAAGACCATTAAAAAAATTATTCAGTAGAAAGTAAAAATGACTAAAGGGCAGGTGACCTAATGGTCTAATATGCTTGAATGTGGTTGAATCTAGGTGTTTAAGTCAAGTTTAGAAAATTATGAGTTTTCTAAGTTTATTCAAAAGTAGAAATTATTGAGGGGAAAAAGGCCATATAGCAAATTGATCATTTTCGGAAATGTAATAGAAATTAAACATTATAAAAGAGCACTGGCCCTAACATCTATAGCCTTAGAACATCAGAGCTTTCTCTTATTTTCTCAACTTTGCTTCTTTGAAGAACGATTAGCTAAACTTAGATGTTCAGGATGAGAATATGAGGAAAATCATCTTTATTCTGTCTTCTCAGACCTATTGCAATAAGAAATACTTAGTCTGAGAACGCTGAGAAACTTCTTTTATCAGTCTTCTGAAACCTCAGTGATGTCTGAAATGGCTGAATCTTTCGAATCTTTCCTTAGTCTGAGAAATTTAAGGAGAAATTTGCAAAAACTTTCAAATAAATCCTACCTTAAAAAATATACCCCACCCATTTGAAAGCAGATTTTGGGCTACTATATACAGGATGTATGTTCCACCTCTCCTCAGGGATACTTTTGAAAGACGTATCCCCCAGGAGAGGTGGAAAATACATCCTGCCAATGTGAACTCTCGAGAGAGACTGAGAGTTTCTGGCCCTATGACTGGTTTATCAACAGCCAATCAGGAGCTTCGGAAGGGACTGGCCTAGACATCAGATGCACGGTTAATATGATTCTACTATAGAAATTCTTTCTTAAATTACCTTGAAAACAATGACTTGGGCATCAGTTTGCTTAAGATTAAAACTTTGAAAATTGGCAACGTGTTTAATGAGAAAATATCTGGCAATTTGTGAAGAAATACAACAAATAATCTTCGAAAAAAAAAAAATCTTAATATTTGGACGGTTTCTGCCAAGAAAATTTCCACAATCTTGGAAATATATAACTTTTTTTTATGTTTTTTTGAAACCTGATAGATACACAAACAATCACATTCAACAAAAGCCATCTGGATTACAAAACAAAAGATATAAGCAGCTTATATTTAAAAGGTACTCAAGGAGATCTCACTGGTACAGGAATGCTTCATCATAGAAACGAAAGTCACAATTTTAATTAATATTGCCAAACGAAACATTTTCAGCTCTATATTCTTGCTGCATTCTTAGACCATCACCACAATCACCCTTCGAGTTCAAACAAAAAGTCGCTTTACGCCGATTATTTCGAATGTCGAATACCTCCGGGTGCCTAACGTGGGCGTAGTATTGGAACCTGAGCGTGAATTCATAAGCACAGGTGGAAGGCTTCTAAAACATTCCCTTCCCCAACCCCCATTTAATTCCAATAGAGAGAGAGAGAGAGAGAGAGAGAGAGAGAGAGAGAGAGAGAGAGAGAGAGAACAAATAAACAGAACAGCGGAATATTTTACGATCAGAATGCGCTATAGCAGTATCCCGTTACGGAACGATTTTACATGGCAAGGGTGGAGAGAGAGAGAGAGAGAGAGAGAGAGAGAGAGAGAGAGAGGACGTTTCCTGTAAATCTGCAAGTGTTTAAATGAAGTACTAGTGATAAATACACTTATATATACATACAATGCACATACGTATGCAAGCACATGTTTAAATTAAGTATATATTTAAACAGACAATGCACAAAGGTATGTATGCACGTGTTTAAATTAAGCACTGGTAACAAATACTTAAATATATAGACAATGCACAAAGATATGCATAATTGCAGGAGTCTTTGGAGAACAAGAACAAAACAAAGACAAATTTTAATCACATACTATTTTTCCAGAGTTAACGTCAAGTCCGTGAGATTTAGAATTTCAACAATGAATGTTAAGCGGGAATTGTTGATAATTGTCAGCTTGTCAAAAGCCAGGCACAGTTAAATCCTTATATAGGCATATATGTATATATATACAAAAAACTTAATAAACCCAATGCAAAACTGGCAGCTACCAGAACACAAGGGCGGAAAAGTTAAATAAACGAAGAGCGTAATTCAGAATGAAGTAGGCTATAATACCCCCACTTCGGATGTCGACCGAAGTCCGTGAGGATTAGAATGATAACAATCCCGAGTTTCAAACGAGAGACTTTCTGGGGTTATTGTTGATGATGATGATCTAGTATCTATTTGCATCCACTGGAAGCCGGCCTTTTGTCAGACGCTACAGAGATCGCGCTCACGTTACTCCCGAAGGTATTTCAACCATTGAAGGGCCATTGTTACAGAGAGGCGAAGGGAGTGGGGAGAGTAGGGACCATTCGCAACGGGAGGATCCTTAAGTATGTGCCGCAGGATGTTGACGCATGCGCCCTGGCAATGTTTTCTCTGGAAACACCGCAATCTAATGAAGTGGTCCCTCTCTCCCGATACCTCATTTTTTTACCTTTTTAAATCGTACGTCATAGTTTCGTGAGCCGCTGACGCCAATCTGGATTGCTTTGCACAATGACTTGGGTTTGCGATGGTTTACTGAGGTATATACCGGTGTTTGTTTGTCTTCCGGAGCAACAATGGACGAATCTGTCTTCGGGAGACTTTGCGGTTCCGTTCTCTTCAATGAGATTTCCCCGTCTGTGTATATTTTTCCTCGTTCAGCGGCCAATGGCATCTCGGGGGATTCTCTCAGCGAGACTTATTTTTAGAATGACTGCATAGCTCCTCCTGCAACAACCTGTTTACCCGACCTTAAGCCTCGCCGGAACTCGAGAAGGTATCGTGTTTTGTGATAATATTTGGAATAGATTCTCGCCGATAGGCGGAGGCGGCGCGAGCTCCTCTCAGAAGCAGGAATTTTGGACATTTCCAAAACGTGCAGGAGTTTGGACCCTGTCTTCCGGAATGCCATTGCAAAAAATGTAAAGAATTCGACTCAATTTTTAGACTTTATAATATAGATATCTAAGGTTTCCCCACCTCTTCTAAATGCTTTAGCACAAGCAGGACGCGGTCTGGAGCAAAAACTTCAACAACTGGATTTTAAAAATTGCACAAAGTTCGGCACAAGTTTTGGAAACCTTCATATAAAGCTGTCGAGTTCGACCTAGTTTTTAGCAACTTTTTTTTTTTAAAGCACAAGTTCGACACAAAAATAAATTAAGCAGGGGTCTCTATCTTTCGTAACTTTATTTAGTAAGCTTATAAGTTCATTTGAACGCCCGAAATAGAAAGCCACAGCTTGGTTTGAAAAGTAAATTGTGAATCCCGTGGAATTTTTACTCTATTATGATTTCCTTATCAGAAAAGTCTTTTAGAATTACACGTCTCATACTTTATCTGTTATACATCATTCCAACACTTACAAGGAACCACAATAGTGTCTTAACCCTAATCTTTCGCCAATTCCTTCTACAATCTTATCAGACCTCATTGTGATCCATTCATAGGCTGAATTTTGTGACAAGCTCTTTATGAATGTGTGGCATCATCTATCACAGGTCACCTAACCAGCTACTGACCATACCTAAAAATTCCTTAACTACACTAATTGGATGAGCATTTTCACCCAAAAGATTACAATAATCAGTAAGCTTCAGAAAATCATCTCTTAACATCACTCCAAATCTACGATACAAGAGGTCCCTTGTCAGCGTTGATAATGAAGAGAATATAACACAGCTTTGTCTTCAGATCTCACCCTCCAAAATTGTTTACTTTGTTGCAATTTTTTTTTTCGTGAAATCCGAATATAACAAAACAATCTTTCATGGAACGTTTCTTGAACACCTTAATGAAAAATGGAAGCCAATGGTACAAGTCAGTAATGAATTGTTATCATATAGGGGGAAGGGAATTTGCATACACATGTATGCACATGCACAGACACACACAAACATTGTGTTTGTGTGTGTTTGTGTGTATAAAAGGCTTCCTTGTCTTTCCTGTTCTCAAAATAGATAAATACATCGCAAGGAAGATGCAATATTATCCTAAATTTTATTATCCGAGGAAGATGCAATATTATCCTAAATTTTATAAATGATTTATCACCCTATCATAAATGCATAAGTTAACAAGTCACAAAAAACGTGACAAGAAAAGAGAAAGAGAGAGAGAAAAAAAAAAACTTAAATACGTCCTGGGAAAAAATACCTCTAAAACGAAAATCGGCTAAAATACTTACAGAAGAAATCCACTAAAACCTCACTGACTACAGTGTCAAATCCTATACCATGGAGATTCAATTTACAGAACTCTACTACAAGTGATAAGTACTTATTTAAGCCCTGTCACGAAAGTATTACGAACCATTTGAAGGTGGCAAGCTTTTTTCAAACCTCTTTTAATACTTCTGAACGAAACTCCTCCTTCTTTCGCGGGAGAATCGGACGATGGGCAACATCGTCGGAACTTCTTTTTGTCAGGCACCAAATGGTGCTGAATCCTTACTAGTTTATTCTAATCCCCTTGTGGGACGTTCCGACGAACATTTATCTTCGTCTTTTAGAAGGTATAAGTCCTTCTGTTTATACTTCCCGACTTTTGGGAGGTTTATACTTTGTGTGTGTGTGTGTGTGGTTTATATTAATTTTATTTATGTTCTTTCAACTAGTTTCAAATTGGGGCTTTATACCTCAAAAGGATTTTCATTTTGTGGTAGGTGAACTTTTTTTCTGTAATATGTTAAACCTGTTTCAATATACTTACATTTCTCTCCTTTGAAAAGTGGTGAATCATAATTTTTTTATGTGTCAAGGGAACTATTATAACTTTCTTATAATAAGTTAATTTCTTCTTCTTTGAACTAGTTTGAAATTGATTTTCATTTGTGGTGAGTAAATTTCTGTCATTTTATTTTTAATTTAATCTTAAACTATTTAAGTCATTTCAACCATTTGAGAAAGGGAACTTCCTCACCCATTTTGTGGAGTTTCACATTATTAATTTATCCAGTTGTTGTAAAACCTTTTAAAGATGGAGAACACTCATCGTTTTGTGATTTAATAAATTATACTTTTTTTTTTTACTCTCTCCAATTTACAAATCAAATCAAATTTGTCCATCTTAAATAACAAAATGTAATGTAGAATAGGCTGCCTAAGAAAGGTCACCATCAATAACATGCTAAAAGAAGGACCTAATAGAGTAGTCTGTACAGCTGCGACCGGCAACGTTTCAGTAGCTTCCTAATGACTTCCAGACAAACACGTTAAAATAATTATTTAATTCTTTGATTGTCTATTCTTTTTGGGAGAATGAATATAACATAAAAAGTTTTAAGAAATATTTCAGTTATTACACAATATTTTTGAGGTTTTTGTCTTTTTGTTGGCCTACCTTTGTTTCAAAACTCATTAAAAAAAATGAAACTGTAAAAAAGCTTAAAATATATATCGATTTAAATGAAATGCGGTAGAGTGAGTGTGTCACCCACGTCTCCAGAAAGCGCTGCCAGATGCGCGATCCATGACGTGCTTTAACCTTAAATAAAATACAAACTACTGAGGTTAGAGGGCTGCAATTTGATATATTTGATGATTGGAGGGTGGATGATCAACAAACCAATTTGCAGCGACCTAACCTCTGTAGTTATTTAGT
>NC_087223.1:12321280-12333780 GCF_015104395.2 Macrobrachium nipponense
CTACCGGAGAAATTAATTCTTTAAAGCAGAAAAAAGACATAAAACAATAACAATAGGAATATCCACCAACAGGGGAAGGTTGACGAGATCAAATTTGGCTGGTTCGAAAAAAATGATTTTAATGAACGAAAATAAAGAAAGCCTAATTAAAATATATGATGAAACGAATTTCTTGTTTATTATACAAAAATCGGAAGCCAAGTTCTGATCGAATAAGCAAGGGACGATCCGTCCTCCGGCTTACTCGGGATGCGTGCGAGATTTTCCCCTAGCGCCTGAATTGTAAATTATATTCTTAACTGTTAACTGCGAAATTAAAACGCGCTGAAATCTAACGGTCAAATAGAGCGTAGCTTCACCAACGAAAATTAAAATAAATACGCCTATTTTATTAGAAATAATTGTTCTGTTCTATATAACATGCCCATTATTTATTTTATAACAATTTTCATTCAATATATACATCATAAATATATCCTAAAATTCCCTCATCTTTAACTCAACGCGAAACACCTTTTTCAGACGTTTTTAGGCACTTACATAGACCTTTCCTAAGCCCCTCCACCCCCAACAACAATCAAGTAAATTGTAGGCTTACTCCCTAAGTAATCGAAAAATCTTTAATTTGTAATGCCGTAAACCACTGTTGCCAAAATAATGACAAACAGAGTTAATGTACGCAAAGCACCAATATGGCTAATGCAACGTAGGTTAATGTTGGCAATACTGGAAACCAGGGGTACCAACACAATACTGAAATACCAGATAATGTTTCAACATTAGTATCAACGCAAAAGTGGCTGATACAAGGAACTGCAAACATTAATGTTGGCAACATTGATACAAGCGTATATGTCAGAAATGCCACAATATTGACGAAAGAAAAGCGTTGCTAACGTGATAACAGACTTAAAGTAATATGCTTTACTGAAACCTCAAACCCAATGGTTCAGAAAGTTTTCTGTACAGCGTATAATGCTGAATGAAACTCTCAGTCACGGCCCTTGAAATTTTCACCCACGGCCAGATGGTGCCCTGTCCTATAGCGGCACTATAGAAGATTCACATCAACCGTGCATCTGATGCCTAGGCCAGTCCCTAACGACGCTCCTGATTGGCTGTTGATAAGCCAAGCACAGGGCTGGAAACTTTCAGCCTCTCTCGAGAGTTCACAGAGGCAGGATGTATGTTCCACCTCTCCTGAAGGATAAGTCTTTCAGGAGAGGTGGAACATACATCCTGCCTATGTAAACTCTCTCGAGAGAGCTTTCGGGCCTGTGATTGGCTTATCAACAGCCAATCAGGAGCGTCGTTAGGGACTGGCCTAGGCCACATGCACGGTTGATGTGAATCTACTATAGTAGATGCACGATCATGGCTAAATTCTAACCTTAAATGTAATAAAAACTATCGAGGCTAGAGGGCTGCAATTTGGTATGTTTGATGACAGGAGGGTGGATGATCAGCATACCAAATTGCAGCCCTCTAGCCTCAGTAGTTTACGAAGATCTGAGGGGGGACGGAGAGACAAAGCCACCCCACAATCATTGTCTTTTTACAGAAAACTGCAAAACCCTTTTAACGAAGCCACTATTACCAACAACAGAAAGACGTAACATAGCAACACGCTTTCCTGGGCGTTCTACAACACAAATGATCGCATTTATTTCTCTCGTTTGCCCCCAGGGAGATCAAATGTCTCTCTCTCTCTCTCTCTCTCTCTCTCTCTCTCTCTCTCTCTCTCTTTCCTCTTGTTTTTTTCTCTTTTTTTCATTTTCTCCCCTGAAGCCTTTCTACGCCACCTGAGGTGTCATTTTGGAGGGTTTAAGAGAAGCTCATGTCGCCGTGAGAGAACACGATCAAGAAGCTACCCGCCCATTCTTTCTCCTTTTAGCGTTTTGCTTTTAGGGAAAGATCAACGGATTCCTGTGAAATATTAAGTATAGAATCTCCATGCATGACTTACCTTTGATAATGTGTCCATTCATAAATGATTGACCTTTGATATGCGTCCATTCATAAATAAATTGACCACCTTTGATAATGCGTCCATTCATAAATAAATTGACCATTCTTAGATGAAACTGATACACTGCTTCAGCAACAAGTTATACTCAGCAACGATACTTCAATGATGCTTCCATTCGTAAATGAATTTATAATTCTTAGATGTAAGTTAAATAAAAAAAAATGCATCTCTTTAGTATCTAGTTTACTCAGCATCTCTTTATTATCTAGTTTACTCAGCAAAGAGCAAAGACCCCAAAGGCTGTCTTTGCAAACAGCTTAATTAACAAGGTGAGACAACCGAATTAAAAAACTCAAATAGATCTTACCTGAGTGCAGGATTGAGGAGGGCACCAACCCTTTCAGCTCAAAAGTCTGAAAATGGACGAAAAAATATATTAGATTTAAGCCTCTATTATAGATAACAACACTAATAACCTACTTAGAATTAGAAGACGAAGACTTTTGCATCAGGAAAGTAAATATGAGATAAATAACTTGAAACTATATTTAACAATATCTGCCTGCAGGTTTTTGCATCATCTGTATATCAGGAAGGTAGACATGAGCTACATAACTTGGAAATATATTTAACTACATGTTTGCAGAAAATATCGTCAGTGGTGGTACAAGGAAAGAGTAGTTGCATAGAGTGGTGAAATAACGAAAAATTATTAACACAATATTATTAACACAGTCTTTCACTGACCATTCAA
Source organism: Macrobrachium nipponense (assembly GCF_015104395.2). NCBI lineage: Eukaryota > Metazoa > Arthropoda > Malacostraca > Decapoda > Palaemonidae > Macrobrachium > Macrobrachium nipponense. The sequence goes on from NC_087223.1 coordinate 12,324,004, forward strand.
GGAGTGGGTCAGTGACGAGGAAAACTTGCATCTATTAGGAGCCACCCTTCATGGAGGAAATATATTCATAGCAGAGGAGGGGACTGTATTTATATCTCCCTGAACATGGGAGGAGGGAAGGATGGAATAGTATATTTTGGTGTCCAAGATAATCTCCCCTCTTAACTCCCTCCTTCCAAGCACGATGATGGGGCTTCTCAATGCCTCATCTCCCTCCCTCCCTCCCTCCCGCAGCCCCTCATTCCTCCTCCAACCACCTCATGACAGATCTCCCTGGAAATTCAATCTATCAGTTCATTTGGAGGTCTTCTGTCGTCGGCTAAACTTCCATCTAAGCTCTGGCTGATCTGTCTATTGGACTCCTCTGGATAAAAGGGTATTGATTGACGTAAGAACAACATCAACAACAACAACAACGGCAGCAACAACAAGAACAGCAGCAGCAGCAGCAGGGAAAACAACGGCAAAAACAACGCCATTAGTTAAAACAATAATGGTTTGAATGGAGCAAATATGGCTGAGTTGAAAGGCTACTTGCTGCCTCTTAGACAAAAAGACGTGATCTTATATTCTCTCTCTCTCTCTCTCTCTCTCTCTCTCTCAATCGGAGATCCGAGGAGCCACGTGATCGATCCGTGGGCGAGAAAAAAACGGCACTAATGTTAATAAAACTTTAATTTTGATAAATAATAATTACATACCTGAGGTTATAGTTGATTCCACAGAGGAGAGAGAGAGAAAAAAAAATATTCAGATGCCTCTCTGTGTGTCTGTCCGTCTGTTTCACAAGGTGCTCAACACTGCAACACTTCAGAACACTTGTTTAAATCCTCGCTCCTCGATCAAGTTGCCCTATCTATTAAAAGTGATTAACAAAGCCCATCTGAGTGTCTTATTGGCCCGTGAGAGTTCCAAAGTAAATATTATCTTATATCCGGCTTCGATATTGCATCGTTTCGAGTTCGAACGGAGCTCGAATGGGCACGACGAATTCGAAGACTGCCCCGTGCTCGAATGGTACTCGTGAAGCCCCCAAAGGTACAGAATAAATTACAGAAAAAGTCGACGGTACTAGTGAAGACTCCAGGGGTACAGAATAAATTACAGAAGTAGTCGAAAGTAGTCGTGAAGTCTACGGGGGTACGGGGGTACAGAATAATTGCAGAATAAGTGGAACGGTACTCGTGAAACCTCTAGGGGTACAGAATAAATTACAGAATAAATCGATGGTACTCATGAAGCTTCCAGGGATACAGAATAAATTACAGAATAAGTCAACGGTACTCTCGAAGCCTCCAGGGGTACAGAATAAATTACAGAATAAATCGAACAGTGGTCGCGAAGCCTGTAGGATACAGAATAAATTACAGAATATTCGAAAGTACTCGTGAAGCCTCCAGTGGTACAGAATAAATTACAGAATAAGTCGACGGTACTCGCGAAGGCCCCAGGGCTAGAGAATAAATTACAGAATAAGTCCACGGTACTCATGAAACCTCTAGGGGTACAGAATAAATTACAGAATAAATCGACGGTACTCGTGAAGCCTCCAAGGGTACAGAATAAATCACAGAATAAACCGACAGTACTCGTGAAACTTCTAGGGGTACATAATAAATTACAGAATAAATCGACGGTACTCGTGAAGCCTCCAGGGATACAGAATAAATTATAGAATAAATCGACGGTACTAGTGAAAGCCTCTATTGGCACAAAATAAATTCCAGAGCAAAACCAGTTGTGTTTTCGTTTTTGGACACGATTCAAACTCGAAAATAAACACAAGGACGTGAAATTGCGTATTGATTCGAATTGCAAACACCTCCAAAAAAAGCTCCTAAAGTATATTTAGTTTACAATCTGTCATTTCGGACAGAATAGCTTGTGTTCGAAAAAACAAAATGATAATGATAATTCTCAACACCACTCACAAAGGATTCAATTTCAACAAGATTCAATAAGGGTTCGTAAACCATATATGAATTAAGAGTTTTGAATTCAAACTCAACTTACAAATATTTGAATTCAAACATATACGAAATATCTCTGATTTTGAATATTTGAAAATATCCTAATTTGTGAAGAATTTATCATCATTAATATGATTATTTACGATTGTATAAATAATACATACATACGTACACGCATACATGCATACATACATGCATACCTCATGATTTCGCCATAGTCTTAATTGTACATACATGCATACATACATCATGATTTCGTCATCACCTGAATTATACATACATACATCAGGATATCCTTATAATCTGAATTATACATACATACATACATACATATATACATACACAAAGGATAGTGATACAAATACATAAATAATAAACAGTTATCTGTGTACACATACAAAAATAAACCTACAATGTATCAGTAAGGAACTACATACATACACACACACACACACACACAACACACACACCCACACAAAGCACCTGACATACACGCATCAATTTGACAGGACACAAGCAAATGGGCGTGAGGTATTGTATTTCATGCCCGGAAAAACCGATTCGTAATTGTCGGTAATCGAATCGTGAATAATTATTTTGGGTCCTTTAAATAATCGCCTTCCATTAGTTAATGACATGAAAGCAACGTCAGAGCTGGTTTGAGAGGAATAAGGGAGGAGGAGGAGGAGGAGGGGAGAGGCGATGATAAAAGGGGAATAGGAGTAAAATTTTGCTAATATTGCGTTTAGCGATGAGAGTGCCAGGGAGACAAATTGATAAGGAAAGAGGAATTAAGGTAATACACATAATATTGGGAGAGAAGCGATGATAAAAATGGAATAAGGAAAATTATGCTAAAATGACTTTGACGGAAGGGGGAATTTTTTTTTCTTCTATTTTTGAAGGCGGTAGGTAGCAGAGAAGCGATGATAAAAGAGGAACAAGGAAAATTATCCAATAATCTACTTGAACGAAGCGAATGAGCGAGGGAGAAAGTTGATAACAGTCCAGGAATTAAAATAAATATAATAATTGCTTTTGTTTTAAAGGAGGTCAATACGAGAGAAGCGCTAAGGAGAATAGAAAAAAATTCATGCTAAATGAAGAAGTATAAAGACAAGAAGATAATAAAATGGTGGAAGAGACTTTGAAAGAAAGGAGGGAGAACTTGAAAAATCTACAATAAAGGAGGCATATAGCAATTCACGATAAAAATGACAATAACGAAAAGGATGGGAATATAAAGTGAATGAAGGAGGAAGGAGTTGCAAACTCAACGATAAAGAAGAGAAATAAAGATACATGAATAAAGGAAGATGTAGAAAGGAGTGAGAGGATATCTGTCATGATTAAAAGTAAAGAGACAGAGAAAGTCAGAAAGAGACAGACAGGACGGAAAGTGAGGAATAACCATAAAGATAAGAAAATAACTTAAAACGAAAGGTCGAAATAGACAGATAGATTGGTCGATAGATAATTCGAAATCATGTCATCATACGCATTTCGGAATTTTTGGGGAATGAGAAATAATGTGAATGAAATACAAAAAGAAAGGAAGAGAAAATATAGGATAAAGTAAAGGAGAGAGAGATAATTTTTTTTAAGAGTAAGCTTCCATTACGCCAGCACGGGCTCTTGCTCCAAGAGAAACCCTTTGAAGAGAGAGAGAGAGAGAGAGGAGAGAGAGAGAAGAGAGAGAGATAATTTCTTTTGAAAGATTTAAACTTTCCCCTTAACGCCCAGCCACGGTTCTCTGTTGCTCCAGGAAGAGACCTCTTGAAGAGAGAGAGAGATTTGAGAATGACGGGATGAGATGGAGATGCTGAGTGGGAAACGTTCGAGAAGCGGAGAAGAAGAGAGAAGGAGAGGAGAGGGAGAGAAGAAAAACGCCGCCTTTCAAGGTACTAGCATTCGTTCAGGTCAGTAGGTAAGAGGGAAGAAAAAGAAGAAGAAGAATAAGAAGAAGAAGAGGAGGAGGAGGAGGAGGAGGAGGAGTAAGCAGCCAAGATACGACGATTCTCCCAGAGGTCAGCAAAGGTCAATCTCGGCGCAGCTGAACCAATGGAGGGATGTTTGCGTTCCATTCCTACGAGGTCACGCCCCAGGCGACACACACACACACACACACACACACACTTGCCGTTTTGACCAGCCATCGAGTGGCCCTCTCGAAAGCTCTCAATTGAATACCCCTCTTAGAGCACTAAGTGAAACAACAGCGCCAAGGGTCTTGTAGTAGGACCTTGTCTGATTTAAGGTGGGTGCCGTGGTAGGGGGGCCAGATGGCTTGGGCCTGGCTTGAGGTGAAATCCACAAGAAGAAGAAGAAAAAGAAGAAGAAGAAGAAGAAGACAGATATAAAGAAGAATAAAAAAAGAGAATATAATGAGATAAATCGAGACCAAAAATTATGTCAAGACTACAATACATTCAGATACATGTTGCCTGCTTTACCAAAATATCTTCCAGTCATTGACATTTTCGTTTACAGATGCTAAAAAGTCATAGGCACCGTTTTCCTTAATAATAGAGTCGTTCATTCCCACTAAATTAAGTGTTACCATTTTTCACTTGGTCATGACACTCTTAAATTCACTTCGGAAGTTAGTCAATCTTATGATAAAAAAACAATCGTAAAATTCCTTTCGTTAGTTTTCATGTAATTTTGATAAGAAACTTGTACAACCCCTTTCCATAGCCTCTGTAACCCTTTTTTCATATAACCCTTTTTTCATCATTTTGATTTCTGGTCCATTCAATCCTCTGTATAGCAGTATTCCTCTATATATAACCCTTCCTATGCCAGCCTTGAACCTACAGTCTTCATGAATCCTCATTCAACCCTCTCTATATCACCTTTAGATTCTTTCCATGTAACCCTTCCTATACCAACCTATAGGTCTCCATACATCCATACAACCCTTTGAGCATCAATTTATAAAACCCCATCTTCATATAACCCTCACTGTATCATCATTCTTTTAGCCCCGTCTCAACACAAAGTAAGGACTTCCTTCCATAAAGCATTGATTGTAAATCATCATTCTCTCTCTCTCTCTCTCTCTCTCTCTCTCTCTCTTCTGCACGAACCTACAACCCCTGTACATCATCTTACAACCCTTCAGCCCTCCAAAACAACCCTCCCCCACATCCTCCCACCACTATAAACCCCCCCTTTCCCCCTACCAATCATTGCCCGGATGGATCTGAAACGCACTTTCTTAAACAGAGACCGAGATGAAAGGACAGATCGCGTTTCAGACTCGTATTCTGGCCCCTTTTCCTCTAATTTTAGATCCGGAATCCATTAATTCTGTTTATCTATTATGACTGCCGCTGGGAGCTTTAGTTTCTCGGTTTTTAGTTGGTATATTCTCTCTCTCTCTCTCGTCTCTCCAACTCTCTCTCTCTCTCAAAGGTAATTGTTTTTGGTCTTCGCTTTTTGATGGGTGGTACAAATACAAGATTATCTAAATAACCTTGCATGGATAAAGATATTCCTGTACTCTCTTAATTGAAATCTGTGTGTGTGTGTGTGTGTGTAACATTACGAGACACCTTGCACACTCAAACTAAGGATACAAGACAGGTTCTGTGTAGGGAAAAACCATACGATCTGTATACGTAAACAAACATAAGTATACAGTCATACACAATATATATACAATATATTATATATTATATATATATATATATATAGATATATATATATATATATGATATATATTTATTATATATATATATATAATGAACACCGCTACATTTTTGCCCTTTTAGTATACTAACAAAGCAACACCTAACTACATTGTACCCCCGGCCAGCTGCGCCACCACTATACAAAAAGCACTTAAGAAACTGACCACTAGATAAACATAACCAAACACCGCAAGACTTGAGCAGTCACCCTTCGAAGAAAACACCCCATAAAAGCCGCATAGAAAACGGGATTCATCCAGTTCCCAATCCACTGTCTAGCAGAACAACGATCATCATTCGTCACCAATTGTGGCCTCAATGGGATCGCCAATCTTCACCAATCGTCGCGTCCACGCACGGACATGCCTCGGGAATGTGGCTACAATAAGACGGGGCCGAAGTACGACTTGATATTGGTCGCAGCTGACGTGGAGTGGAGGAGTAGGAGGAGGAAGAGAGAAGAGAGAGAGAGAGAGAGAGAGAGAGACTATGGCCTCATCAGTCAAGCACGCCATGTTCGTCGAAGATGTGACGTAGAACTTTTTATTCATTCATTTTTTTGTATTTGTTGCTAAAATGGGCATTTATTTTAAAGATAACGACCATGATAGTAATATATTTTGTTACAATTTTAAGAAATATATCATGGGAAATATACAATAACATGGACAAATAAGAAAGAATAATCCAAAAAGGAAAGCCACAAAGCTACAAAAATTTCACCCAAAATACGACAACTTCTCAGAATGCATGACATGTTTAGATGTTTAGCAACGTACGAGAACTCTGAACTCCGGAAGGAAGAATAAACTTAATATAGAAATACAATAACAGGAAAAAAAATAAGATGGCGTTTCGAAGAATAATCCAAAAAGGAAATCCACAAAGCTTTAGATATTTCCCCCATAATACGACAACTCTTCTAAGAATGCATGACATTTTTAGCAATGTACGAGAACTCAAAACCGCGGAAGGAAGACATAAATATATCAAGGATCCCTGAAGACATTTTTTGTTGACATTCATGTTTCTGATAAATAGATATTAAAAATAAAAATGTTTAAATTAAATTGTCTATTAATTTACCTCATCTTAACCTCCATTCGACTGCCAAGGTTAATTGAAAAATATTAGATAGAATTTTAATAATCTTATATTTCCACAAATTCCAGGAGCTGGTGCCAATGACTCCGAGGACGGATTGATTTCCAGTGGCTTTGAGGAGCGATTTGGCTCCAGTGGAATCCGAGGCGACAGTAAAAACAATAATCTAAGTCACCTTATGTTCATTTCAAGATTAAATTACTTAAAGCCGATTCTTATTAATCTTTCATTTAAATAGCAAATTCTGAAAGAAGTCTGTACTTCAAAATTTAGACGAACTCGTTCAAATCTATTCAAGACCTCTCTCTCTCTCTCTCTCTCTCTCTCTCTCATTAATTGAAAAATGGCTCAGTACAAAGACCTTTGCACATCGAAGGAATTCTTTTGACATCACGAGGTCTGACCACTTCAGGGATAAAGGTTCTGTGATACAAATGCTATAGAATACTTGGTATTCACTGCAATAAACCGAGTTATTTCCTGATGAATTGAAAGACAGGAATTCATTGGAAACGGAGAGAGAGAGAAGGAAGCGAGAGAGTATGAGAAAGAGAGAGAGAGACGAGAGAGAGAGGAAGAGAAAGAGAGAGAGGAGAGAGAGGTATATATATGTGTGTGTGTGTGCATCGTTTGATACTTTTTGTACGTGTAAACAAGCAACGGCAACACCCATAAAAAAAAAAAAAAAAAAAAAAAAAAACCCCCCAAAAAAAAAAAAAAAAAAAAAAATAGGCCCTCTCCCCAAAAATTAAATAAACAAGCCAAGATTAATAATAATAATAATAATATAATAATAATAATAATAATAATAATAATAATAATAATAATAATAATATTTTTTCGTCAACCGAATCACGCTACTATCACACAAAAGCAATCCACCCACGTGAGGTGGAAAAAAAAAAAAAAAAAAAAAAATCGTCCGAAAAGAAATCAGACGCCAAGGTCATGCCACCCAGCACTTCCGGCGCGTTCCGAGAATAAATACCGCCAAGGCAAATCTCCTGAAAGGTTAGAAGGTCAACCCGAGAGGTCACACGACCCTTAAACTGTCGAGCTATACTTGGAAGAGCAAATCTATTCATAACCCAGTCGGTTTTCACTTTTCAAACGAGTGGGGTTTCTTCATATGGCTGGGCGATTTAGATTTCAGCTCGATCCGCTTTGTTGATGCCAGCGTTGGGCACCTACCCTGGGCGTCCTTACCTTGTGGTAGGGCGTGAGAGGGAATCAGACGCCTGGTGTGGACCTCACATGTCTGTAACGCTACAAAACAAGTTTTATCTAGTCGTTATACATGGTTTAAAAACGATTTTATATCTTATTTTATTATTATTATTATTTTTTTCCAGCATTTACACCTATCCCAGGCGATTGAGAGGGAACCAGACGCCCGTCGTGGACCGCAGAACTCCGCATCTTTAAATAAAAACCAATATCGAATCATTATTTGAACCTCATGATACGAACCTACGCAATCTCCCCCAAAAGAGGCACAAGCAAAGGTCATTTCTATTTGGGGAAAGCGATCCTCAAGTTCTTATCAATTCCCCACCCACCCCCGGCTTCAAACTACGCGCCGGAATCATCCTCACTCACGGCGTTCCCCTAGGGGATGAGCGAGGGTCCCTGTCCATTCGAGGGGAAACGATCTCACCTCGGAGGGCATCAATTTACCCGATTCCAATAAATATCTTTCGAGGGTTTTGCTCTTTTTTTGTGGGGAAGGGTGTTCATCTCTATTGCTGGCCGAATGACTTCATCTGCGGTGGGTCTTCGATGAGATAAGAAGGAGAGGAGCGAGAGAGCGAGAAGAGATAAAGTAAGAGAGGAGGTGGAGGGGGGAAAAGGTGAATGAAAGGAGGAAGGAGAAGAAGTACGAAAAGGAATGAGTAAACGAGGAAAATTCTAAGCCTCATTGCACGTGAATATCAAGCGGTCGCATTCCATCAAATGACAGATCATTCTGATATGAAAATACCTTAATAAAACTGCAATATCGACATGAAGAAATATGACGCGTTATTTGGTAATTAATTACTGCTATGAATTTATCTTGCTCTACTGTCAATTTCAATCATAACTTTGCCGTGTCATGGCTCGTACAAAATCTACGGCATTTGTGTGACGAGTTTCGTCTTGCCTTGATTAAATCATTAAAAAATGATAATTATTATATTTTCATTATATTGTGGTTACGTTGACCTATGCCGTGAATTTGTACCTGCAGTCAGATGACTACGGTGGGTCGCAAGTAAAGCAAAGAAGAGTATTGAAGGTAACAGGGTCCTTGGTAAGAAAAAATACAGAAGTTCTGTCTATCTAATTTTCAATATGATTTGAAGATTTGAAATAAATGGATATTGGCGTCTTCTCAGGCCAAGACAATAGGGGGTGTCTAGTAACCTCACTCTTATGGAAATATATTATTGGTATTTAATAAAGCTATGAATATTTAGACTGAAATAAAAAGAAAATATGAAAAATTATTTGATAAAGCCATGAGGAATATTTAAACTTAAATAAACAGAAATTAAATGAAAAAACATAATCAACCATGAGGAATATTTAAACTGAAATAAACAGAAAATATGAAAAAAATATTTAATAAAGCAATGAAGAATATCTAAAATGAAATAAACAGAAAATATGTGAATTTTTTAATAAAGACATGATGAATATTTAAACAGAAATAAACAGAAAATATGAAAAATTATTTAATAAAAACATGATGTATATTTAAACTGAAATAAACAGAAAATATGTGAAATAATTTAAAATAAAGCTATGAATATTTAAACTGAAGTAAAAAGAAAATATCAAAAATTATTTTAAATAGGATGAATATTTAAACTAAAACTAACATAGATTATGAAAAATCACAGCCAAATATTCATTACGTTAAATAACCTTAAAATTCGAATGGATATTGATATGAGAATTTTCCTTTGAACTACGATAAATCTAACAGCGTGAAAAAGATAATCGAAGTTACAAAAAGGTAAATA
>NC_087223.1:12338780-12353780 GCF_015104395.2 Macrobrachium nipponense
TTTGGCATTTATTTGAAATAATCTTTTTAAATGGTTATTTCTAAAGTATCTGTGATACCCGCTACTCTTTTGTTTGCATTTTGCATTTGCGAAAATCAAAGTGCCTCCGGAAAGTTGGTTTGTCTGGAATCACTCTGTTCCAATACTTTTTCCAGGAGGACGTTGGAAAAATGTCGGCCTCAATACTATTTCCAGGAAGACTAGACAAACCTCCGTTCCCATACTATTTCCAGGTAGGACTGGAAAAACCTCGGCTCCAATACTATTTCCAGGAGGACTGGAAAACCTATGACTCCAAAACTATTTCCAGGAGGACTGGAAATACCTCTATTCCAATACATTTCTAGGAGGACTGGAAAAACCTCTGTCTAATAAGTTTTCCGGGAGGACTGGAAAAACATCTATTCCAATACTATTTCCAGGAGGACTGGAGAAACCTCCGTTCCAATACTATTTCCTGGAGAACTGGAAAAACCTCGGTTCCAGTACTATTTCCAGGAGGACTGGAAAACCTCAGTTGCAATACTATTTCCAGAAGGACATTGGAAAAACCTCTGTACACCAATAAGTTTTCCAGGAAAATGCTGGAAAAACCTCCGTTCCAATACTATTTCCAGGAGGACTGAAAAAACCTCTGTCCCATACTATTTCCAGGAGGACTGAAAACCCTCGCCTCCAATAATATTTGCAGGAGGACTGGAAAGCCCTCGGCTCTAATACTATTTCCAGGAGGACTGGAAAAACCTCAGTTTCAATATTATTTCCAGGAGAACTGGAAATCCCTCGGCTCCAATACTATTTCCAGAAGGACTGGAAAAACCTCGGCTCCATTACTATTTTCAGGAGGCAGGATGGAAAAACCTCTGGTTTTCCAATACGATTTCCTGAGGACAGGGAAAAACCTGCTATACCAATACTATTTCCAGAAGGACTGGAAAAACCTCGGCTCCATTACTATTTTCAGGAGGACTGGAAAAACCTCCGTTCCAATACTATTTCCAGGAGGACAGGAAAAACCTCTATTCCAATACTATTTCCAGGAGGACTGGAAAAACCTCGGTTCCAGTTCTATTTCCAGGAGGAATGGAAAACCCACGGCTCAAGTACTATTTCCAGGAGGACTGGAAAAACCTCTGTTCCAATACTATTTCCAGGAGGACTGGAAAACCTCAGTTCTAGTACTATTTCCAGGAGGACTGGAAAAATATCTGTTCCAATACTATTTCCAGGAGGACTGGAAAAACCTCGGTCCCAGTACTATTTCCAGGAGGACTGGAAAAAACTAAGTTCCTGTACTATTTCCAGGAGGACTGGGAAAACATCTGTTCCAATACTATTTCCAGGAGGACTGGAAAAACCTCGGTTCCAGTACTATTTCCAGGAGGAATGGAAAAAACTCAGTTCCAGTACTATTTCCAGGAGGACTGGAAAAACCTCTGTTCCAATACTATTTCCAAGAAGACTGGAAAAACATCTGTTCCAATACTATTTCCAGGAGGACTGGAAAAACCTCGGTTCCAGTACTATTTCCAGGATAACTGGAAAACCCTCGGCTCCAGTACTATTTCCGGAGGGACTGGAAAACCCTGTGTCTAACGGACATGCAACAAATACACTGCCAACTGCGTAGATCCGATTAATAAACGAGATAATCCGTCGAATCACAAGGGTACTTCCGAGCTCTCGAGAGCGATCGTCCCTCAAAATTGGAATTCCTAAATTAAACCGAGACGAGGATTAAACAGAGAGAGAGAGAGAGAGAGAGAGAGAGAGAGTGAGAGAGAGAGAGGGGAAATGCTCCAGTAATTATAGTAAATAAGGGGACCTCGCGTATAGTAGGGCATTCCCCTACCCGGAGTCGCTACGAGTCTCGGGTTACGTTCCAATAATGACGCTCGCTATGGCGATGGTCGGATGGGGGATGGAACTTTTCCGCCCCTCTCCTTTTTTTTATCGTCCTTTTTTCTCTCCTATTCTGTTTTTTCCCTTACTGGTTTTGGTTGTTTTTCTTCCCTCTGCCGCCTGCGTTTGTTGTCTTTATTAAGTGGCAGCGGAGGTTGTCTTAGTCTCTCGTTTTGTTGTGATTTGCAAGATGTTTTATTTGGTAGTCCGGGAGACGTCACCCATGGACCTTTCAGAAGAGTTTGTTGATGTTGATCGATTCTGACGGTTGATTTTGGCGGGAGATTTTGGCGGGAGATATGATGACTGTGTGACACTTCTTCCGTCTAATTATTTGCCTTCTGTCCAAAAAATAAAGTCTAAAATCCTCCATAAACTGCTCAAAACCCCGCATAAATGAAAGCATAACCTCTGAACGAAAAAAACTAACCTCAGAAGCCACTTAGAATTAATTAAATAGAAGTGAAAAAAAAGCAGACTAGACGAATTTCATGTGTCTGTGTAACCTTATCCTGGGAGGTGAAAGGTTCCATTAATTTCTGGGGCTGGAAATACTGCAATTGTAAAAAGAGCTTCGCCCAAAGTGAATGCCTTTTTTTTTCTTTTTTTTTCTCCTTTTTAGGATGGTTGTGTGGTTTTCATATTAAGGCCATTTTCGTAGACTGAAAGATATTGTATAGAAATACTATTACTAATACTAGTGTCTTCACATATAAATTCTAAAATAATCTAAGCTTCCAAATTGGTTTTTGAGTTATTATGATTATTATTATCATTATTATTATTATTGCACTTAACAGAGACAATAAAAATTAACTGTGATGTATAGGGATTAAAATAACCGATACAAACTAAAATTAATTTGTACAAAAAAAGAAAAAAAGTTCACAAATAGACAAAAGAATTCTCATTACAAAATCAGTATTGAGAAAGCTACTGTTAGTACTATTAATTATCATTGCTACTGTCATTATAAAAATATATTACAGTTATTTTAGTCATTATTAAAAAAACATCATTTTTAATAAAACCAATTAATTATCATTATTTCCATCATCAACATTATAAAAAAGATTGGTATTTTTAACAAATAATTTTCACCATACCACATTGTCATTTTTTGTAGTAAATTAGCGATACCTGGCAACTCCTACAATGACTACAATGATCGATTATGTAAATAATGACACAGCAAAAATAGGGGGAGGGGAGATAGTTAGTCCTCAGATGAGTGAACATGTGGGGATGCTAAAGAGGATGTTTTGATGATAATGTTTGTGTGTGTGAGAGAGAGAGAGAGAAGAGAGAGAGAGAGAGAGAGAGAGAAGAGAGAGAGAGAGAGAGCAAATGGTTTATTACAACTCATGAAAGATGGTTGTATAATATACTGTCAAAACGACGCTAAGAAAAAGTCTGGACGGTAAGTCCCGTCTCAAGGATCGTTTCGCACCGTCCCAAACCTCATACACCAAGATGCCTTCACGCTGCAAAACTTATATCAAGGCCATTAGCGAGACAATTTGATCCTGGGCTGGATGACGGCAATTCTACGAAAGGAATCTATTTGCTGAATATTATACATATTACAAAATAGTTCCAATACTATTTCCAGGAGGACTGGAAAAAGTATTGCAGTTTACAGAGAAGGAAAACAAAATATTCTCAGGGAAAGAGAATTGACTGATGCAAGAATTGATGGAGGAAAATTTACAGGTGACTCAAACGATAACTGATAGAAAATTTAGATAGACGTAAACACACTTGTCGTTTGATATGAACTCTCATCTTCAGTTCTGTAAAGAGAGATTTGTACTCTGCTTAAACCGAATCATAGATATGCATGATATATATAAACCACACACATACATACACAAATATACATACTATGGAGAAATACTGGGTAATGTGAATCACGTAAAATATAAATACTGAAATTTGACGACAAAACTTCAATTCCAGGAGGATTTTGAAACCACTGCTTGATCCACCATGCTACCGAGACCATGAGATGAAAGTAAAAAAAATGCAACTGTAAATGCTTCGAGTCTCATCAAACATCACTAACTTAAAACACCTTCATTTCATTTCCTCTGCTGATGAGTAGATAACAAATTAGCCAGCTATTTCACTGGTAAGGGGTTCCGATATCTAAGGAGGTTGGTATTGTAGGAAGATGATATGGTTTGCATGTTTCATGTGGACAAATATCCGTTCGTACTGACGTATGAAAAAAGAGTATACTACCACACTTTTTCCCCTACAAAGGGAATATTGCTGGTGTTAGTTACATATCAAGAGAAAATATAAAAAAAAATATATTAGAAGCAGATAAGGAATGCTAGCAGAAAGTATATAAAGCAAATAAGAAGTTCCAGTTAGAGGTAAAAAAAACTTAATACCACAAAATGTCTAATATTTTCAGAAAACAACAACAAAAGAAAAGCAAAAACAACAGGTCACCCAGACCGTAAAGAAAAAAGTAAATAATATTAATTAACTTGTATAAAACTCCCCCAGCATCCATGGCACACTATCTTTATTTATTTTTTTTTACTTTATTTTTTGAGAGAAAAAAAAAAACTCTTGAACATTTTCTCTTCTGTCTTCCATTAAAGGAATGTAATTGGATACTCTGCGGTGAATTCTCTCCTCCTTCTAATGTCCCCAGGGGAATGTTCGCGTATGTGAAAGTGTGTGTGTGTGTGTGTATGTGTATGTGTACGTGTGTGTACCTTTCATTATGGTAAAATGATGTATGTTTGCAATGTTTAAAAATTTTACATTGTGCATTTTCTCATACAGAAAAGTACACACAAACATACACACAAACACACATTTTATATATATTATATATATAGATAATATTAGGAGATATATATATATATATAGATATATATATTTATATATATATATATTATATATATATATATATATATGTGTGTGTGTGTGTGTGTGTGTGTGTGTGTGTGTGTGTGCGCGCACGCAATGCAGTATAATTGACAAGTAAATCTTGCATAATTTTTTTTATTACATTGTGGACACCTGACCTGGGATAAAAATACAAATTTTTATTGAAATCCACCGGATACTCTATATACGCATATATCCCTACTCGAATAAAACAATAATATGATACTTCCACAACAATATTTTTCGTTATGAACGGTATAATGGAGCAAGATAAAGTTTCAAATAAAAAAAGACGCAAGTATTTTTCCGATTTTATTATTATGCTGTTAGTAGGGAAATCCAGTTTGAAGTATGGAGTTACGTATGAAATAATGGGTAACCCTGTATATACATATATATATATATATATATATATATATATATATATATATATATATATATATATATATAATATATATATATATATATATATATCGAGCTACAAATGTCCTTTAATATCCAATTCGGTCTACCTCAGAATTAATATATTCTCAAATATGTTAACCGAAGGGGAATTTTCTAGTTGATAACTTGTTGGCCCAGTCGATAACATCACTGAACTCCTGATTTCTCCTCTGTCCGCTGGGCGCTGCTGGCTCGAACCCACGAGAGGACGAAATTATATTAACTAAAATGAATTCCCCTTCGGTTGACATGTACGGAAATATATTAATTGCATGATAGAGTGAATTGGATATTAAAGGACATTTGTTGCTCCCTGTGTGTGTGTATGAATCACGGTGATGTTGTTAAACATTCATCATATTCCTATATTATATGTATATGTATATACTTACATATATACGTATACAGTATATATAAACAATTCTAGATAATACGTGGAGAAATAAACCAGGCATTATCTCCAAACAACCATGTCCTTTCCCCACTCCCCCTTCTGATCTCCACACCGCTCCCCCCCCCCCCCCCCCCCCCCCCCCCCCCCCCCCCCCCCCCCCCCCCCCCCCCCCCCCGCCCCCACACAACCTAAACCTTCCATTTCGAGCATATAGTAACTACGGCAGGTCAGCCACCAAACCCGTTGCCTAGGCAACATCCCAGCAGCCACACCCTTACGTATTGTTCCTGGATGCCACACCTCCTAGATTCCAAAAAGGGTTGCTCTCTCTCTCTCTCTCTCTCTCTCTCAAAAGGAATCATGCGTAGTCTTATGTATAAGATTCAAACCTGTTTATATATATATATATATATATATTATATATATAATATATATATATATATATATATATATATATTCTCAGGACCTGACCATCGCTTTAGCAAAAAATTGGAAAATATAATAGTATCTCGTCTTTCCTAAGTAAGATCTTTTTGTTTCATCTGAAGTTCAAAGTAACTAGTAAATGACAAACGATAATTAAAGACAAAAAGAATTTAATTAACCCTTCCAACATAAATTGAATGAATAATTAACACAAATTAACGACAAAAGATCTTTAATTAACCCTTCCAACATTTTGTGACTTGAGCGAAGGTAAAGTTCTGAAAGCTGGCGTCAATTCCCCGTAGAGATTTATAGTCTCTTCGGTCAGCATTCACAAATTTATCATCTTTAAATTCACTGGGACATAAGACATAGGCTACAGTACAGTTAGATTTAAATGTATAAAGTATCTTTAACTAATATACTCGTGTTCTTTTTATAGTTGAGCAATATTAGATAAATTCACTTTAGTCTGGGAATAACTTAAAAATGGAATTATAAACAATTGCATTTCCTTGGCCAAGATTCGAACTTATTCCTTCAAGATTTGATACACATAGCTGGCAAAGTCTTATTCATTTGATATACAAGTTCATAACACCTATAGTCTAACCTATCAATACTGATTTTTTTTTTAAATCAATCAATAAGTGGAAGACCCAACACAAGGCGCAAGAATATGAATTTAAATTAAAGAAAAATATACAAACGACAAATAAACTTTCTTCTTTCTTTGTATCAGGCCATCATAAACCGCTGATCCATCCCAGTGACGTCATAAACACGAGCTATATTAATTAGATGTGACGGATGTGACACTTTGGTGTGAATACTTCCCCCACCTCCCACTACCAAACGATGCCCCTCTCTCTCTCTCTCTCTCTCTCTCTCTCTCTCTCTCTCTCTCTCTCTCCGTAATTCCTCGCGACATCCCTTAATGAAATAACCGCCTCGACAATCTGTTCCATCTCCCCACTTTGCTAATCTTATCCAGCATCCCATTCCCCAGTGGGGAATTTACCCTAGGGGGTTACGCCCCCTCGAGTTCCCCCGTCACCGCCTCCCTCTTCCATTCGACCCAGGGGATAACTTGAGGGACATTCCCTAGGGGGTTAATAAGGGGGTGCTAACCCGCAAACAATTTGGACACTTGGGGTGTGACTGAGGAGATGCAGATCCATATCTGTGGCTTCGTTCTTAATAATATTAATTGTAATACTTCCTGGCTTATCAATCTACAACTGAGTGTTATAATTATTGTTGTTGTTCTTAAATATATAAGATTAATCTAACAACGGCAAAGGAGCGATCCACAAGAGAGAGAGAGAGAGAGAGAGAGAGAGAGAGAGAGAGAGAGAGAGAGAGAGAGAGAGAGAGAGGAGAACCGCTTTCCAAAAATTGTTTCGAAATACCTCTGTTTATGGGTCAGTGATTTCGAAGGTAATTGATTCGATCTCTCTCTCTCTCTCTCTCTGTCGCTCTCTCTCTCTCTATTGATGGCTTATTGCGTAGTTGTAGAATTAGTAGTGCATTCAGCTCACAAACAGAGGGACAAGCGTTCGATTCCCGACAGGGGCGCGTTCCCTAAAATCTACTGACCTATGCAGTAAATTAAGAGCTCTCTCTTTCTCTCTCTCTCTCTCTCTCTGATCTCTCCTCTCTCTCTCGCTCTCTCTCTCTCTCTCTCTCTCTCTCTCTTTCTCGGATGCTAATCTTTGTAACGACTTGTAACTCTCTTAGTAGTAATATAAGTCTCTCTCTCTCTCTCTCTCTCTCTCTCTCTCTCTCTCTTCTCCCCTAACAAGTGTTTGAGACATCCTAATTCTTGTAACTCCTTGTAAATCTTAGAAGTAATTCTCTCTCTCTCTCTCTTAGAGAGAGGGAGAGAGAGGGAGACATATAGTACTAAGAGAGAAAGAGATAATTATAACTAAGATTTACAAGGAGTTACAAGAATTAGGATGTCTCGAAGACATGTTAGAGAGAGAGAGAGAGAGAGAGAGAGAGACGTATATTACTACTAAGAGAGAGAGAGAGAGAGAGAGAGAGAGAGAGAGAGAGTTATATTACTACAAAGAGAGAGAGAGAGAGAGAGAGAGAGAGAGAGATATCTTTCTCTCTCTCTCTCTCTCTCTTAATAGTAATATACGCCTCTCTCTCTCTCTCTCTCTCTGCAGAAATATAAGTTCTCTCTCTCTCCCTCTCTCTCTCTCCCTTTCTCTCTCTTAGTAGTAATATAAGTTCTCTCTCTCTCTCCCTCTCTCTCTCTTAGTAGTAATATAAGTTCTCTCTCTCTCTCTCTCTCTCTCTCTCTCTGTAAATAAATGCTTATGTTATTACCGAGTGTCTATTAAGTAAACAAAGCTACGACAAACACAGGAGACTCATCCTCCATCAATAAACCTCAAGAAAAAAATCCCAATAAAAAAATAAGGATTCCGACCGGGAGTGGCACATAACGAGGTCCCTAGAGAAGGGATGCGCTTAATTGGGTGGTTTCCCTCGTTACGACGAGACGGCCAGCGAATAGCTCGTTATTGTAGCTGTTACAGCCTGTTACGTTTTCGTAACGATCTTCCTTCAACTCAATCTTGTTATTGTGGCTGTCTGGCTATATTTTGTGTTTCACTAATTTTGTGTCTCGCTAAAATTTTGTCCCGCTAAAATTTTATGTCTCGCTAAAATTTTGTCTTGCTAAAGTTTTCCATTTTTTGTCTCACTAAAATTTCGTCTCGCTAAAAGTTTGAGACTCACTAAAAATTTTTTGGTTAAAGTTTTGAGATTCGCTAAATTTTGTATCTCGCTAAAATTTTGTATCTCGCTAAAATTTTATATCTCGCTAAAATTTTATATCTCGCTAAAATTTTATGTCTCGCTAATATTTTGTGTCTCGCTAATATTTTGTGTCTCGCTCAAATTTTGTCTCGCTCAAATTTTGTCTCGCTCAAATTTTGTCTCGCTCAAATTTTGTCTCGCGTAACATTGTCCGTGTTGTTAAATTTTTCGTGTAGCAAAATTTTCCTTGTTGCTAAATTTGGGTCTCACTAAATTGTAGTATCGCTAAATTTCTGTCTCTCTAAATTTCTCTCTCGTTGAATTTTTCGTATTGTGAAATTTTGCCTCGCTAAATTCAAATCTCGCTAGAATTTTCCATGTCTTTAATTTTGAATTTTCTGTCATGCTAAAAATTCCTGTCCCGTTAAATTTTATGTCCCGCTAAAATTTCTTTCGCATAGTTAAGTGTCTAATATCTTACACAAACCACTAAGAATGTCCTTTTTCCTGCAATGTTATGTCAAGGAATCACTGTTAGAAGCTTTGTTAGAATTAGTTAGAATTAGCGCTAAGAAAGACATCCACCAAATGACAAAGAAAAATATATTCATTCATAAATTCTTTCCCAGACGTTATTTCAAAGAATCGAGAACTGGAATCGTTAGAGGCAGTTCTAAGTAAACAAAGTCCAACTAGAATCCTTATTTACAGATGATTCTGTAGTGAGAGTCAGTTCAGTTACAAAGTATATATATATATATATATATTATATATATATATATATATATATATATATATATATATATATTATATATATAATGTCCTACTAGAATCCTTATATACAGATGATTCTGTCGTTAAAGTCAGATCTAAGTTAATTAAAAATTAAAAAAAAGTCCAACTAGAATTCTCATTTACAGATAATTCTTTCGTTAGTCAGTTTAAAGTTAATTAAAAATATAAAAACAAGTCCAACTAGAATCCTCATTTGTAGATGATTCTGTCGTTAGAGTCAGATCTAAGTTAATTAAAAATATAAAAAAAAATGTCCAACTAGAATCCTCATATACAGATGATTCTGTCGTGAGAGTCAGTATAAAGTTAATTAAAAATATAAAAAATGTCCAACTAGAATCCTCATTTACAGATGATTCTGTGGTTAGAGTAAGTTCTAAGCCAATTAAAAATATAGAAAGAAAGTCCAACTAGAATCCTTATTTACACATGATTCTGTCGTTAGAGTCAAAAGTTGAAAAAAAAAGAATAATTAAAAATAAAAAACTCCAAAATCCTCAGTCTCTTCACACAAGACATTTCCATCAACTCATTTCCGTTGATGACGTCATATCCGGCATATCTTTGGTCAGACGGTTGGAGGCATGCGACATTTCCGAGGAAATGTCATTTCTAAAATATTTGGAATATTCGGAGGGCTATAAAGGATGCCATTGAAATTTAGACTTGGGTCATTTTGAAAATAGGAAAAAAAAATGAAAAAAAAATGTTTAGAATTTTTCATATTTCCAAAATTCAGTCACATCGGCGGAGGAATAAAATTTTTCATAATAAAATAAAGGGATTGATATCAAATCCAAAATAGATAAAACTTGCTGGATGAAAAATAATTGAGGTATGAAAACTATTATCAACTGATTATCATTCAGGCCGACCATAATTTTTCCTTAATGAAACATTAGAATTAATAAGATTAGCACCGTCTATTTCCTCTGATATACACAAAAAATAATGACAATTATAGATATATATATATATATATATATATATATAGATATATATATATATATATATATATATATATATATATATATATTATATATATATAAATATTCAAATTGGCTACTATACAAAAATCTAAAGACAAAGATAAATTATCTATATATGTAAGTGTTTTTGTATGCCAAATTCCACTTATATCAACTGGGAATAACTAAAGTAAAACTGGAATTTATTTTTTTTCATAAATGACAATTATATAATGACAATTATATATATATATTAATACTATATATATATATCATTATATATATATATATATATATATATAAATATTCAAATGGGCTACTATACAAAAATCTAAAGACAAAGATAAATTATCTATATATGTAAGTTGTTTTGTATGCCAAATTCCACTTATATCAACTGGGAATAACTAAAGTAAAGTAAAATGAGAATTTATTTTTTTCATAAAATAGTTAGTTAGAGGAATATATATATATATATATATATATATATATATATATATATATATATATATATATATATATATATATATCACTAAAAACACGCATATCCTATTTCCATCTCCCCTCCCAAACCATACCCGCCAAAAAAAAAAAAAAAAAATAACAATTAATAAAAACCATTTGAAATGAAATATTGAAATATTAACAAATCATTTCATCAGGTTGGGGAGTAAAAAAAAAAAATAAAAAAAAAATTCCCTTGTTTACAAGGGAATTCGATAGCGGGGCAGATCTGTAATTCAATTCCCGTGCGTATTGCATTGTTGCACCAAAAGGTTGCAACACCCCACATCGGATTGCTGCTGCTGCGACCGGCCAATTATTATTCCCTCGGTACGGCGGAGCGAAAGTTGGCAATTGATTGCTGCAACGGCGGTGGGAATTGAGAGAGAGAGAGAGAGAGGAGAGAGAGAGAGAGACGAGAGAGAGTTGAAAACCACATGGATATGAGAGAGAGAGAGAGAGAGAGAGAGAGAGAGAGAGAGAGAGAGTTGCACCACATGGATGAGAGGCAGAGAGAGAGAGAGAGAGAGAGAGAGAGAGAGAGTTGAAAACCACATGGATATGAGAGAGAGAGAGAGAGAGAGAGAGAGAGAGGGAGAGAGAGAGAGAGAGAGTTGCACCACATGGATGAGAGGCAGAGAGAGAGAGAGAGAGAGAGAGAGAGAGTTGAAAACAACATGGATATGAGAGAGAGAGAGAGAGAGAGAGAGAGAGAGAGAGAGAGACCACATGGATATGAGAGATGAGAGAGAGAGAGAGAGAGAGAGAGAGAGAGTTGCACCACATGGATGAGAGGCAGAGAGAGAGAGAGAGCTGAAATTACATGGATGAGAGACAGAGGGAAAGAGTGAAACAGTTGGAAACCACTTGAGAGAGAGAGAGAGAGAGAGCGCGACTATTCAATCAGTCGCACAAAAAAAATCAAGATGGGTCGAGAATACATATTCAATTTCAAAGAACTAACACCAACAATCATTTTTATTTAATCTACCCCTGTAGATAAAATAGATATCGTGAGCAACATCAATGATTCTTTATCATCTGATTATTCCATCCAGAAGATTTAATGGCTTGGAAACAAATCCCCCTTATCTGAGACCAACATTTACACCAAACTAGTCACTCTCCGTCTGCATGTTCTCACGCAATCTCTTACCTTCTAATAGCGAAGCTCAGAATTTTCTAAGAATACCGAAAGTCTATTTCATAGACAAATTTCTCTATATTTCTCTACACCATAAGCAACCACAATCTATTCACATCACTCCTCACTGCAAGATCATAATCCACCCCAAATCTCAGAAACCGACAATTCACGATTCTCTTAAAACACACACAGCATCTTGGTGGACCTACCACGTCCCATCCCATTATTCCAAGGATCACTAATACCCGAAATACTTCCTCTTCATCGTCACGACGTAATCTGAGTGGGTGCTTAGCTGATAAGGATATAGGCGGTGATAGCTCGCAATCAGGTAGGTATATATATTTACTACATCATGAGGAGGGAGGGAATTTGCATGCTTCGGGTAATAAGCGATGGGACCTCTCCATTTGTTGATGCTTATCTAAGAGTTTATTTATGGAGGTAAGAATGGGTGCATATTTCTAATGTATGTATGTATATATATATGTATATATATATATATATATATATATATATATATACATATATGTATATATATATATGCTATTTGGGCATATTTTCTCTCTTATACAATTCCAATCGAAGTCAATGATATTTATGCATCTAATATCTTTTTATCTAAGCTCTCTCAATCAATCTACTATACTTATTTTTTCTCTAGTGGTAAGAGTCTTAGGAATATATAATTATATATATATATATATATATATATATATATATATATATATATATATATATATATATATATATATATATACATACACACATCTCACATACACAGTTATCTTTTGTATTTGTACAACTACCAAAAGGACCTCATTCAAACTGGATGGCATCTAGTGGAGTTATCTATTCAAAAAGGTTACACGCCTTCAAGGACAACCAGTCGCCATCATCAGGTATCCAAGAACACTTTTCATGGATACTTGACAATGAGCACTGGTTGTCCTTGAAGGCTTGTAATCTTTTTGAATAGATAACTCCACTAGATGCCATCCAGTTTGAATGAGGTCCTTTTGGTAATTATATATATATATATATATATATATATATATATATATATATACTATATATATATATATATATATATATATATATATATATATATATATATATATATATATATATATATATATACATATATATATAGCTGTATGATATATATATATATATATATATATATATATATATATATATATATATATATATATATATATATATATATATATATATATAGTGTGCGTGTGTAAGTGCTTGCATGCTTTTTCATTGCATACTGACAAATCCAATAGAGACTACTAAACATACAATTGCATATAAATGTAAACAAAACATATACAAATAAACTTGAAGGAAAACAAAGAGGAAAGACCCAGCAAAGATTTTTCTCAATTTTCCTCTTTTCAGGGAAAAAAAAATGTTTTAATATCCCGTCAAGGACGGTAAAGTGAGGAGGAATAAGGGACGGATATTGTACTGTCAGTAATCAATCATGGCTACATGTGTGCCTAGAGGGTGAAAGGACCGGGAGGGGGGGAGGGAAGATGTTGGAGGTGGGTGGGGGGTGGGTATGGGGTAAGTGATTTGTGCTATGAAGGGATGAGGACACGAGACGTATTGTAAGTGGCTAAGTAGCTGAGGACAGGATACACTATTATTATTATTATTATTATTCCATATTATTATTATTATTATTATAATTATTAGGCAGTTTAAGACCTGGTAAATGTCTGGTCCCAAACACCCAATAAATAATAATAATAATAATAATAATAATAATAATAATAATAATAATAATAATAATAATAATAATTCATTTTCAACAGGCGTCAGATAATATACTATCTTCCCACACGGCTATTTTGTTGTAAAGTTATATACGATTTTGAATGATAACCTTAAAATCTGAAGTGATGTGAATGAATATGCACTCCTTACCAAGTACAAATAATAAAATTAACGCGTCACCCCCTACTTCACGATTAAGACTTACTATTAACGAATGTTCATACGTGCAAATGGCTGTCTAATTCGAGATACATTTTTGCCAGAACCGACATGAATTTATTCTCACTACTGTAAAGTAATCTTAAGCAGATGTTTATTTTTTTAGGTTAAATAGATTGCATCAGTTGGTAATATAACCTGAGGTTATTGTAGTTCGATCTCAAATAAAACGTGATTCAAACTCGATCTGATGACATTGTAATACAGTTACATCTAAATCACTTTCAGTTACCAGTTTTGATAATGACCGAATTCTCTCAGGGGAGGGACTCGACGAGGTCATCCCCTCATCCCCAGGGGAGTCGAACAGTTCTAGAGGTATTCAACAGGTGCGGTTCTCTCTCTCTCTCTCTCTCTCTCTCTCTCTCTCTCTCTCAGGAATATCACCAATTTTCCCCCCAACCTTTCTTCAAAATATGAGGACGAATCTCTCTCTCTCTCTCTCTCTCTCTCTCTCTCTCCACTCATAATTATCTTCGCCTCCCCCCCAAGGATTACAAACAAGATCAATACGTGTCTCAGTATGGTTACCAATTACCTCATCAATACGATACCGTTCTTTGTATGCTAATTAGTAGTTACATCGGGAGTAATTGGATTGGGGAGACCTCCCCCAGTATCGATCTTTTTAAGAAGAGACCTAGGGAAAATTTAGGGATAGTTAGGGAAGGTAGGGGAATTTTAAGGGAGAAGTGGGAAACCAGGGAAATGTGTGGGGAAATTTG
>NC_087223.1:12356280-12379536 GCF_015104395.2 Macrobrachium nipponense
ATATATATAGTGTGCAAGTTAAGTGAAATGTGCTTCATGCTCTATTTAACATGAGAGAGACAGAGAGACAGACAGACAGACAGACAGAGATAGAGAGAGAGAGAGTAAATCGACGCATACATGCTAACTAAAGAATACCAAATATTAGTAACCTTGAGAGACATTAAAAGTTAATTTTCGTCAAAAATAGAAAAAAAAAATCTGAAATATCTTTTTCTCAAATTTCATAAAACTCCAAAAAATATAATCTCGAAGCATTAGCAGGCAAAATTTGTACCTTGCAAATGGAAGTTTTGATGGATTTACAAATCTCTCAAATATCTAAAATAAATTTTGGTGGGATTAAAGTACTTTAGCAATTGGACTGGGAAATTTATTAGGAGCTTTCTTAAATAAGAAATTTTTATTTTCTTTGCAAAATCAGTGATGAAATCATTTATATCGATCAGCTTAAGAAATTTAATAAAAAAGGCATTAATATGACAGGAAAATACTTATCTGTAAAAAAAGGACAATTTTAAATCACGCTTTGAATTTATTTAGGAAAAATAGGAAAATCAAGAATAATATTAGTGAACTCTTAAAGAAAATATTTAATGATATTTCTACAATCATACGAAACTTCCAAGATGTTTTTAAACTGTACTTAATAAAAATGATGAAATATTGAAAAAAATCGTAAAACTTATTTGTGACACCGTATGCAAATTCCAAGTAGGAACCGAGAGTAAAAGTAGATAAAATCAGCAACCTGTTTAATACATGAAAGGAAACATGAAGAACAGAAATTAGATGTTTAATATTAATAGATCGATATAAAAATATATTGTTTATTCATAAATTCAAATAAGTTTTTGCAGTATAAAACTAACAAAGGAAAAATATCTGTATTTTCTCTAGATTTAGACAATACCACCACAACAAGGTCAACTTTCTGCTTACAAAGAAGAGGGCACCATAAACCACGTCGACCCCATTTATATATATTGCGTCAAACACCTCCCGAGAAATGTTACGCTAAGTAAATAATAAATTCATACATTCACGCAGAGACTGTATCAGTGGCACATCTATCCCGTTCATGCATAATGCGCCATCAACTTAGCATTTACATTTAATATAATATATTTAATATATATATTATATATATTAATAGATATATATAATATATAGATATATATATATCATTATATGGATATTGTAAATACTTTTATTAATATATCTATAATATATATATATATATATAGATATATATTATGTGGATATATGTATAATTTATAATATATATAATATAATGATATATATATATATAATATATATATATTAAGAGAGAAAGGAGTGAGAGAGAGAGAGAGATATTCGCCCTTCTTTTATAAGGATATAAGCTGGAAGAAAGATAGGTGATCATTCAGTTTTCCTGAGAGAGAGAGAGAGAAGAGAGAGAGAGAGAGAGAGAGAGAGAGAGAATCTATGCGGATGTAATTTAACCACAAATCACCCAAAATAATTTGACATAGCAATAGCAACAACTAGAATACGAGAGCCGAAAAAAATCGTCATATGCATAACCGATAAAAGCCAGGAAAATAACGAATAAAAGAGATAAAATAAAAATAAAAATAAAATCAGACAGGCCAACAGGAAGATGTAGAAGCCGTTTGGTTCTAACAGCGGCAATCAGACGAAGAATCCTATTCCAGAATAAAAAAACAAACAAACAAATAAACAAACAAAAAGTTTATATATCCCCGGAGGTGGTAAACACTCCTTTGCTTGCATAAACAAACACACGCCTTGAAGAATTCTCTCTCTCTCTCTCTCTCTCTCTCAGACAGAGAATGGAATAATCACGGATCTCTCTCTCTCTCTCTCCCTCTCTCTCTCTCTCACTCTCTCTCTCTCTCTCCAACTCCGGATTCCACTGTTACTGAAGGCATTTCGTTGGTATGCCACTTCTAAGGATAGAGGGTACTTACTAGGCCACCCCCCCCAACTACAAGCCCCAACCCCCCCCCCCCCAACACCAGAACCCAGACACCTGTGGTCGTATGGTCTATTGGCGTTATGCAGAAAGGTGTTGAAATAGATTGGCGTAAATTTTAAATACTATTTTTAGTCTCTCTCTCTCTCTCTCTATCTCTCTCTCCTCTCTCTCTCTCAGAGATGTTTCATGCAATATTTTATTCCACTCTCAAATAAATCACAGCCATTAAATTTTCTTTCTACTTCTGTCATTTCATCTAGTGTTCAGTGAACTTTGTCCTCAACAATAATAATAATAATAATAATAATAATAATAATAATAATAATAATAATATGCTGAAATTAACCCTCTTTCAAACATGTTCTATTAAAAGTAACTACTGCCTCAGCCGCATTAATTTTATACAGATTCCTCCCTATTCTGCTAATTATAGTCTTCTCATTGTTGTTCATCAGTTTAAGCACCAATGAGAGGACCACAATCACGAAAATAATAATAATAATAATAATAATAATAATAATAATTGAGTGACGTTGATTGACAAAATCAAGAAGAAAGTATCACTCATTGATGTCGCAATACTATGGGACACCAGAGTTGAAGAGAAAGAAAGAAAGGGGAAAAAATGGATAAGTATCAAGACCTGAAAATAGAAATAAGAAGGATATGGGATATGCCAGTGGAAATTGTACCCATAATCATGGGAACACTAGGCACGATCCCAAGATCCCTGAAAAAGAATCTGGAAAAAATAGAGGCCGAAGTAGCTCCAGGACTCATGCAGAAGAGTGTGATCCTAAAAACGGCGCACATAATAAGAAAAGTGATGGACTCCTAAGGAGGCAGGATGCAACCCGGAACCCCACGCTATAAAACCACCCAGTAGAATTAGAGGACTGTCATAGAGCAATAATAATAATAATAATAATAATAATAATAACAAAGGTTACCAGTCTACGTCAGCATCTTCGTTACCCACAAATGTCAACCTGAGCCACTCTGCCATGACAATGGGGAATAGCTAGGTACCGTCTCTGCCAATTTTCTCTTAATAAATTGGATAGAATGGCGGAGGGACTTTGCCTCTATTTTTACACTGCGGTACGAAGGGTTGATTGAGAATTCTCTTGAGAGAGAGAGAGAGAGAGAGAGAGGGGGGGGGGGTTCTTGGTTACTTGTTTAGTTACATATTTTTCACACTGGACAAAATGTAACGTACTTATCAAGAATTCTCTTGAGAGAGAGAGAGAGAGAGAGAGAGAGAGGAGAGAGAGAGAGAGAGAGAGAGAGAGGCTTTTGATTCTTTTAATTCATTTAGATATTTTTCGCAATGAGCAAAGTGCATCAAAAGTATCTTAAATCTAAAATGAAAAGCCAGAAGTTATTATTTCCTTACTAGAGAGAGAGAGAGAGAGAGAGAGAGAAACATCTTGTTTTCGTGTTTATCCAGATATTTCTCACACCGAGAATAATGCAATACAAGTATACCTAGAACAAAACGTACTAAACTTAAGATTCTCATTCCCTTATGCTCTGCAATTAACTACTTGAAATCCTACGGCTAAGATTTCTTCCTAACCAAAAGCATTACATACATACAAGCTACCTCAGAAGGAGAAGAAATACTCACATTGTTTATGACGCGTGATTGAAATCACAGACCAACATGTGCAGTGGAATAAAATTGCCATTGCCACCTAGTCACCTATGTTGGCAAAACCATCGTCACTTGCAGACAAGGAGTTTCGAGCACAAAGGGAGTATTACTTAGAAGTTATCTTTTAATTTATCCTTCCTTCAGTAACATCAGAAGTTACGCTTGGCAACAGGGCCAAGGTACAATCGTTAAGAGGGATGTGTTACAATATACTACAGAATTACCTATTCCAGACACTTTAGTCTCACGTAAAGTTTTCATAATCTTGATGGCTATGATGGCTATACGCTGGATTTACGCCAATCGAAAAATCTTAATTCTCGATCATTTCACTTATGGTTTTGGTAACTTTTTATGACATGGTAGTTTTTTAATATTATATTTCACTATTTACTGTTTTCTAACTTACGCGAAGGATTGGACTTACTTTATTTCTGTAGGTGTTTGTAAGTAATGAATTCTGAAGCAAATATGAACTTTTTACTAAAATTAGACATATCTACATTACAGTTTTTAGAAAATAGTAAATAGTAATTTATATATGCATATATTTATATTCATGCTAAAAAAAATCACAGTAGATGCACGTGACTTCATCACATAAGTGAATACCCGCAGGTGAATGACAGGCAGGAAGCCACCAGTACCAAGCACTTTCGCCTTTATAGGGGCACTGGGCACTGTCTGGGCATGAATAAAGGCGAAAAAGCGCTTGGTACTGACTTTCTTTCTGCCTGTCATTTTTCTGTAATATTGGCTTATATATATTCATACATACATATACATATATATATATAAGACTGTATGTGAGTATTTGTGTGCTGCGCAAATCTACCATCAGGCATAACATGCATATATACGTGCACAGGTAGGAAGGGAGGGAGGCGAGGGAAAATATCTGGTTACAGACTGCAATATCAAGTTAACTGTCAAACTCGTCAAAACAATATGCGACAGGGAAACGCAGGGAATTCCCAACAGAAGCGAAGAATATAAATCCAAAAGTAAAAATACGAGAGAGGTTAGGGGATTTGGTGTGTGTGTGTGTGTATGAATGTATGTATATTTATACAAAAGAATCCACAGTAATAATCTTGGTAGGAAAGATGAAAATTGTATATATATATATATATATATATATATATATATATATATATATATATATATATATATATATATATATATATATATATATTACTATATATATATACGTATATATACATAATATAATATGTATGTACAAATATATATACTATACATTTTTTCTGTTTTATATCCAAAAATATATTAAGAAAATATCACTCCACATACATCGTTAATATTCGCTTCGCTATACTTCTGCAATAACTTACACCCGAAGGGGAATTAGATCTGATAAATACTTTGTCATAAACACGGTTCGAAACTTTGCCTGGTTTAAAGGCAACGATTTCAATAGGCAATATTTAGGGGACGAAATCTTACATTTCGACTGGCAATCTCCAATCGAAATACAAGGTTATTTATTTACCTAAATATTGTATTTAAGGGGCGTTTTTTACTATTAGTTAAAGAGATATTCATATACGTATTTTACATATAATATATGAATTCGCAAATAGAATATTTATTGTAAATATTCTTCGTATTAGCCTCTAACTTCATAGAACACTATCAATTTCACAATCAAACAAGTAAATCGAGTTTTCTGTTCAGCGTATATTCCTGCATAACACTCAATGTGCCGATTTGCAGCCCTCTAGCCTCAGTAGTCTTTAAGAAATCCACAAACACAACAGAGACCTTACTCAGCCAATCAGAACGCACTACCGTCAACATCAGCCAATCAAGGCCAAGAACAGAACTCGGAAGAGGACGGAATAATGGAGCAATAAAATCGCGCCCTCAGCGTCCGTCGCCGACGCCAATTAAAGTCGTCGACCCCACGTCGGGGAGTTCCCCCCCTCCCCCAGGGGAAGCCTTGTGGGTTTTATTGTCCACCAGATAGCGCTATAATGACGTCATAATGGAAGGGTCTCCGGCTATGATTGACGGAAGACGTAAGTTGCGCGGAGTGGAAGGACATAAGTGAGCTGTCGCCTCGAGACCCAGAGAGAGAGAGAGAGAGAGAGAGAGAGAGAGAGAGAGAGAGACGGAAGGCGGAGAAAGAGAGACAATGACTGGAGTTCTATGTTGATAAAAATTTGAATTATTATTATTATTTTTTTTTTTTATTAAAAGTAATTGCTGCCTCAGCTGCGTTGATTCTATAGAGGTTCTTCTCTATTCTTCTAATTATTGTATTATTTTAAAACAGTAATAAAATCATTACTGAAAACAACAAACTTAGTTATGATGAAAGACAGAAAACGCAAATCAGTACTGAAAACAATTTAGTTATGATAAACAGCAGAAAACAATCATAAAAATAACGTTTAACACTCATTTCCTAAACTATCAACTCTGATTGCCTCCGGCATCCTAGGACATTTTACTCATCCAGGTCAGCAGCAGTCCTAAGAATGAGGACTAGACTCCTTTTAAACAAGTTGCTTGACCACCATCCCAAGACCACACTTGGAATTAATTTTTTAAAAGGACCACAACAAACCGCCAGCAAAGATACCAACGAAATTCTTGGGAGGATTGATGTAGATTCTCATAAATACTGACTTAGAGGAACATCATCAATTCTTATGTGGATGAGAAAAATAGAGGTAAGGAGATAAGAGAGATAGACGGATAGACTCACAAACATAGAGAAAAAGACAGGAAGAGAAAAGAAGAACGAATAATAATTCTACTAGATAATCAGTTAGTTATAAAAACGCCTTTAGTTTAAAGAAATAACTTGTACTTTTTCATTTGTATTCTTTGTACGTTTAATCGTTTCTTATTTCTGTAAAATAAACTTCCAAGTGAACAAGGCACGATCCGAACTCCACATTACTAAGGTGTGCATGTTAAAATCTACGGCCAAATAGTGTATTGTTTCACCAACGAAAATTAAAATAAATACTTTATATTTTATGAGAAAAAATAATTGTTCTGTACCGTTTATTATGCAACGTTTTTTTTTTACATTTTAATTGTAATAAATAAATCACAAATATCCTATCCTAAAATTCCTGAATCTTTAACTCGCCGTGAAACACCTTTTTCAGACGTTTTTAGGGATTCTTGGCCCCCAACAAACGTTTTTAGGTTTCTTGGCCCCCCAACAAACGTTTTTAGGTTTCTTGGCCCCCCAACAAACTTTTTTAGGTTTCTTGGACCCCCAACAAACGTTTTTAGGGTTTCTTGGCCCCCAACAAACGTTTGTAGGGTTTCTTGACCCCCCAACAAACGTTTTTAGCGTTTCTTGGCCCCCCAACAAACGTTTTTAGGGTTTCTTGGCCCCCCAACAAACGTTTTTAGGGTTTCTTGGCCCCCCAACAAACGTTTTTAGCGTTTCTTGGCCCCCCAACAAACGTTTTTAGGGTTATTGGCCCCCAACAAACGTTTGTAGGGTTTCTTGGCCCCCAACAAGAACGAAAATAGAAACAAAGTAAGCGAAACCGATATACGTTGTAATGATGGATATGCAAGTTTAAAAGATAACTTGAAACCACTACGTGGTAAAAATCCAGGTCGGTATACGACAATTATTACACTGTGTCTTTTATAATGTTTATATTACTCATTTCAAAATTACTCGTTGACTATAATTCAAGTCAACTATTTAACCTC
Organism: Macrobrachium nipponense; assembly: GCF_015104395.2. Classification (NCBI taxonomy): domain Eukaryota; kingdom Metazoa; phylum Arthropoda; class Malacostraca; order Decapoda; family Palaemonidae; genus Macrobrachium; species Macrobrachium nipponense. The sequence goes on from NC_087223.1 coordinate 12,363,630, forward strand.
TTGCATTTTCAATATTCCACTCTTCCCCTCCTTAAAAATAGATATATAGATCATAGATATAGAGAGAGAGAGCAGAAAGCACAACTCACAGGATTTGAACCGATGGTTAATGCCCAGTCACCAACCTAACTCCTGGCGCCCAATAAACATGCCCTCATTAGTGGGGCAGAGTACCCATGGGCACGATCGTCGAAGGTCAGCTGATGACAGAAACGAGGCTGCGCGAGAGAGAGAGAGAGAGAGAGAGAGAGAGAGAGAGAGAGAGAGAGAGGTTTGAAGTAAAGGAAATTATAACTGAAAATTTATGTAAATTATATTATATATTATACGAAATATATATATAGTATATATATATATATATATATATGATGAGAAAGAGAGAGAGAGAGACGAGAGACAGAGAGAGAGAGAGAGAAAAACCCTGAATGTGAGAAAGGAAATCAACCTCACATTGCCAACTAAATTGTAAGCAGATGCAAGCAAGCAACAGTCTATGCAAATTCCATCCACTCCCCACAAACCCATCACATGCCCCTCCCCCTGTCCCATCAACCCCTCAACCCCTCAACCCCCCTCTCCACCCACCCTCCTAACCCCTCATCACTACATAATAATAAGCTAAATGAGCGTGGGAGACTAAAAATCAAGGCTGCTTTAGTTGTACATAATCTCATTTTTTTTTTGTGACTCAAAAATGTTGGTGACTTTACTGTGTATTTTTGTGTTTTTTTTATTCATGAGTGTTTATACATTCGTTTTTTAAGTATGTATGTATATAAGGTGAACTTACATATAAGACAGACATACAGAGAGAGAGAGAGATAGAGAGAGAGAGAGAGAGAGACAGACAGGACAGAGACAGAGACAGAGAGGGATGAATGTCTCATCAAAACAAAATATAATCAGTCACTCAAAGTTTACAAACACACTCATAAATTTCATTTATATATATATATATATATATATATTATATATACTATATATTTATATATATAAATATAATATATATATATATTAATATAATAATATATATATATATATATATACATATGTTATATATATCTATATAATGTATATACATACATCCACAACCCAGGTACACAGCACTCACAATAAACAAAGCAAACAATAAATATACATAAAAAAATAAAATAAAATAAAAACAGCCACAAATACAAATATTCCGCTTTGATTAGGACAGAGAGAGAGAGAGAGAGAGAGAGAGAGAGAGAGAGAGAGAGAGAGAGAGAGAGAGAGAGAGAGAGATAGTCCTCCTGAACAAAGGGAAAAGCGAGCAATCTGTCAGTGGCTTATTTTCTTAACTTGTATCCGAGTAATCCCCTCTTGAGAAGTTCGAATAAAGTGAGATTCATGCGCTGGCGTTGTGGATTAACGGTTGATGTGATCAGCTAGATCAGTTAGCGCTTGAGAGAGAGAGAGAGAGAGAGAGAGAGAGAGAGAGAGAGAGAGAGAGAGAGAAGTAGTGATCTGAAAACAATTGTATTCTATTTGGCGAGGTTTCCAAATGATTGTTTGAAAGATATAGTCACGTCATATATTATCAACTCAAAAAATTCCCCTTCGGTTAACATTACATGAAAACATATGTATTCCAAGGTAGATCGAATTGGATATTAAAGGACATTTGTAGCTCAATGCAATCTATATATATATATATATATATATATATATATATATATATATATATATATATATATATATATATATATATAATATATATATATATATATATATATATATATATATATATTATATATATATATATATATATATATATATATATAAATATATATATATATATATATATATATATATCTATATACATACATATATATACATGAATATATCCTGTGCAAACCCCACTCAATTAAGATCCACCAACCGTAACGGTACAATCCCCCTCTCGCCGAAATAATTCGCGCAAGATAACCATCGGAGCATACAAATAAATATACCATGTACACGCTTCCTGCTTCATCGCTCACGTTAATAAACTTGAAAAAGATGCATATTCGCGTTAATAAACTTGAAAAAGACTCATATTCGCCATAAATATCCAATTTGCAGGATGTACATTTCCGTGAAATCTTAAACTGGTGATCGTACGTTTGCGATGGAGATATAACTAGGAAGTTTATTATTATGCATCTGGCAACGTCATTTCTCGCTCTGAAAAGAACACAGAGAGAGAGAGAGAGAGAGAGAGAGAGAGAGAAAGAGAGAGAGAGAAATCTTCATTTATTTTTGGTTATTTTGATGGAATATGTAAACAAAAATTGTGTATCATTTTGAATTAAAATTTTAGATTATATTGAGTGACGTCCAATTTTAAATTTTGACGAATACATTATTATTATTTTATTATTTATTATTATTATTATTATTTATTTTATTATTCCCCATCGGAATAAATAAACAGCCCTTTATCTTTAGTCATCGGGTAAAAAAGATATTACTTTAATATGATAATTAAATTATTATATTATTATTATTTATTATTATTATTATTCCCTCAGGAATAAATAACAGCTTAATCAAAATAGTAGATATACTTTGTAATAAAAATGATAATTAAATTTCGTTCTATATATAAATATTTTTTAATAAAGAGTAAAAAATAAAATCACTGTTAGAGAAATACTAGCTATGACCAAAACTTGGATGGGTGACCAGCTTGTTCCGACCATCCTAAGTCTCTACGCATCTCATTTCCGGAACTTACGACAGACCAAGGGAGTCTGGCGGGAGAGGCAACGGGTCCCAACGAGGCCTTAAGATCCAAGGGAATGTATAGGAGTTTTTAATACCATCACTTTCATCATTATTATCATTATCGCTAAAATTACTATCATTATCATTTTTTTTCCTGGGCTTTTACTTTCACAAGTCTCCACTTCTTTGAAGATAATGGTCAAATAGGCTGAATTTATTACCTGGGGAACTTATCATTCAAATTCTGTAGACATTTTTACGCGCAAATGGAAAATGAATTGTAGTAAGTACGTATTTGAATAGAAAATAGATAGACAATTCCACAATACTTTAACAGACACAAAGTAATTCACGGTTATACATATAACTGGGGAAAGCGTCCCATTACGGGACGGTGAGTAACGCCCGTGACGTCACAGATCCGTAACGCGTTGATGTAAGCCAGTTAGAATGAATGACAGTAACATGGAGATATGCATTTGTTAAATATTACTTAAAATTTCATCGGCACAATTGAGTTTTCTGTCCAGTGGTGGCCTTATCCACGGCCCATGAAACTTAATAACGGTCCGGTGGTGGCCTATGGTTTTGGTACCTATAGCGCCGCCAGAAGTACGGTTATGGCTAAGTTGAACCTTAAATAAAAAAATACTACTGAGGCTAGAGGGCTGCAATTTGGTACGATTAATGACTTGAGGGTGGATGATCGACATACCAATTTGCAGCCCTCTAGGCTCAGTCGCTTTTAAGAAATATATTTTGAATAAAATATATTACTTGGCTACAAAAACTGCGCCTCAAGAAACGCAAGCACTTGAGAAAAAGCACGTGCGCTTAAGACCCAAGCACTTGGAAAAAGGATAAAAACTTAACAAAATTCAAGCACAGAAAATTAAAATTATTTTGAAATCAAAAGCACTTGAGAAAGAAGGGAAAATATTAGCAGTTTTGAAAATACAAGCGCCTGAAAAATTCCAAAAATACAAAAACGAAATCACTTCATACTTAAAAATGCGTACTTTAAATAATACAAGCACATGCGAGAATGCAAGCAGTTACAGAATAAAAGCACTTATAAAATACAAGCACTTGCGAGAATGCAAGCAGTTACAGAATAAAAGCACTTATAAAATACAAGCGCTTGAAAACGTACAAGCATTCAAAAATAAAAGCATATTAATTAAGGAATTCAAGCACTTAAATTAAAAGCACTTGAGGAAATCCAGGCACTTTCAATCAAGCACTCAAAAACTTAAAAGCACATTGATGAATTCAAGCTCTTTATAAAGTACAGGCACTTGAATTAAAAGCACTTAAGGAAATACGCAATCACTTGAATTAAAAGCACTTAAGGAAATACACAATCATTTGAATTAAAAGTACTTGAGGAAATACGCAAGCACTTAAATTAAAAACACTTAAGGAATTCCACGAACATTTGAATTAAAAGCACTTGAGGAAACACAAGCACTTTCAATCAAGCACTTGGAAAAATAAAAACATCAGAAAGTTGCATTTGACGTCAAATAATTCTGCAGCTCTTGCATCACGAATCACTTATTGTAGAATTCTGGAATTACCAATTCCTTGTTGATAACTGTATTTAATACCAGACAGTTTGAATTAGATGTAATTATTCATCATTACGCGATAATTGACAGCAAATTATAATTTATCGCCGGATAATCAGAATCAGCGAGAGAGGCGTATTTGTTGCAGATAGTTATTCACTTTGAATAATAACTATTATCACAAATCCATCAATTTTTTAAATCTAAAATCCTAGAAATATATTGACACATACGTATATATTCTCAGACTTAATACGTTGATGACCACAGCCTTTGCAACACCAACACTGAACGTAAATCTATTTCGCTTTACAATTTACAAACATTATTTTCATGGAAAGATTAAACTGACTCGAATATATAAATAAGTGAATAATATTGCTTCGTTATTTATAAATGATCGTAAGATATTTCAAGGGACGTAAGATTTCACTAGCTGTGTTTAATAATTTTTGTATTCATTGTGTGTGTTTACTTTTTGTGGTATATATTACCTTTTTATTTATTCATTCTAATCTATAGCAGTCCATTACGACAAACATTTGTCATCATTATATAAAATCGTTATCCTTTATCTGCTTTTTTTTGGGCAACAACATTCACATTATATTAAGAATAATAATTAGCATAATACAAGTTAGTTGTATTGCACGGCACAGTGACATTTTACCCACATTCAGAAACTCTTAATGATTCAACAAAATATTCAAATTGTGGCAAGAAAAACATTGGGAACTAAATAAGGAAATTTTGTCCTAAAACCCAAAAATGTTCTTATTTTCCATATATTATATAATAAAGGAAGACGCGTATGTTTTTTTTAAAGATAATTCATGTGTGGGACCTTAAATTTTCAAAAGGAATTAAGTTGAAATCTTAAATCAGAAAGTTTATAACAAACTAAAATCGAGAAACATTTAAAATGACTCATAGGAACTAAGTGGTACCTTAAAAGTTTAAAAGGAATTTTATTGGAAATCTTAAACTAAAATCGAAAAACATTTAAGATAATTCATAGGAATTAAGTGGAACTTTACAAATGTCAAAGGATATGTAGTTGAAATCTTAAAACCAGAAAGTTCACAACAAATAGAATCGATAATAAAACATAAATTTAGCGAACGACATATAAAGTATCGCATCCTGAAAATTACGATAACATCCTAATGTGCAATAAAAAAAAATACTATGCTAAAATGAGCGAAATTAATCAAATTCGACCCTATAAAGGCAAGACAATTAGTAGTATTTGTAAATAAGCTGTATTGGTCAATTTGAATCGAAATATAAAATTCAGAGACCAAAAGCTTACCGCTTCCGACCTATGAGGTCATACAGCGCTGAAAGTAATGTTGAAACAATTGTTAGGAGAGGGTGGAAAATAAAAGAATTTAGAGAATATGAACGAAGGTACAGTAAATGGAAAAAAAGTGGGTTACAGATAGGTGCCAAAGGAGGCTTCAAATACCCTAAAGTAATGCCTACAGTGCACCGCGTGAGGAGTGTATTTGCAAACGAAATTAATAAGTTCATTTTCAAAACAGAATTTAAATAATTGAAAATTTGATGACGAACAAAGTTGGCAAAAATCGATTTCCAGAAATCGCAATATATTTAAATACCGATTTATCCCAATATTATGAATGATTCATCGCCCTGAATATTTTTTTTTTTTTTTAAATCGTGGAATTCAATGGCAACATAGAAGCGCAGCTCGCGATAGACAGAGAGACAGACAAGTCAGAGAGACAGCTATACCTTTTGCCGAACCAGTTTATTAATTGGGAAATGGACCGGCTGCTCGTTCCAGAGAGAGAGAGAGAGAGTGGTTTTGGACGATGTCGTCACAAGCAGGTTGGATTGAATTCCAGCGGTGGGAATTGAACGAAACGTGTCTTTGTAACGTTTGGATATTATTATATATATATATATATATATATATATATATATATATATATATATATATATATATATATATATATTCCTATATATATATCACAGGGCTCTCACAACCATCGTTATTAATACATGACTGATAAAATAATAATGACAGTCTGCACTTTGTATTTTCCATGTACATGACCTTGAGCTGACAAAATTATTATTATTATGAATCATTATCATCATCATCATTATTATTATTATTATTATTATTACTTCAGTACTGCTATCAATATTCACTCATATCTAACACAGATCTGAAGATATTGCAAAGCATGTTGCTTTATCAGACAAATGCATAATGAAAGCTTTATAAATAATTTTATATATATATAAAAAAGTGAGACTTCAGACTTACGAAAATGCATACCACATACACATACCACATGTATCACATGTAGCATAGAGTCAAAAATAAATATTTGAAGACCCCTTTTATATCAAACAAACCGTTCTTTTTCATTTCTATATCTGTTACGTTTTTTTTATTCCTCGTTAATTTTTTTTCCCATTTCTCTGTGTTACGTTGTTTTTATTTCTCTATTTATTACGGTTTCATTTGTCTTGTTACATTATTTATTACCATATATCTGTTACATTTTTATTTATATAAACTGTTAGAGGAGATGAGCGCATCGCCACCAGCGGGTCCAGAAAAAAATTGATGAGGGTGGGGCACCAATTTTCATACTGTACATACACGAACACATACACACACACACACATAGATATATACATATATATATATATATATATATATATATATAGATATTATATATATATATATATATATATATATATACACACACACACACAATTTTATTATTATTTCTATAATAGATTTTTATAGTTTGAGATTTCCCTTATATGTTATCATCTAAATCTTTAATATTATTATTTTTTTCATTATTCTTCATGGGGGATCGGTGCCCCACGTGCCCAGGTACCCCCACCCCTGGATCCGCCAGTGGGCACCGACCTAATGCCGTTTTCAATTCTCGCTGAAGAATGAATAAATAAATATAAAAATAGAATAAAATGAATGAGAGACAAAGTACTAGGTGAAAAATTCGGAATAAAACTTGCAATGAATAAATGGATTTCAAAGATTTTGTATTTCACTTGAATTTGACCGGATATAAGTATTGACTATTCTTCTGGAAAAACCTGGTAGATCTTTACAGGAAAAACAACGAAAAAACAAACACAGCGTACAACGCTTGTACGAAACTCTCAGCCGCGACCCAGTGGTGGCGCCAGACGTACAATCATGGCTAACTTTAACCTTAAATGAAATAAAAGCAAGTGAGGCTGAAGGGCTGCAATTTGGGATGTCTGACGACTGGTGGGTGGATGATCAGCGTACCAATTTGCAACCCTCTAACCTCAGTGGTTTATAAGATATGAGGTGGAGGAAAAAGTACGGGCGGACAAACAAAAAGGTTCTCAATAGTTTGCTTTTACAGAAAACTAAAAGTTGGAATTCACCAAGATTGGATCCACTGAGTGCAACTCAACTGATATGAACTGACATTTGCAATGGAACAACAAAAATCTTAGTGAGAATTCAAGGAGATGTGGATTTTGATCCAACAATGACAGAAAATTTAACAGCAAAACACTAAGTTTAGTAAGCAAAATTATAAGGACTTAATTCCAGTCGGATGAAAAATTAGATTTCACTCAACATTTGTTATTTATTTATTCAATAAGGTTTTTAAAAGCAATTTTTGCAGCAGATTCCTTGAAAGAAATTTTTCAAAACAAGCAAGCTATAGTAAGTATGAAGGCGGATTCCATTTGGGTAAAAATATAAATGAAAATATTTTTCACTGAACTTTTGTGAATAAAGTATACATGAAAAACCTTCTCTGATTATCTATTCAAAAGAGTTTTTAGGAATTTTCGCAGCAGACTATGTGAAAGCCCTCTACCAAATTTACCATGAGAGGAAGATTTTCATCCTAGATAAGATCTTTTGAATCTTCACGCATCAAAAACAATTTGAAAAAAAAAGCGACAACTAAAATCCCCAAAATCAGTTTGCCATATGTGCATTATTTATTTATTGAATATTATTAAAGCAGTTTAACTATCTGCTGTAAAAACCAGTTCTTTTCCAGGAGCATTTGGGAACGACAAGCATATTGTCACTGGATTTCGGGGGACCCACGATTTGGGGAGCATATGGGCGGGTGGATGGATGGATGGGCGCCCCTGGCTCCCTCCGAGGAACCCCCGAAAAAGGGACCAGTAACGACCCTTCCTCAGAGGATTGTCCTTTTTGAATGGGGCAGCCAGGGGCGGGTGTGTCGACCAGACCCTCGTTGACATAATAGTGGATCAAATTTCACCTCTATAACCCCTTACCTCTAACCCCCCCCTCCCTCTAAAAGGGCTTTCTCTAGCACCCTAAACCCCCCACCCCAGCTACAGCCTCTGGACTCCGACAACAAGCTCAGGGACGCCCTCGTGGGAAGTCCTACACAGACACCTCCCAGTTACAAGAACGCAGGAGTCTCTCAGAGCTCCCGAAGGCCTTCTGGTGACGAGACCGCAGGACTCCTGGTAACAACGAGTCCTACGCTACGCCTCGAAGGCACTTTCCACCCAGCAGCAGCAGCAGCGCGATTCCCCGGAGGCGTCGTCTACACCCCGGAGCGTCACAATGTCCTCCCCGTAACCGAAGAAGCGGAGCAGCCTCACAGGACGGGGATCATCATCATCCCCGCCCCTCTTCCATATTCCCGTGTGATACGAGGTGCGCATCTCGCTGCCTTGGACATTTTCCATCAATAACCGCTCCGACGGGGTCACTGCTATACGGCCCTGCGGTCGATCGCCCCAGAGGAGAGGCCGGACGGGGGGGTGAGGGGGAACATCCTATACCCGCCATCCCCGACGATCTAGGGGGGGAAACTGACGGCGGCGGCAGGAGCTGGAGGAGTGAATGGGACTTACCTGGTTTCCTTTGCGACGACGTCGAGGTCGAGGGCCTCCTCCTCCTTCTTCTTTTCCTTTTCTTCTTCTTCTTCTGCTCCTTCCAGTCGGAGGAGGCGCTAGAAAAACCACCGGGGGGTCAAGACGGATGGAGGGGGAAGGAAGGAAGGAAGGAAGGAAGGAAGGAATGGGGGGGTGGGAGGGGAAGAAGACGAAGGATGCTGATGCTGCTACTGCTTTTCTCAAGCGCGAGATGCCTCCAGCATCCGTATAACCGCAGGGGAGTTTTAACACTTCACACCACCACTACTGACACCACACTGAGGAGGGCCCCTCTCTTTCTCTCTCTCTCTCTCTCTCTCTCTCTCCCTAGCGTTTAGAGACGGTCAAACACACGCACACGTACAGGTCGTCGCAGCAAGAGCCAAAGGCCACTACTACTGCTGCTGCTGCTCCAACTAGCAGCTAGCAGCTATAGCCATGCCAGAGCCCTATAATACACCGTCCGTGACACCACCGAACACAGCACTCACTATACTGCCTGGGGGGCCTCTCCTTCTTCGACGAAGACGACGACGCCGCCCGCAGAAAGCGCATTTCCCGCGGAGGCTCCTCCACCACGGATCTGACGAGAAAGGTCGGCTTGGGCGCAAAAATCCGCACCAGCGAATGTTTTCATTTCGATCACCGCCGCTCGGAGAAGGGAAAGGAAGAAGAAGAAGACTTCTTCGCCGTCGCTAGGACAGGCATGCCACGCCCACCCTCCTTCTCCCGGCCCGCCTCCCCGAAGGTGTGGACCAATCGGCAGCGAGGGGCGGGGTCTGGACAGCTAATCGTAACGCAGCTATTTTCAGGGAAGGGCCGCCCTCCTGCTCCTCCTCCCCCGCCTCCTCCTCCTCCTCCTCTCGGATCTGTCAAAGGGCCCGAGTCAAAATTGAGATGCAAGTGTTTGTCTCGCAGACGTTGCCCGCGGTGAGATGAGAGCAGCATCCCACAAGTATCTGAAAGAGGCACCTGCGGCCGCAGAATTATAAAGAAAGGTCGAAAGAAAGCAGTTCGATTTAATAAAAAAAAAGTAAAAAAAAAAAAAAATAATTCCAATTCCCATTACGACCACAATATCCAAGATATTTCCCTGATCAAATCACATGGAAATACAGGTATAAGATGCGACATGATGACAACAATCCCAGAAAGAAGGAAAAACGAAGCGAATAGAAGAAAGAGAATTAAATGAAGGAAATAAACAAACACAACAATTCTCACGAACAAACAAGAAAGAAAACTGTCCAGTCTATCCAATTTGAAGAGGATAATAAGGCTTACATAGACAGGCCAGTAGGGGGACTTGGTAGGTGGGTATTAGGATACCCCGATTCCCCCAGGAGTTGGGAGGCTGGGATATGGGTATTCCATCCTGTGGGAACCATTGCCCAAGAGAAGGGGGTGTGAGGAGGAGGAGGAGGATAGGATGGAGGAGAAGGGAGGGGTGTTCCTAGTTAAGAGAACTAGTATAAGCATTCCTATACGAAGGTATTCCTACCCGTCAGATTAAGGCCCAATCGCTCTATCTCTCCCGCGATAATGTCTGGAGAGAGTATCTGGCGTCGCGCTTCAAGCGGCCTCTGCGATCTCTGCGACTATTTTATATTAAGATACCGGACACCTGTGTGCGTGCGTGGAATCGAGCTATTCAATTGCAATGAACTCTGACCCTTGCGTACCTGGTCCTTAAGGGCGAGTTTGTGGTTAAACGGGAGACATATATCCTTTAAGCTTCATCTGATAAAAGAGGAAAGGAATAATAAAAGTTTGGGGAGGGAGCGGTGACCCCTTTTTTTATCTGCGAGGAATGGACGCATAAACAGAGCAGGGAACGTTATCGTATGTGGTTGTCACATTAACGATAGATATCGTATTTTGGCGGAAAGTAGAGTTTTTATTTATTTATTTATTTATTTTTACCGTTTTGAAAAACAAGAGATGTTTTCATAAAATTTTCTGAATTATTCAGATTTTTTTTATCTACGTTTAGACAATTTTTGGTCGTTTGATTTAACATATAACATATTTTCCGTTTTGTTTTCGCAAACTTTTTTTTCTTTATCCAATCAAAAGCATTTCCAATCTCTACTAAAAAAAAAAAAAAAAAAAAAAAAAAAAAAAAAAAAATCTGATTAAACATTTTAACAAAATGTTTTGCCCGGATGTTTTCTCAAAACATTCTCCAACATTTTCCTGGTTTTGCAAACACATCATGAGATTGCTTACCGAAACATTTTCAAACCCCAAACCTCCGCCAAGGCTATGATGAAGAACACTATATAGACTGGCAATCAGCAATATCGCCTCAAACGTTACCCTGGCACGTTTTAGTTTAAATTTTAATTTTAAATAGACTTTTTTTTTTGGTTTTAATTTTATTTTTAAATATATTCTTTTTAATTTTTTTCCCAACGCGCTTCTACTGTTGTGGTAATTATGAGCTCCAATAAGTTATTCAAAGTTATTCACAGTTATTCAAAGTAAGAGTGAGAACAAGAATGTTGTGTTATATTTGAGAAAAGAGGTAGATGAAAAAAGGACATAAAATAGAACTACACACAAAAGGCTCATTAACAAGGTGTGGTCTCACCTCCAGCTTACTCGGGGGCCAGATGCTAAATTCCAGGGTCAAATAGAGCGTCGTTTCAACAGCTAAAATTAAAATAAATACGCTACATTTTATTAGAAATAATTTATTTCTGTTGTTTACTATGAACTTTATATTTTAAATTTTTGTTCTAATGAAAAAATCCTAAATATCCTTTCCTAAAATTCCTGTATATTTAACTCGACGCTAAACATCTTTTTTCAGACAGGACCTTTTTAGGCTCTTCGTAACCCCCATCAGAGCAACAACAGCAAGAACAACTATAACTAGCTTGTAGGCTTACTCCCCGAGTAAAACAAAACAGCGACCCCGACTAGGGATTTACATAAGCTTTCATAAACTGCAAAACTGAGGTCAAAGGTTACAATACCACTTCTTGGTCAAGTTTTGTGGTTTAGGATAAACTTTTAAATTACTTTACGAATAAATTGCCGAATCATTACAATAATAAGTAAACAACAAATCTCAAACATGTTTACAACATTTTGATATACCTGTCGAGTAAGATGATGTCATCTGGATAATAATTCACTGCCTTACTGACAAAAAAAAAAAAGGGGGGGGGGGGGGCGGGGGGGGGGGGGGGGGGGGGGGGGGGGGGGGGGGGGGGGGGGGAAGAAATCTTAAATGTTTCAGTCAACAGTCAGACATTTCCAAGAGTTCAAAAAATGAATACGTGTATTATTACTCTCAGCCAATCAAAAAACGAGATGATGCATTTGAATCACGAGTCACTTTCTAATGCAGTTCGATGCATAAAAGAGATATTTCTAAATGTAAGAAATAATATCGTTAATCAAAAGAAAAAGACACTGATTTTTACTTTTATCTAATAATGATAATTGTCTCACACTTGGGCCCAAACCAGTGACTCAAGATCGTCTTAAACTTTACAGCAACCGAGTTTATTGTAAAGTAAGTTATATCGAGACCTTTGATAAGTAGCTCAAGGTCACACTTATTTTATGGCAAATTAAGAGGTCAGCCAAGAATTATGACTTGTTATATATAACCGTGATTGTAAGAGAAATGGGGCAAGAAGAATGATGATGCAATTAATAAACGTGGATCAAGAATGATATTAATAAATAATATAAAGCGATTTGCAAAAACAAGAATACTTGAATTCAACATGGCTGTGATCAATAAACAAAACCTAAATGAAATCAGTAGATAACCCAATTTCCTAACCTTCTCCTCCAAGTGAGAAAAGAAAGGAACTCTTGCTCTGTGACCACCCACTAGACAAACCTGCCGATGCCAAAGGAAAATAAAAACAAAAAAGTTAGAAATTGAAAAAATAATCTTCGATTCGCCCCGATTTATTAGCGAGCAGACAATCACGTCCTGTTCGGGAGAGCAACACGTCGGAATCTTGTGTTTCTCTTCCGTCCGCCGCCGAACAAGGAGGGAACTTATAAAGGACCCAATCGCGGGATCCATTGCTAAGTAAACGCCCGCGGCGCCAGAACCGGCGCTGGCTGCGGAGTCCCGCGAGGCGACTTCTAGAGCCCGTGTTGTTCCTTGATCGTCTTCGGCTCCACCTTACTAATGAGAGAGAGTGCTAAAGAGCGGCTTCGGCAAATGAGACGTTTTCAATGTTTCCCCCAAGTCTGGGTCTGGCCCCCCCTTAGGGCGCACAAAGCGATGTCTGTGGGCTCTCGCGAGCCTTCTGATCTTCCAAAACGGCGGCGTGGAGGACCGACATACACCTATGCAGAGTCTGGTTTCCAAAGGGCGCCTCCGAGCCTGGTCTTTTGTTCCTTTATAAAATATTATGCTTTTTCCAACTTCTTCACTCGAGGAGTGGCGAGGCTTTGAAGCGTAAATATTACCTTAGCAACCTACCTGTTTAACAAAAGACATCTGTTTCTCGCGAACAATAAGAGAAGGAGATCGGTTGGGTCGACATAGCCACAGGTCCACACTGGTCGTCTTACAACCTTTCACATCTAAAGTTTATAAGTAATGACTTAAAGTGAACTTAATAACTTAATCACTCTACCATCAGGTAACTATAATAGTAATAGTGTCAGTACGTACGTCACAAATCCAAAAATTATTAATAATGATAATTTAAAAATAACAATAATTAGAGTAATGATGATAATCCTTACAAGGCCTACTTAATATCCAATTATGATTTAAACCCGTCAATCAGAAATTGCGTATTTATATGTTGCCAAAGAATAAAGGATTCAATAAAAAAAATTAAAATAAAAAAAACATGAGACATAAATGCATTGTGGAATACTTCGAATTAGGGTCTAATATCATGATATAAGGAAGACAACGCGTGTTTATGACAGAAGCTTATATTATATATTTTCATTGGCCAAGTTTTTAAGATTAACTGCCTCATGTATGCCAGGTTAGAATTAGTTTGTAAGTTTAAACGAGAACGTGGCAGGGACATCAAAGTTTGTGACGTCAAGTTTGTATGTGTTAACGAAGTATATATATGCGTTTGTATGTGGTCAATTAAAGAGAAAGAAGAGAGGAAGAGGAAATGTGAAATTTGTGAGCAAGATTAGACGGTAATCTGCTGAAAAGTTTACTTAGCTATACAGTGCAGGTTATTACGAATGAGAGAGAGAGAGAGAGAGGAGAGAGAGAGAGAATGGCCATGCTTGTGTCGTATCATCAAATATAATAGCATTTGTCAGTTTCTTACAACAGAAACAATTGAACAAACGGACTATTACTTCTATAGTAATCGGTACTTCAAATATGTGTGTGTGTGTGTGTGTGTGTGAGAGAGAGAGAGAGAGAGAGAGAGAGAGAGAGAGGAAATGGCTGTGTTTGTATCAATATCATCAAATATAATACCTTTTGTCAGTTTCTTACAACGCAAACAATTGAACAAACAATTACTTCTATAGTAAACGGTACTTTGAATGAGAGAGAGAGAGAGAGAGAGAGAGAGAGAGAGAGAGAGAGAGAGGTGGTGTTGCGTGTGTCGTGTCATTACTCATAACATTTGTCAGTTCCTCAGACACTAAACAAAGAATAATAACTAAACACAAATAAATAAACAAACACAAATAAATAAACAAACAAAATATCACTGCTACGGTAAACGGTACTCCAAATGAGAGAGAGAGAGAGAGAGAGAGAGAGAGAGAGAGAGAGAGAGAGAGTCGCATCGTCGCACTTAACGATGACATTGGTCAGCCACCTTGGTTCCCCGATGCTCTTTTGTTTTCACACGGTAGCTCGTTGTGGGCCACATTACAATCAGCGTCTTCGATTGTATCTGTCGGTACAGACCATGTTCCTGTCGAGTCTAGTTCGAGATATCATCGGGCGATTTTTATTTGACTCTATTTTAATTTGTCTCTCTTCTCTCTCTCTCTCTCTCTCTCTCTCTGTCGAAGTACCGTTTACCGTAGCAGTAATATTTCGTTTATTTATTTGTTATGTGTAATAATGCAACACACGCAACTCTCTCTCTCTCTCTCTCTCACTCTCTCTTTCTCTCTCTCTCTCTCTCTCTCTCTCTCTCTCTCTCTCTCTCTCAGAGGGACAGCGAGTATTTTTAAATGGTTAGCATACATATTTTAATGTTAGCGGTTTTAATTTATTGAAAATATATATGTTGACAATATCAAATGGATACATTTAAAAAATTGGTTGAGAGAGAGAGAGAGAGAGAGAGAGAGAGAGAGAGAGAGAGAGAGAGAGAGGGAGAGAGAATAAAAATGGCAAAAAAGAGAGAGAGAAAGAGGAGAGAGAGAGAGAGAGAGAGAGAGAGAGATTTCCAAATAGCATCAGGACAAAGATCCATAATAAGAAACAGACAGACAGACAGAGAAATTAAAAATATAAGTGATTCATTCAAGAAATTCAGTCGAGAGAGAGAGAGAGAGAGAGAGAGAGAGACTCAAACTACACAGCAATTCCTTTTTTTTTAACTACGACGACGCCGACACGCGCGAAGCTATACACTAACGACTAAATAATGAATGAGGTGACCTTGGGTCATTTACCTGACCTGATAATGGCCCCAGCGCTGACCCTTTGGTACTTCGATACCCCCCGAGGTCATTACAGTGCTTCTGGGGTCGTT
>NC_087223.1:12380036-12387536 GCF_015104395.2 Macrobrachium nipponense
CACAAAATACAACAAGACAAAGTCGACCACAAACTAAAATCTCTGACCGCAAGAAGGTGAATGAGACGAATGGCAATTCAAGCACAAGAAAGAGACTCGCTTCTTCCCCTCTTGAAATTAAATTCAGACAACCTCTTTCAGTCCCTATAAACTCAGTATGGACATCATCGTCTTTCTCCTCCAACACATCGTCTTCCTCTCAACACACTTCATCCATCGTCCCCCCTGTGTCGAAGGAAGATATATCTCTCTCTCTCTCTCTCTCTCTCTCTCTCTCTCTTCTCTCTCTCTCTCTCTCTCTCTTCCCAGGGGTGAAAAACTCGGGAGTGTTTTCTGGGTCTCTCTAAATTCTCTGAGGAGAGAAGAATGGAAGAGTCTCTGGATTTGTCGAGAAACGCGTCGATCGGTTTTTGGATTCTGGATGTTTGGCGAAGGTTTTTTTTTTTTTTTTTTTTAGGGGGGTTAGTACGGTTGTGGGGTTTATCAATGAAGGTGAATTATGGGGGTTCTTGTTGCATATTATTATTATTATTATTATTATTATTATTATTATTATTATTATTATTATTATTATTATTATTATTATTATTATTATTATTATTAATTTTCTTTCACAGTACTCTAATTCGACTGGGTAGTATTTATAGTGTGGGGTCCAGTTGCATCCAGCCTCATCAGGAGTCCGTCACTCTTTCTAGTAACATACTTTTTCTGCATGAGTCTTGGAAGCTACTTCAGCCTCTAGTTTTTCCAGATTCTTTCTCAGGGATCTTGGGATCGCGCCTAGTGCTCCTATGATTATGGGTACAATTTCCACTGGCATATCCCATATCCTTCTTATTTCTATTTTCAGGTCTTGATACTTATCCATATTTTTTCCCTTTCTTTCTCTTTCAACTCTGGTGTCCCATTATTATTATTATTATTATTATTATTATTATTCTTAATTTTGATTATTATTATTATTATTATTATTATTATTATTGTTGTTGTTGTTGTGTGTTGTTGTTGTTGCTGTTTATCAGCGGTTACTGATTAGCTTCAAAAAGAAAATAATGAGTTTCATGATCGAATTTCGTTCAATATTCATTATAGATTTCTTTCCAGAAAAATGAATAATAATAATAATAATAATAATAATAATAATAATAATAATAATAATAGAGAGAGAGAGAGAGAGAGAGAGAGAGAGAGAGAGAGAGAGAGAAGAAAACAGGTCAAACACATAACAACTTTACGTTGGGTTTGAACATACAAATGTAAACAGAGCGTTCAGTTGGTAGTGAGGACCGAAAACTAAAGTCGTTTGTTTTGGCGAACAGAACGCGCCCAGTCGTTGACAACAGGCCCCCCGCCCCCCCCTCAGCAAGAGCTTCACAGAGATTTATTCCTTATTCCATCCAGCCTTACACCTGATCACGGTCCGGAATCCTTTGTAAATCAACCGCGGGATTCAATTACGAAGTATCACAACAATACTCGATTGGAAGTTGACGTCAGTAAGATCTATACGTCTTGTTTGGTGGTGATTTCCCCGAGAATTAATCAACCATTTCTGACAACTGCTTTTGAGTGGATTTGTCAAATGTGAGGTCTGAGGAACTGTTATTGTGTTTTGTTGAGATTTTTTCAGATATAAAATAGACTTAGTAATAAAAGCTGAATTTCGAATTATTAACCTGTTTATGATTAATATGGAAATTAGTCTAAATTGATCTATGGAAGAGTGGTGGCAATATATTATATATATATATATAATATATATTATATTATATATATATATATATATGTGTGTGTGTGTGTGTTGTGTGTGTGTGTGTGTGTGTGTGTGTGTGTGGGACAATACTTCAGTAAAATCATCAGCTGCTGTTAAAAGAAAAGTTACAATTTACATTAATGAAAAAAAAACAAAAATACAACATCAAAATTACAATCTAAATTTAAAATTTTAAAAATTATAATTTGAGAATTGGCAATATACTTTAAAGTTAATAGCGAAATAAAGAGCATCAAAACTATAATCAACTGAAACACCAAACCATTTCCTAATATTATAAAAAAAAAATGAAGCTTTCATTCTTTGTAATTTCATAGTTTATTAAAAATATCAATAACAAAAATTACACAATATAATATTATATATATTATATATATATATATATATATATATATATATATATATATATATATATATATAAATGGAAACCAATTCTCTTGATGATAGAAGACAAGAGGCATTTTTAATTATGAATCGCGGGCCGTGTACTAATGACGATCCTTGTTAATGTGTGATCCGAACATGAAAGTCTAATTGAATACTTTGAATGTCCTATTTAGATGGTAATGGCCTTCTTATTTGGAGGTGGGGCGGGGGCGGGGGGGGTGGGTGGTGAGGGAGTTCAGGATCTAGTTATGTTTTAGGATGTGTTTTTCCTGGTTGAAAAGGATATTCTGGAACGATTTGAGTCCAACGATTTATAACTATAATCTCTCTCTCACTCGCTCTCTCCCCCCTCTCTCTCTCTCTCTCTCTCTCTCTCTCTCTCTCTCTCTCTCTCATATATAATCTATATATATGTTAATATATGTAATTACCCAGAAAATTATAAACAATCTCCATTTTATCTATAGGTAATTTCGTGTCGTATTGATTCTATTCTTATGACTAAATAATAATAATAATAATAATAATAATAATAATAATAATAATAATAATAATAATAATAATAATAAAATAATAATAATAATAATAATATAATAATAATAATAATAATAATAATAATAATAATAATAATAATAATAATCAACCAAACAAAGACTTCTTTCAGTTTTCTTCTGAAGATTGAAAAAGAAACCCCAAAAATAACTTTGTAACTTGCTTACTTCTAAGTAAAAAAGTTAAATTAAAGGTAAATACTTGGAAGTAAACAAGTTACCAAAGTGTTTTTGTGGGGTTTCTTTGTCATTGATAATAATATTTAATGAGTATTATCTTTAATTATTATTAGTTGCAGAATTCACGTGAAAGTAATGGAGACTGTCCATCCATTTAGAACACAGAATTCTCCTCGTGCGGACCTGAAAAACAAATACAGCCAGGCATAAACAAGCTTAAAAACATTTGTCACTAAAATAAACAAAACAGGGAAAAAAAGAGGAAAGCACGCCTACAAAAATAGACTGAGACCATCTCAGGATAATAACGGTCATAAATCACGAAGGAAAAGGAACGAAAATATAGGAAAAGTAAAAAGAGACAAAGAGAGAGAGAGAGAGAGAGAAGAGAGAGAGAGAGAGAGAGAGAGGAGAGAAGGGTACCTCCGTCCCACGACACTTGATAAAGATTTAGGAAGTTCGTGATAGCTCCCGAGTCAACCCTGATGCGGATGCATTTGTTTGTCATTGTTATTGAAATCGCGATAGTTTAGAAGCGTGTGGGTGTAGGTGTGGGGGGAAGATGGTTGGGGTTGGGGAGGGAGAGGTATTTCGTTTATGGGGTAGGGGGAGAGGGGGGGTCTATTTTTCCTGTTTTACCATCTGGTTCTCTCTTATGGGAGGTGAGGTGGGTAAAGGGAGTATTTTTTTCTGGTTATAGACAATTTTTTTTTACTGGAGAAAGGCTCTCTCTCTCTCTCTCTCTCTCTCTCTCTCTCTCTCTCTCTCTCTTCTCTCTCATCATATATTAAATCTATCAACCTACCGTACCTATCTGTCTAACACATCTATCTATTTCCAAGAAGAGTATTCTTATCTTTATCTCTCTGTACATCTCATTAAATATACCCTACAACAAAAGTCGTCAATTCATAATATTTTTTTTCTATTGGTAGCGAGATGTTACTACTTGTCGAGTTATGGTTTTTATATATTCAATATTCCATGAACTCTGATATGATTGTTCAATTTTAAGTTTCCTTGTTTAATTTTTAATATAAAGGTATAACATGAAAAATTCTATTAACTTAAAATATATTTACAGCTATATAACACTATATAATATAATTATGTTCTTGAATGCAGAAAATGCACAATGAAGTAAAACCTTGTTATACTCTATAAACTTTAAACACTCACAGGTTAACATATGACATTTCCAATACACAAACAATCTTCATTAGTTTATACAGTAATTAACACTTATAAACACTGAATCCCTTTAACACACGACATTATATAAGACACTAAATACATAGAACAATTTTATAGGAGATCTTTTCATACTTACTGTTACGGGTGGCTAGGTTGTCAGGTAGTGATCAGAGAATGCCGGGACTCTCCATGTTAAGAAAACAAAATCAAACAAGGACAAACCAAATAACAAATAAAACTTCTTTAGTCCATGGAGTGAAAGATACACAAGAGATGGCAGCACAGCATTCCTCGACAAAAACCAGGACAACCAAATAAAGAAATAACTTCTTTAGTCCATGGAGTGAAAATATAAACAAGAGATGGCAGCACAGCATTCCTCGACACTACTAATAACTACCACTGCTGTAATAATAATAATAATAATAATAATAATAATAATAATAATAATAATGATAATAATAATAATAATAATAATAACACTTGAATGAATACCAGAAACCCAGCCAAGTGGCTGTGTAAGTAGTCTTAAATCACTATCTTGGTTGATGGTGATGAAGACGTTTGATAGTGAACAGGGTTTTATGGATGGTTGGATTGTGAGAAATGAGGAATAGGGTCTATGGGTCGAATGCAGATTCAATTTTTGAAGTCGCGAGTGTGTTCTCCTTCTCTCCCTCTCTGTCTGTGTCTCTCTCTCTCATGCGCACAGACACTATATATATGTGTGTATATACATATATACATCTATATATCTACGTATATGTGTGTATACACACTTATATATACATATATATTAAAATGTAACAACTTTCCTCTTACACTTTATTGAGACCAGAAAAACATAATTTCGTGTAAAGGGACTAGGTGGGAGAGAGAGAGAGAGAGAGAGAGAGAAGAGAGAGAGAGAAGAGAGAGAGAGATGTTTGGGGGGGGGCGGGGGGGGGGGAAGGCTGTAAATCACACGGATAATGAAGTGCATGAAGATGTTTGCCTAAGTGATGGCGTCACACTTCAGTGTGTTTACCTCACGAGTCTTCTATTGATTCTTTCTTTCTTTCTTTCTTTCTTTCTTTCTTCTTCTTCTCTTCTTCTTCTTCTTCTTCTTCTTCTTCTTCTTCTTCTTCTTCTTCCTCGGAGACGGAATGAAGTTTTGTGCTGACTTTAATTCTCATTATGCCAGATGATATATTTTATATAACTGTGGATCTATAATAAAAACTTTCACGAGTGGTTGAATTGTAAGATTTCTTCAGCAGAGAGAGACATGTGTCCAGTTCAGTGACCAAAACTTTCACGAACAGATGAATTATGTAAGATTTCTTCAGGGTAGAGACATGTGTCCAGTTCTGACAGACCTCCGAAATTGCAAAATTCAAATTTACTTTTCTCAAAACCATATTGGCAATCAAATAGGACACCTAGAGTCTTAAATGAGTTGCTGACTTAAAGAAACACTTACAGAAAAGATATTTATATCTTCTGGGGTCAGGAGTCCACTGGCCCTGACCTCCTATCAATCGTATTTTGATTCCTGTAGGAATATGGGCACCGATTCCTAAAATGTTCCCTGCTATTCCTTTGGACTAGGAATGATATAATGTCGAAGAAGTGGTGGGTTCCTAAAGCCAGGAATAGGGAGTTTATATAAGAACATTATAAATATATAATGTTTTTTGAAAAGTAATTTTAGGCATAATGAATAAGGAATTTGAATAAGAACATTGTATTTGTAATATATATATATATATATATATATATATATATATATATATATATATATATATATATATATATATATATATATATATATATATATATATATATATATATATATATATATATATATATATATATATATATATATATATATATATATATATATATATATATATATATATATATATATATATATATATATATATGTATATATATAGAGATATATATATATAGATATATATATATATAATATATATATATATATATATAATATATATATATATATATATATCTCTCTAATATATATATACATATATTATATATATATATATATATATATATATATATATATATATATACTATATATATATATATATATATCTATATATATATATATATATATATATATATATATAATATATATATATATATATATACTATATATATATATATATATATATATATATATATATATATATATATATATATATATATATATATATATATATATAGATATATATATATATATATATATATATATATATATATATATATATATAATATATATATATATATATAGATATATATATATATATATATATATATATATATATATATATAATATATATATAAGTATATATATGTATATATATATATATGTGTGTGTGTGTGTGTGTGTGTGTGTGTAATTATACATATATGTATTCCTTTTCAAGGCGACGTCTTTAGAAAAGTTATCTTAGGCATAATGAAGTTTCTTTTCATTTTCCTACAAGGAAAAGTCTATTTCCTGTTAACGTGTGACGAAATCATCCTTCCATTAGCAAAGAGGATCTCTCTCTCTCTCTCTCTCTCTCTCTCTCTCTCTCTCTCTCTCTCGATTTTAGTAGGTTATTGACATTAAAGAATTGAATTCATATCTCTCTCTCTCTCTCTCTCACTCTCTCTCATACCAGCGAGAAGAGCCATGATTTGATCCCTGGCCTCTTTCAGGGGCATTACCTCAGCGAGGTAATACTTATTTTAAGGTCTCGACGAGGTTGTACTCCTCCTTTTGGCTCTCTCTAACTCTAAAATGGATCTATATTTTTCAAACAGAAAAACCAGTTATCTGATGGAGATAGATATGAATAATATAAAATGAAAATTACATCATTAACGATAAAGAACCAGAAAAGCAGATACAGATAAACACGGACTGGCTCAAACAAAAGGTTGTATGTATCTCCGGGGATTGTATAATCAGCATGCAAATGAGTCTTGAGTCTTCGAGACAGCGAATCCTCCTCCGACTTCAGAAGAACTTTCTTGTGTGTAAAGAATCTTGGATTGTTGTGTTTCGTAGTCATTGAGGAATTATAATTCTCTTCACGAGGAATGATAATGTATAGTAGGAATTCTTTATTGTGTTAGCTTTCTTGGGGAGTAAGCTTATAAAGTACTTTGTTGATGTTGTTGTTGTTGGGGGAGTATGAAATCCCTTTGGAAAAGTCGACTAAATAGGTCTGAAAAAGGTGTTTCGCTTTGAGTTAAGTATTGTGGAATTCGGGTTTAGGATATATGATTTATTTTATTAGAATGAAAATGTAAACAAATAAATAATGTCCATGTTAAACATGTTTCTAATAAAATATGGCGAATTTATTTTAATTTTCGTTGGTGAAACGTCGCTCTATTTGACTGTAGATTTCA
>NC_087223.1:12392536-12395036 GCF_015104395.2 Macrobrachium nipponense
TTTGCACTTTGATAACCTATTCCTTTCTTTTTGGAAAAAATAGTTGGTGTATTAAGTATTTTTTTAACAATGTTTTATATTAATTGTAAGATTGTGTTATTTATCTCTATATATTATTGCAATGCCATTCGCTTAGAAAGAGTGAGAGCCAGAGAGAGAGATTTAAATGAGAGTTATTTGCTTTTACTACCAGAGAGAGAGAGAGAGAGAGAGACCTTACCTTACCTTACAGACCTTACAGTTCGTTCGGGTTGCCCCAGGTCCCTCAGTGTGAGGCGCCTCTAATGTCTACCAGAGAAGTTGCTAGTAGCATCTTCCGGTATATTTTGCATCTTCCAATCTTGGATGGTCTGGGATGCAGTTTAGATATTTGTCGAGCTTATTCTTAAACACATCTACGCTCACTCCTGATATATTTTCCTCAGATGAGCTGGCAACGCAATGAATAGACGCTGCATTATCGATGCTGGTGCGTAGTGGATTAATGTCCTGTGTTCTTTCCTTATTTTTCCTGGTATAGTTTTGGGCACTATTAATCTACCTCTGCTTGCTCTTTCTGATATTTTTAGTTCCATGATGTTTTCTGCTATTCCTTCTATCTGTTTCCATGCCTGAATTATCATGTAGCGTTCTCTTCTCCTTTCTAGACTATATAATTTTAAGGATTGTAGACTTTCCCAGTAGTCAAGGTCCTTAACTTCTTCTATTGTAGCTGTAAAGGACTTTGTACACTCTTTATTTGTTTGCAATATCTTTTGATAGTGTGGGTACCATATCATATTGCAATATTCAAGTGGATACGACATATGTTTCATAAAGCATAATCATGTGTTCAGCTTTTCTTGTTTTGAAGTGCCGTAACAACATTCCCATTTTTGCTTTACATTTTGCCAAAAGAATTGCTATTTGATCATTGCATAACATGTTCCTATTCATCATCACACCTAGGTCTTTAACTGCTTCCTTATTTGTGATTGTCTCATTATTAGGTCCCCTATATGCATATAGCTTTCCTTCTCTGTCTCCATAATTTATTGATTCAAATTTATCAGAGTTAAATACCATCCTATTTTTACCTCTGCCCAATCATATACTTTGTTAAGGTCTCTTTGTAGAGCGTTCCTATATTCATCACAAGTAATTTCTCTACTTATTCTTGTGTCATCAGCGAAACTACTCACTACCGAATCCTTAACATTACTGTCTATGTCTTCAATTATAATAACAAACAGTATTGCAGCTAACACCGTACCTTGTGGCACACCGGATATTACCTTGGCGTCATCCGATTTCTCGTTGTTTGCAATAACTATCTGTTTTCTGTTGTGTAAAAATTCTTTTAACCATCTTCCTACTTTATCCACGATATTGTGTATTCTAATTTTCTTCGCTAATATATTATGGTCTACTTTGTCAAAAGCTTTTGCAAAGTCTTGATAAACCACATCTGTTTCATTTTCCGCTTTTTCATATTTTTTGAATATGTTTCTCACGGTGGACTAACAATTGGGTTTGTGTACTTTTTCCGGGTACGAAACCATGTTGTCCTATATGAAACAAGTTATTTTTTATTAAATGTTTCAGAATATTTTTCTTCATTACCCTTTCATACACTTTCATAATATGTAATGTTAGACTCACAGGCCTATAATTACTTGCCTCTAGTCTTGATCCACTTTTGAAAGTAGGGGTAATATATGCTAATTTGTGCTCATCATAAATCTTGCCTGTATCTACACTTTGTCTTAATAATATTGCAAGTGGCTTTGCGATAGAATGAACTACTTTCTTTAACAAAATATCAGGAATTCCATCAGGCCCTGCTGCAGCTCCATTTTTAATTTCATTAATAGCCTGCACAATATCAGCTTCATTAATATCTATGTCAGCTAAATATTAACTATTTTCGTCCCTTACTTCTATATCATTATCTTCATTATCTATTCTAGGGGTGAATTCTCTCTTATATCGTTCTGCTAATATGTTGCAAATTTCCTTTTTTTTCATTCGTTAATCTCCCTTCAATTCTTAGAGTGCCAATTTCTATTCTTCTTTTATTCATCTTTTTCACGTATGAGTATAATAGTTTGGGGTTTTGCTTGATATTATTAGGGTTTTTTCTTCCAAGTCACGTTTTTCATTTTCTTTTAATTGTATAATCTTTTGTTCTGCATTTTCTATCTTACTTTTTAGTTCTATAACTTTCCATGCATTTTTTTCTTTTGCAAGACTTTTTTTCCACTTTCTGATATTCTGGAACAAGATCCTTCTGTCTCTTGGTATGCATGACTGATGTTTACTTTTCTTCTTAGGTACATGTTTATCCACTATTTTCTCTAATATTTTATATAATATCTCTGTATTTACCCTTATGTCGTCACTTACAAAAATGTTATCCCAATCTTTGTTTAATTCTTCATTTATTTCTGACCATTTTATATTTTTACTATAGAGAGAGAGAGAGAGAGAGAGAGAGAGAGAGAGAGAGAGAGAGAGAGAG
>NC_087223.1:12399170-12416670 GCF_015104395.2 Macrobrachium nipponense
TAACTGAATACATATGCTGCTTTAATCCGAACACATACATTTTTACTAGACTGACCTACGTAAACGATGGGCAATCCTTACAAGGAATTTTGTAAATGATGTTGTTATTTGTTACGGGACTATTCTTAATTAGCATATCTTTAATGGTATTTTTGTTATAAGAGAACACTACATTAACATTAAACGATTTAAATATTGATTTTATGGTTTCAAATCCACGAAAAATAAGGTAAGCTTACATTTTTAGGCATTCTTTTTCATTATTAGCAACATTATAAACCATTTATGAGCTTTTTGATAATAAATCAATTAAATAATGAGGTGGGTAGCAGAGAGATCGTTTCCTATCTTTTTTATGTATTCTATTTCTTGGTCCAGATATTGTGGACTCGTGATACGCAAAGCGCGTAGGAACATAGAAGAAAATTTAAATTTTAATATTAAGATGGTGGCCAGAATAAAAATGTACATATGTTAAATTATTTGTGGGTTTTTCTATAAATACTGAATTTGCATTGGAAAGATTCTCTATGCATTAATACATCTAGGAAGGGATGACATTGTTATTTTCAATTTCAACAGTGAATTTTATGGATGGCACTAAATTATTCAATTTAGACAGTAAATCATTTACATCGATACACCAGGTAAGACTACTAAGATATCATCGACATATCGGTACCATTTTAAGGGATAAGTGTGATATTGGGGAGGTGTTGTCTCTTGAAAAATTCCATATATAAGTTTGAAAGAGAGGTGATAAAGGGTTACCCATGGCCATACCAAAATATTTGTTGGTAATATTCTCCATTAAAAACAAATCTGCCATCACAAATACATAACTTATTAAGGAAATTATGTGACTAACGGACATAGGCAATTCATGCAGTACAAGCTCATTACCTTAAATATTCTAGCACAAGAGTCAATAGGGACTTTTGTAAACAAAGAAACATACATCAAACTGACAAAAATATCGCTAGGGTTTAGTACAATGTTATTTAATTTTTCCACAAGATCAAGAGAATTCCGGATGTGTGAATTAGATACAGTTCTTAGTAGCGGGGATAACAGTTTAGTAAGATATTTAGATAGTTTATATAGCAATTTGATCCTACAGTACTAATAATTGGGCGCATATATATATATATATATATATATATATATATATATAATATATATATATATATATATATATATATATATATATATATATATATGTATATATATATATATATATATATATAAGCGAATACCACGGGAAATGATAGACAGGAATCCAACGCGTTTCGTCTTATTCAAGACATCGTCAAGGAGCTACTAAAGTACAATCGGAAAGGAAGGCCTCAGGTACAAACAAGATCAGGAATACAGATGGTTAATTATCAAAAGGGTAAAAATAAAAGGGATAATCCAGGATTATCGGATATCACACGGTCACAAAACTTAAACAGATTCTGACCCTCAACCGAAATTACAAAGTATCTTTACAGTCCAAAACATGTAAAAACTGAATATAATTGAATTGTTGCTTATATTTATCTACAACTTTTTTCATTATGAAAGCATCAAGTTTAAATAAACCCAAGACTTAAATTTAGAACATTTCTATTATTTGACTTGATAAAACAAGATTCAATGATATTCCTTTTAACTGTGTCATTACATGGGGACTAAGGCTCTTGCTTGGACTCCAGTTAATAGGATGGTCTAAATCTCTCATATGTACAAATAATGCATTCGATATTTGCCCAGTTCTCACAGAATATTGATGTTTGCTTAAGACGCTGTGAAGAGATTTGCCAGTCTGTCCGTAATAGATTTATCACACTTTTTGCAAGGAATTTCATATATGCAGCCTGGAAGATCTTTAGGAGAATTTTTGATTACTAAACTCTTGACATTAATATTACTGAAAACAACATTTATGATAAAAAGCTTTAAAATTCTAGGAGTATCTAAAACCTTTCATCATAAGGTAATTTTAGAATGTTATGCTTACTAAATTCAAGTTGTCATTAGTTGAATAAAATGTTTTTCTAGCTCTTTTCCTAAAGATCTTCCAGGCTGCATATATGAAATTCCTTGCAAAAAGTGTGATAAAATCTATTACGGACAGACTGGCAAATCTCTTTCACAGCGTCTTAAGCAACATCATATTCTGTGAGAACTGGGCAATATCGAATGCATTATTTGTACTATGAGAGATTTAGACCATCCTATTAACTGGAGTCAAGCAAGAGCCTTAGTCCCATGTAATGACACAGTTAAAAGGAATATCATTGAATCTTGTTTTATCAAGTCAAATAATAGAAATGTTCTAAATTTAAGTCTTGGTTTATTTAAACTTGATGCTTTCATAATGAAAAAAGTTTGTAGATAAATATAAGCAACAAATTAATATATTCAGTTTACATGTTTTGGACTGTAAAGATACTTTGTAATTTCGGTTAGGGTCAGAATCTGTTTAAGTTGTGACCGTGTGATATCCGATAATCCTGGATTATCCCTTTTAATTTTTACCCTTTTGATAATGAACCATCTGGTATTCCTGATCTTGTTTGTACCTGAGGCCTTCCTTTCCGATTGTACTTTAGTAGCTCCTTGACGATGTCTGAATAAAGACGAAGCGCTTGGATTCCTGTCATCATTTCCGTGGTATTCGCTTATTTATGAAGTCACGTGCATCTACTGTGATTTTTTAATATGCATATATATATATATATATATATATATATATATATATATATATATATATATATATATATATATATATATATATATATATATATATATATATATATTGGTGAGTGTGCATGTGTGTGCTGAATCTACTAACTGTTTGCATACTTCATACCCAAAGAAGTTAATTATTTTTATTATTATTATTATTATTATTATTATTATTATTATTATTATATTATTATTATTATACATTGGCAAGCTAAAACACTATCAAAACCTGAACCCAGACTAGTGGGAAACAAGTCTTAGGCACTATCCACTCAGCCACAGAGAGCCAGAAAAAACCTTCTTCTTCTTCTTCTTCTCCAAAACGTCACTCTAGTCCCCTTATCCAAATGTTATCTCCTCGAAACTTTCTTCTCTTTCTTTCTTTCGGAAGAAGTTGGAATCACATCCGTTTCAACAATGGAGCTTTCCCCCAAACCCCGCCCCCTGCTTGGAGGTTTTTCCGATTGCTTGATGTTACTGTGTTTTCGAGCTCTCTCTCTCTCTCTCTCTTCTCTCTCTCTCTCTCTCCTCTCTCTCTCGTGTAGTTTTGCCTTTGATTCGTTTCTTAGGAAAACTAAATTCAATATTATCATTACTATTATTATTATTATTAGTATATTATTATTATTATTATTATTATTTTTTTTTATATTATTGTTATTACCATCACTGATGGATTACGAGATGTCAAATAAACAATCATTTTGCAGAAACTTGGAACAAGTATATTATCTACAATGACAGGATTTTAATGGTTTATGAATATACATATCATATATAAATATATAGGTAGGTATATTATATATATATATATATTTAACAATGATTATTTACTAATAAACACAGTTCCTTCAAAATCTCAATCATATGAAGGACAAAGCTATCTATCTATCTATACACTGATAAAATTGAAAGCCGCAACTCATCAGGCGCAACCGATTGTAGTCTACGGACTTCCCTCGCCATGAATGAGTTATACCTAAATGACCCTATATAGGATTTACCATATCATATAACACCCCCCCCCCCCCTCTATCTCTCTCTCTCTCTCTCTTCTCTCTCTCTCTCTCTCGCTCTGTATGACTCTTCTAATCCGGCGAGTTGTGGGGAGTCTCCCAGCTCTTGATCTACGGACTGGATCCGATCATGTAGTACGACTCAATTCCCTTGTTCCATGGCTGTGAATCAGATCGGATTCTGCCATATTCTCTCTATTTTCCTCTTTGTCTTCCTGAATCTCACGTGGTATTCCCTCTCCTTTCTTTCCTTTCTCCTTAATTCCTCGCTGCTTTCCGTAACGTATTCGTTTTTATGCCATCTTAGCTAGCAAGTGATCTCGACCTCCACGTGCTGCAGACCTTGAGTTTACAGGGCTCGTTTCCGCTCGAGCACTTGCACATTTCTCGGCAAAAATACTTTCTGATGTGATTGCCTGCACTTCCTTTCTATTGCTCGGCTGATTCGCATAAAAAAAGATGCTCTTCTTGACGTATTTGGAGGATTTCTTATTTGAATTGAGTGAAAGATACTTCAGAAATACAATTTTTTCTATTTCAAGAAAAGCGAACGGTTCTGCGATATGCAAACGATCCCTAGGGACAGAAAGTATGTTCAAAGGGAAGAAAAAAAATCGCTGAAAATGAAAATATAATTGAATTCTCGATTTAACTGCGATTATCGACGAACCAGAATTTTCAATCATTAATTCAATATATAGGATAAATTACTGATAATTTTGATGTTTTTCAAATGTTTTAAGTAGATAATTAAGATATTATTTTCTTCCGCCTAAAACGCATTATATTTCGACGAAGAATTTATTTTTATTCAACTACAACAGAACTTTTTTTTTTTTTTTATTGAAATTCGGTAGAATTATCTAATCAAACGTAAAAAATATATCCGGGCTATTATTCGAAAAAATCTAAACAAAAAAATCTCACAGACTTCCAAATGCGATATCATTCACAAAGCTATTGCAGCAAAAATACAACAGTATAGTACTTACAGCCATCAAATACTATAATTACGCAATTTTTTGTCGTAATCCAACGGCAAATTAATAAAAAAAAAAAACAAAAAAAAAAAAACAATGTAGTCCAATTCATACCATTTTTGACTGGTATAGTAAAGGCAACAATGAATTTAAAGCTTTTCTCAAACAATTCAGATACCACTGTAACCCAAACCTAGAGAATTAATTTCAAAAGCAAACACCATCATTAATTGTACTTTCCCAAACTAGAAACATGAATTTCAAACAAAAAAAATCTTGACATATTGTCCTACAATTGAAAATCCATAGCTCTCCCTTAACAAATAGGGTAGCTAAAGCAAAATAACTCATCGAAATAGAAAACTCTCTCTCTCTCTCTCTCTCTCTCTCTCTCTCTCTCTCTCTCTCTCTCTCTCTCTACAGTAAAAATATAAAATGGTCAGAAATTAATGAAGAATTAAACAAAGATTGGGATAACAATTTTGTAAGTGACGACATAAGGGTAAATACGGAGATATTATATAAAATATTAGAGAAAATAGTGGATAAACATGGTTCTAAGAAGAAGTAAACTTCAGTCATGCATACCAAGAGACAGAAGGATCTCGTTCCAGAATATCAGAAAGTGGAAAAAAAGTCTTGCAAAAGAAAAAAAAAGTGCATGGAAATTTAATAGAACTAAAAAAGTAAGATAGAAAATGCAGAACCAAAAGATTATACAATTAAAAGAAAATGAAAATGAAAAACGTGACCTTGGAAGTAAAAAAACAAAAAAAAAACCCTAATAAATATCAGCAAAACCCAAACCAATTATACTCATACGTGAAAAAGATGAATAAAAGAAGAATAGAAATTGGCACTCTAAGAATTGAAGGGAGATTAACGAATGAAAAAAAAGGAAATTTGCAACATATTAGCAGAACGATATAAGAGAGAATTCACCCCTAGAATAGATAATGAAGATAATGATATAGAAGTAAGGGACGAAAATAGTTAATATTTAGCTGACATAGATATTAATGAAGCTGATATTGTGCAGGCTATTAATGAAATTAAAAATGGAGCTGCAGCAGGGCTGATGGAATTCCTGCTATTTTGTTAAAGAAAGTAGTTCATTCTATCGCAAAGCCACTTGCAATATTATAAGACAAAGTGTAGATACAGGCAAGATTTTATGATGAGCACAAATTAGCATATATTACCCCTACTTTCAAAAGTGGATCAAGACTAGAGGCAAGTAATTATAGGCCGGTGAGTGAGTCTAAACATTACATATTATGAAAGTGTATGAAAGGGTAATGAAGAAAAAGATCTGAAACATTTAATAAAAAACTAACTTGTTTCATATAGGACAACATGGTTTCGTACCCGGAAAAAGTACACAAACCCAATTTGTTAGTCCACCGTGAGAACATATTCAAAAATATGAAAAGCGAAATGAAACAGATGTGTTTATCTAGACTTTGCAAAAGCTTTTGACAAGTAGACCATAATATATTAGCGAGAAATTAGAATATACAATATCGTGGATAAAGTAGGAAAGATGGTTAAAAGAATTTTTACACACAGAAAACAGATAGTTTATTGCAAAACAACGAGAAAATCGGATGACGCCAGGTAATATCCGGTGTGCCACAAGGTACGGTGTTAGCTGCAATACTGTTTGTTATTATAATTGAAGACATAGACGTAATGTTAAGGATTCGGTAGTGAGTAGTTTCGCTGATGACACAAGAATAAGTAGAGAAATTACTTGTGATGAATATAGGACGCTCTACAAAGAGACCTTAACAAAGTATATGATTGGGCAGAGGTAAATAGGATGGTATTTAACTGATAAATTTGAATCAATAAATTATGGAGACAGAGAAGGAAGCTATATGCATATAGGGGACCTAATAATGAGACAATCACAAATAAGGAAGCAGTTAAAGACCTAGGTGTGATGATGAATAGGAACATGTTTATGCAATGATCAAATAGCAATTCTTTTGGCAAAATGTAAAGCAAAAATGGGAATGGTTACGGCACTTCAAAACAAGAAAAGCTGAACACATGATTATGCTTTTATACACATGTTCGTAGTCCACTTGAATATTGCAATATGATATGGTACCCACACTATCAAAAGGATATTGCACAAATAAAGAGTGTACAAAGGTCCTTTACAGCTACAATAGAAGAAGTTAAGGACCTTGACTACTGGGAAAGTCTACATCCTTAAAATTATATAGTCTAGAAAGGAGAGAGAACGCTACATGATAATTCAGGCATGGAAACAGATAGAAGGAATAGCAGAAAACATCATGGAACTAAAAATATCAGAAAGAGCAAGCAGAGGTAGATTAATAGTGCCCAAAACTATACCAGGAAAAATAAGGAAAGAAACACAGGACATTAATCCACTACGGCAGCATCGATAATGCAGCGTCTATTCATTGCGTTGCCAGCTCATCTGAGGAATATATCAGGAGTGAGCGTAGATGTGTTTTAAGAATAAGCTCGACAAATATCTAAACTGCATCCCAGACCATCCAAGATTGGAAGATGCAAAATATACCGGAAGATGTACTAGCAACTCTCTGGTAGACATTAGAGGCGCCTCACACTGAGGGAACCTGGGGCAACCCGAACGAACTGTAAGGTCTGTAAGGTAGGTAAGGTCTCTCTCTCTCTCTCTCTCTCTCTGGTAGTAAAAGCAAAATAACTCTCATTTAAATCTCTCTCTCTGGCTCTCACTCTTTCTAAGCGAATGGCATTGCAAATAATATATAGAGATAAATAAACACAATACAAATAAATATAAAACATGTAAAATACTTAATACACCAACTATTTCCAAAAAGAAAGGAAATAGGTTATCAAAGTGCAAATTTTTTTTAGAAATAATAAAAAAAAAACAAAATCATCAAGCATAAGAGCAACAACATTCCCGAATTCCCAGCTAAAAAGGTTTTCGTGTTTGTAAAGAGGAATAAACAAAAAGCAACTGGCTAAGTCCTCTTTCGAGTCTGTTTTTAGACACAATTAACTCAACTGCTGGAAAAATGCGAGTTTGCCTCTGCTTCATTAGAGATACGCTAAGGTGTGCGTGAGGGGGGGGGGGGTGGGGGTCGGTGGTGGGTAGTGGTAGGGTGTTTGACAGGTAAAAGCAGTATTTTTGGAATATGTAATTGTCTCTTTTTGGGGGTAGAGGCGGGGGCCCATTCTCCCCTTCACAAAAGGCCAAGGTTAGACCCTTTTGAAGCTAAAACAAAGCGTGAGCCGACCTCCAGTTTACTCTGGACGTGTGCTAACTCTACGGCCAAATAGAGCTGGTTTCACCAACGGAAACTAAAATAAATATGATACAATCAACAAATATCCAAATTACAAAGCCCTCTAACCAAGCCCTACCCTCACTTCTTTTTTTTTTTTCTTTTTTTCTATCTTATTTAAGGTTTAAATTAGCCATAATCATGCTTCAGGCAACGCAAAATAACACGGCCACCACGGCCTGCCGAGGGTTTCATGGCCCACGGCTCATACAGCATTATACCGAGACCACCTAAAGATAGATCTATTTTCGGTGTAAAGAAAATCTCGATTGCGCTGAGGAAACTTCGGTGCATTGTTTATTTGTTTAACATAGCAGACCATTTTATTTTTACTTTTTTTTATAAACAGGAAGATTATATTGGTCCAAATTCACCCCTTTCTGTGATTCCCTAATAATTAGATTAACTCTCCACTGATAGCATTTATTATCAGAAGGAAATAAATTGAATTCTATCAATCACAAACCACGAAAAAACTCTACCCTGTCAAAAGTCATAAATTCCTAATACCACTTCTGTGTATTCCCTAATAATCAAATTATCTCTCCACTGAGAACATCGAAATCAGAGGGGAAATGAAAAGAAACCTATCAATTACAAACTACGGATAACCTCTACCCTGATTTCTCCAGAGGAAAATTCTAAAGAAAGACTTTTTTTGGTTTTTTTTTTACGACTCAAATCTCAAGAGTCACGGCACAGCATAAGTGAGCCGGGTTTAATATGAACTTTGTATTTTTTCGTATGCACAGAAGTTAGAATGAAACGTGACATTATAATATCCCCGTCACTGAATTACGTAGAACTGTTTATTTAGATCGTTTCTACCTTCGAAAGGGTATTAAAGGGACTGAGAGGGATACCATAGACTTCCAGACACGAGCTTTCCAACCGATATAATTTTGGAAAGTTATTGGGGTAACATAATAGAGTACGTCTTTAAAATACAATAAAACAGAATAAAGATGAAATACGGGCAAATGAAAATAACAATAAAAATGAAAATACCACTGAAGATGATACACAGAAAAAGAAAAAAAAAAAATGAAAATTGGAAATTTAGTAATACTATCACATTGAAAGTGATCCCATGGACTAGTAAAATTAAAAAAGAGAATTGAAAATGACTCCAGGTGCCAATTGAAATGACACTGACATTGGAAATGTCCTTGAAAATGATCAGATAACTATTCCAGGTTCCCCCTCGCTCACAGTCTTAGACTTCAAAGGAGAGGGAAACATCAAAGTACTCTATTCTTAAGAACATATTCACTGACGAGTCAGGTTCACTGTTGTATTATAAGAAAAAATGGATAAATAAACAAGAGATAATTAATTCTATAATCGAGAAATGGTAATCAAAGAGGAGATTTGAACAGAGATAAATTACGATGTTGAATATTTAAATGAAATGGGTTAACACGAGGAAGGAATATAGAAATGAATTGAAAATGTGGAATAAAGGTATTGAAGGATATTCATCTAATCAAGATGAATAATACTGAATGAAACAAATTCACAAAATAAAAAAAATATACCAAGAAGAAGATAAAATTTTAAAAAATATATAAAAATGACAAATATATCGTAGGCATCCAGAACGAAAATAATTTGAAATATGTAGTATAGAAGAAAATGTATTTCGTAATGAAGAAAATAAGGTTGAAACAAAACTTAGAAAAGAATAAGTAACTGGTTTTCCAGAACCACACGAAAAAAAATATCATAAATCCTCACGTCTGTGTTTTTTTTTTTTTTTATTTGGTCAGATTTATTTTTTCAAAAAATGCATGAACAAAAAATGACTACAAATCCTTATGGCAATTTTTCCTTGTCGAAGATTTTTTGAGGACTCCGAAATACAGATGAAGGTGAGATTCCAGGGAAAAAAAAAGATCTGATGCAGGTTAAGCCTAGCAATTGACCCCGGACCTATTCCCTGGGAAACCGGGTCTCAAAACCACAAGGCCAAAGGCATAAACGAGAACACTTATAGCAAAATAATGCTTGTGCAATCATTAGACCGATGAGAAAAACATTTGGTACTTAGATAACCTTTGAGAAATTAAGTAGATAATTATTATTATAATAATAAAATCTATTATGACAAGACCACAGAGACCCCACAAATCTCCGACAAGTCAAGGTAATATACCTGAGCATTTTCAAGGCCCTTTCTTCCCAAAGAGTTGCATATTTCTATCTCTACCCAAATTCTAAAGGGTATATTGCTAGCCCCACCAGACCCACGTCTGGTAAGTTCACTAAAAATTATACAAAAGGAAAACCAAAATACAACCTTTTTTATGCAAGTAACAAAGAATAAATGTTTATAGATACAGAGGAGCTCTGTTACCAAAACCAAAACCTACTTAATCCACTACACCATTGAAGACATGCTAGGCAAAGGAGCATAAGCGTTAATGAGCATTCTTTATCAGGGTATTAATGAGGGGACCTGAATCTTGCATAAAATCATTCTTTTATTTTTCAATGGAAGAAGAAACTGAATACCTGATTAAGAGCCTGGCTCTAGTCTGGGCTTGATAATAGTACATTTTCTTTTCCTTCAAGGAAGTAGTAGAAACATATTTAATTTGTTTAAATATTCGCACAGAGTGACAAATTAATATAAGATTATACCTTACTACGGGCTTACATGCAGACTGTTGCACAGATCTTAAATATTATATTTCTTGCCTTGTTTTCATCAAAACTTTTTTTATGATAAGTGTAAAATTATGTAAATAGACAGGGTGAATTTAAATTACATTTGCACACACACGCATAATATATATATATATATATATATATATATATATATATATATATATATATATATATATATATATATATGTATATATATATATATATATATATATATATATATATATATATATATATATATATATATATATATATATATATATGTATATATATATATATATATATATATATATATATATATATATATTATATATATATATATATATATATATATATATATATATATATTTGTGCTTCTATTAGAAAGCACCTATTTTGAAATGTAAAATTAAAGTATTATGAAGTTTTACTTATTATATATATATATATATATATATATATATATATCTATATCATATATATATATATATATATATATATATATATATATATATATATGTGTGTGTGTGTGTGTGGTGTGTGTGTGTGTGTGTGTGTGTGTGTCATATTACTGCATTTATCAGAGTCACTTCTACCCAGCCAAACCTTTCAAGGTCGACTTTTTAAATTTCTCGAATTCTTCTTACATTGTTGACCGATAATTATCTTGCCAATTTACGGAGGTAACTACAGTGACATCAGAAAGATACCGTAAACATGAATTGTTAATGAAATATATTTTCTCAATTACTCCAATATTTTAAGGTCAATTTTTGATGTGTGTGTATTTGTGCCTTTGTGGATAACCTTGGGTTTTGTGACGCCAGTACATTTAAAAGAAAAATTATTATCTAAGTTAAATAAATGTTCTTTATTCGACACGAGGAGGAAATGCGAAAATTTGTGATATTCAAAACCTCAATATTTTGGACTTCTTTATCCTTATTTTCAGTTATGATGACCAAATAACAAGACGTGATCTAACCTCCAGCTTTACTCGGGAGCGTGCTAAATCTACAGCCAAATAGTGCGTTTGTTTCACCAACGAAAATTAAAATTAATAATCTATGTTTTATTAGAAATAATTGTTCTGTAATGTTCAACAAGCACTATTTATTTTTTACATTTTCATTCGAATAAATAAACCGTAAATATCTTCTAAAGTTTCTGTGTCTTTAACTCAACGCGAAACATCTTTTTCAGACTTTTTTAGGCTTTCCTACCCCCCACCCCACCAACAGAAACAAAGTAGTCTGTAGGCTTACTCCCCGAGTAAGCGAATATTGGTTTGTTTATGTCTACTCTATAGAACCATCAATGCATAATTTCATAGTCCTCAAAATATCAATTAACTTAAAGTTTAATATCCATTAAAAAAATACACGTTTTTCTCTATAGCAAAAGTCATCCATTATACGTATTAATTGATTGCTACTTCCAATTAGTGATGAGAGGAATTACGTATCTCCTCTTTCCTTTAATATATTGTTTGTTTAACTATATTTTTCCTTTTTTTAATGCTAATGAATTCCAATTAGTATTGGAAAAAAATGCAGAGGTTGTATGTTTTTCATGGGTTGGTTTAATTTGTTTCCGTCGAGGAATTCCGCAAAGATAGCTTTTATTTTTTCCTAAGTATATTCTACGGCAATCACACACCAATTACCGCGGATCGGCTGCGTTCACTACCTGAAAAAGGCAAAGCGATAAACCGTCGCAAAACTAATGCTATTTTCGTTTTCAAGATCGACCTGCCTAATGAGGTGCAGTTAAGGTCTCTCTTTCTTTGTTTTTCAATCCTCAATCCTGAAATTGCTTTCCCGTCCTAATTCAGTTACCGAGAAGACCAGGGAGAGTAAAGAGAAGAGTCAACAAAAGGCAGCGCTGGACGGAGGGAGGATGGAAATGGTTGAGTGAACGAAAGAGAAAAGGTGCGAGAAGCGAAAGTTGCAGGTTCATGGATGGAATTATAAGTCGAACGCGGAAGGAAAGGTGGATAAAATGGAAAATGCGTAACAAATCCGGAAGGTTTAAGACTGAATAAACCTCGAAAAAGAAATGTAGAGAAATGAAGTACAAGAAAATACCATAGATAAATTCCCCAATTCCCCCAACATTCGTCAGCATTTATAGTAAATATTGAAGGAATATTTATCTAATTCCAAAAAAAAATTTACAGAAAAATAATTCCTCTGATATTCCAACAGCTTATATATATAAAAGTATTCCTTCAACATCCATATAGCATATATTAAAAAAAAAATCTA
This sequence comes from Macrobrachium nipponense, assembly GCF_015104395.2. Taxonomy (NCBI): domain Eukaryota; kingdom Metazoa; phylum Arthropoda; class Malacostraca; order Decapoda; family Palaemonidae; genus Macrobrachium; species Macrobrachium nipponense. Next base: position 12,412,130 of record NC_087223.1, read on the forward strand.
CACAATCATACCCAATGTCACTGTTATAACAAGGCGTGAACAGACTTTCAGCTTACTTATAGTGTGTGCTAAAAGCTACGGTCAAATGGAGCGATGTTTCAACAATATAAATTAAAGTAAATTAGCCATATTTCATTAGAAACAATTTTTTTTCTGTACTGTTTAACATGAACATTGTTACTTGTTTACATTTTCATTCTAATAAAATAAATCATAAATATCCTAATCCTGAAGTCCCACAATGTTTAACTCAAAACGAAAAGCCTTTTTCTGACCTATTTAGACGACTTTTTTTTCCATAGGGATTTCATACTCCCTCCACAACAACAACAACAAAGTACTTTGGAAGCTTTCTCCCCGAGGAAAGCTAAAAAAGTTAAGAATTCCTACTATACGTTATAACTCCTTATAAAGAGAATCACAATTCCTTCATGACTAAGAAACATAACCTTGAAATAAAGATTCTTTACACATAACAAGTTCTTTGAAGTCAGAGGAGCATTCGCTGTCTCGAAGACTCGAGACTCATTTGCATGCTGATTATACAATTCCCGGAGATACACACATCCTTCTGTTTGAGGTCAGTCCCCGAGTTTATCTGTATCTGCTTTTCTGGTTCTTAATCGTTAATGATGAAGTCTCCTTTTATATTTTTCGTATCTATTATATCTTCATCAGATAACTGGATTTTCCGTTTGAAAAATATAGATCCATTTCAGAGTGAAAGAGAGAGAGAGCCTCAAGCAGGAGTACTACCTCGTCGAGACCTTAAGAATTACCATCTTCGAGGCCGAGACCTTGAAGTATTACCTCGCTGAGGTAATACCCCTGAAAAGGCCAGGGATCAAATTATGGCTCTTCTCGCTGGTATGAGAGAGAGAGAGGAGAGAGAGACGAGAGAGAGAGAGAGAGAGAGAGAGAGAGAGAGCTGAGGGACATCCTCTTTGTTTGAATAAGTAAGGATGATTCGTCCCACGTTAAGAGGGAATGGATATTTCATGTAGGAAAATGGAAAGAAACTTCGTTGTCTAAGATAACTTTTCTAAAGACGTCGCCTTGAAAAGGAATACATATATGTATAATTATATATATATATATATATATATATATATATATATATTATATATATATATATATATATATATATATAAAGTTTTTTATCTAAACTCCTTATTCCCGGCTTTAGGAACCCACACTTCCTTCGACATTATGTCATTCCTAGTCCAAAGAAAATAGCAGGGAAACATTTTAGGAATCGGTGCCCAGATTCCTACAGGAATCAAAATACGATTGTTAAGAGGTCAAGGCCAGTGGACTCCTGACCCCCAGAAGATATATATATATCTTTTCAGTAAGTGTTTCTTTAAACCAGCAAACTCATTTAAAATTATAGATGTCCTATTGATTGCCGATATGGTTTTGAGAAAAGTAAATTTGAATTTTACAAATTCGGAGGTCTGTCAGAAAACTGGGACACGTGTCTCTGTCCTGAGGAAATCTTATATAATTCATCTGTTCGTCAAAGCTTTGATACAGAACTGGACACATGTCTCTCTCCTGATGAAATCTCACAATTCAACCACTCGTCAGTTTTTGATCATAGATTCACCAGTTATATAAAAAAAAATGCTACATCATCTGGCGGTCCCCGTAATGAGAATTAAAGTCAACACATAACTTCATTCTGCTCCGAAGAAGAAGAAGAAGAAGAAGAAGAAGAAGAAGAAGAAGAAGAAGAAGAAGAAGAAGAAGAAGAAGAAAAAAGAAAGAGAGAGAGAAAGGAATCAATAGAAGATCGTGAGGGTAAACACACTGAAGTGTGACGCCATCACTCAGGCAAAACATCGTTCAGTGCACTTCATTATCCGTGTGATTTTCAGCCATCTCTCTCTCTCTCTCTCTCTCTCTCTCCATGCTCATTTTCCACCCAGTACCCTCTACACGAAAAACTTAGATTTTTTTTGGTCCTCAATAAAGTGTAAGAGGTAAGTAAGTATTATTACATTTTGTAATTATACATATATGTATATATAAGTGTGTATTCACATATATACATATATATAGATGTATATATGTATATACACACATATATAGTCTGTGCGCATGAGAGAGAGAGAGAGAGAGAGAGAGAGAGAGAGAGAGAGAGAGAGAACCACACTAGCGACTTCAAAAATTGAATCTGCATTCAACCCATAAGACCCTCTTCCACATTCCCTCATCCAACCAACCACCTTAAAACCCTGTTCTCTATCAAACGTCTTCAATCACCATTAACCCTCATATGGGCAAAACGTCGCCTTTGTTTCCAGGAGAACACCATCAATTGGTCCTCAGTTGATTAACCAAGATGTGATTTAAGACTACTCACACAGCCCCTCCGAATCATCTGAGGCATTGACTCTCTCTGGGATTTGAGTACACTTGGCTGGGGTTTGTGGTATTCATCTAAGTTTTCATTATTATTATTATTATTATTATTGGAAAGTAATCCACAATAATATGTCTGATCTTGTTATTTAAAATACAAAGCAGAAAGCTTTTTAATAGGTATTTTATTAGATAATCATCGTGGGTAAACAGAAAACAGTATTTTAACGAAAAGACACAAAACTAGCCCTTTTTTAATTTAAAAGACAACAAAGACATCAGAATATGAAATTGAAAAGCTGATAAAGGTGGGTCACTGGTGATTATTGGATACTAATACTACAATTCGAAAGCAATTGACTTACTAAGTGATGATAATACTTATACTAAATTATCAAAGTTGCCGTCGGTAACCTCTCTAGAAATGAAATTCAACAGAGACGTGCGGAAAATAGCCAATACCCTCACGGTGACTGAACAAAAACACTTACTATGAGATTCAGGGTCTCTGTAACACGGTTTTTTGGACTTTGCTCCTTGTCAAAGCATCGGATGTTAGCTGAAAGTTGACATAAGTATATTTTACAACCACACACAAATTTTGTCAGCATTATCAATAACCTAAACCCGATGGTTTTAATTTTTATGAGTAAAATGATTTAGCCGACGCCATAGCCAATGATTACGAGCCAAGAGTCGAAAAACATTCATTACGTAGCAAGGTAAACAAACACCTCTTGACGAAATGTTGCCCCGCCCATCCACCAGACAGAAACTTCATTGGCTCTGAAACCCAAAGACTTTATGAATGGCGGAACGATACATAGATGTGAGTGGGGTATCAGTGCTAGCGTAGTAATACTACTGTAGCAGTAGTGCCGCAACAGTATAGCAGTATATACATGAATTAAACGTTTAGGCCAACTGCTGGGATCCTTGAGGATCATTTAGCACTTCTTACAACTACTCGAGAAATGAGTTTTTATAGACAGATGTTAAATTTTCTAATCCAACAGTGCCCATGGTAGCCTTTCAGTGTTATCCTGAATTATAACGAGGCGAAAAGTGGATGGAGCCTCATGAAGTCATCATTCTGACGATAATTATTAGTGAAGGTTTAAAGCCAATATACGGTAACGGCTATTTTTTTTTTCAGTAAATAGGTAGTGGAGATAGCCAATAAATAAAAATTGCTTGACATTGGATCAAGCAGTTATCAAATAAAGCTTGTACTATGTTTTTGAAAATTACCAACTATTCCCTATATCTTGTCAATCTGATTGTGACCTATAAATGTAGACTGTAATTTTTCTTAGGAAACCTAATTTTGGGAGTTAAGCTAATAATCGAAGTGTGTTTGTATTTATTAACATATTTGTTGGTTTGTTCATTATGACAATTATCAGTGGAGAGGTCCCAGAGTTCATAAAGGTGTACTGCTTTGCTTGTATTTAAATTTTGTATGTCATTGTTGCCAGAGGTTTAGCCTTCGTTACGTATAGCCAATCATCCATCGAGAAAAGAGGGAAGAAAATGCTGTCATAAGTTACGTAACGAGTGCGTTCGAAACCTTTTCTCTGAGTAAGTTGGCCCGCGTCTTCAAAAAAGGTCACTTTTTTACATTATAAGTACCAAATTTATTCAACCTACGTAATGCAGAATACAGTCAAAAATTTATGTGTGGAGATATGATATGTATTCTGAATAAGCGTTATATTATGAATGCATAGATTAAAAAGTTATTGCGAAAAAAACCGTGTTACAGAAGCCCTGAATCTCATAGTAGTTCTGAGTAAAATATCAAGAAAATGCGAGTCTCCCTTACTTTTACGGCATACCAAAACTTCATAAAACAGGATGCTCTTTACGTCCCATGATGGCTACTTGTAATTCGCCACAATCTGTCATGGTTGTGTAACTTTATAGACAGGCTTAGGACCCTGGGTAATGTAAGAGGAAAAATGATTAGCCTAGATGTTACGGCCCTTTTCACTAATGTGCCTCTTGAGTTTGTCCTTACAAAACTTAAAAAAGAACAGTCAGAAATTGGAAATGTTAACTTCCCTATTCCTACTGAACAGTTTTTAGACTTGATTCGTCTATGTGTCTCATCCACAATATTTTCATTCAACAATGAAGGCTATAAAAAAAAAACATTTGGCGTAGCCATGGGT
>NC_087223.1:12421670-12439170 GCF_015104395.2 Macrobrachium nipponense
CAGTCGAATTAGAGGACTTTGATAGAAAAAAAATAATATGCAACATGAACCACCCATAATTCATCTTCATTGATAAAACACTACAGCCGCGTACCCCACCCCCGCCACAAAAAAAAAAAAAAAAAAAAAAAAAAAAAAAAAAACACCAAAACATCCAGAATTCCATTCTCTCCTCCTCCTCCCAGAGAATTTGAAGAGACCCAGAAACACCCCCGAGATTTTTCACGTCCACATACGAAAGAGGCTGGAAGGAAACTCAGGACACCACGATCCTTCGAAGGAGAGAGAGAGAGAGAGAGAGAGAGAGAGAGAGAGAGAGAGAGAGAGAGAGATCATGTCCTTCTCTCGACACAGGACAATGGATGATGAGACGATGAAGTGTGTTGGAAGAGGAAGACGATGATGTCCATACTGAGTTATAGGGACTGGAAAAGGGGTTGTCTGAATTTAAATTCAAGAAGGGAAAGAAGCGAGTCTCTTTCTTGTGCTTGAATTGTCCTTCGTCTCATTCACCTTCTTGCGGTTCAGAGGGATTTGTGGTCGACTTTGTCTTGTTGTATTTTTTGTTTGTAAAGTTTAGAGTTATTGATGAAAACTTCGTCTCATTCCTTGTAAGACTTTTGGTCTTTCTTTATCCGTCCAAATGTGCTTAAACATCGTTTTCTCTTATTGCATCTGAAAATTTCCTAACTGTATTTATGGAAATTCTCAAGTTTCATCCCATTTGATCTAAGAGTAAAGGACGATTACGTTTTCTGACATCACAATAACGATGTTTCAGGAAGTTAAAATGAAAGTTTAAGAAATTTGAAACAAAATAATGAATTATGCAACGTTTAATGACAAAAAGAGTGTAATTTACATTGAAATATGGAAATGCAATGTGAGGATATATTCAAATATAAACTTCAGAGCAGTTTTTTTTTGTCTATCATAGTTTTCTCGAACACAACTAATTAAAACTCCACAAAATCTTAAAGTTGCCCTTAAAACAATCATATGGGAACCACTGCTCCATGCCACTAATTTTCATATATTAAAAGACGCTTATAGATTCCCAAATGAGCTGAGGAACTAGAACAGAATTCCAGTCACGAACATTTTTGAAAATTCTCCGGAGATTAGACTTTCGTCTGAGTTTCAAATTAGAGCTCTGTTCTTGATGAATAATAACCCACCCGGCAGATATCCCAAGGCTGAATGGATTCCAGATATCCAACAAAATAATGTGTTCGTCTAGGTATGTCATTCCGGGACATCTGTTGTTGATGGTGAATTAAGTTTGTCCGAACATGGGAAATGTCCGCCATTGGAGACAAGGGCTGGGAGATGAGACGGGGTTGTAATGTGTGTGTGCGCGTGTGTGTTGTATATATATATATATATATATATATATATATATATATATATATATATATATATATATATATATATATATATATGTGTGTGTGTGTGTGTGTGTGTGTGTGTGTGTGTGTGTGTGTGTGTGTGTGTGTGTGTTTGTGTGTGTGTGTGCATGTGTGTGCTGAATCTACTAACTGTTTGCATACTTCATACCCACAGAATTAATTATTACTATTATTATTATTATTATTATTATTATTATTATTATTATTATTATTATTGTCCCAGGTGCTCTGTCTGATGGGCGCTGCGTTTTCATTGGCTGAACAGAGGATTAAGTCCCTGAGTCAAGCCGTCTTGCAGAGGTGAAGCTCGCACTGCTCTTCGCTTGCGGACGCTGTAGACTGGGTGAGCGTAGTATTGGGCAGGGGCAACCTGATTGGTCCGTTCGATCAGCTCTATGGTGCTGGCGGGCGGCGCCCTACGCGCCACCGTCGGGAGGAGTGAAGTCTCTTGAGTAGTGTTGAGGCTGGGTCTCTCCTTCCCGATGTGTAGGCCTCCAAGAGGCGGAGGCGACGGTGATCTGCCACCCTTATCGATAATTCCGATATTAAGGAATATGTCCTTTCGAGTTATCCTGGATATTGTGGATGTTTTTAGCATGATTACGGATGGCGCCTTCCTGAGCATGACAGGATATCCTCTTCGAAAATCGCATAGGTTTTTTTGTCATACCAATGTAAGCGACCGGGGCATTCCCAGACAGGGCATTTGTATTGGTAGACAACGTTAGTTTTCTTGAGAGGGTCCTGCATCACGGGGGCTGGATTTGTTTTTTCATAATCAGGACACTGGTCTTCTTGCTCTTGTAGTAAATTATTAATTTCACTTTTTCCTCAGGGTCCGTGGAGGAGACATTCCTTTCTATGATGGTACGAAGGGCTCGCTCGTCTCTTTGTATTTCTTGTGAAATACTCCCTTGTAAAAGAGAGTGACGTCTTCAAGGGCGGTGGGGAGAGCTCCTGCTGATACCATTTATCGGATGTTTCTGCGAATGCATTTAGTGATGTCCCGGTTGGAATACCCGTTTGTTTAATTAAAACTTGGCAACACGTTCTTAATTCAGTGTGCATGTCCTTCTACGAAGAGCAATGTGGGAGCTCTCCTGATTGAAGGCGCTGATCGCAGTGCGCTTGTATCTCTCAGGACACTCGCTCTCGCCGTTAAGGCACATGCCCAGGCGTCGTGGGTATCGTATACACTTGTGTTACGAAGTGCTCCTCTTGTTGCCCGATGAGGACGACAAGGAAGGGGAGGCGATGGTCACGGCAATGCTCGATGGTTGAAGTTGAGTCTGCTGTGGTGGTGGAGGGCTTGTCGCAGGTGCTCTACTTCTTCCACCATGCTGGCGCTGATGAAAGTGTACGTCAATATACCGGACGTAAATAGACGGCTTCTCGATGTTGGCGAATACCCGAGATGTCAAATAAACAATCATTCTGCAGAAACTTGGAACTAGTATATTGTCTACAATGACAGGATTTTAATAGTTTATAGAAATATACATATTATATTATATATATATATATATTATATATATATATATATATATATACATACAATATATATACTATATATATATATATATATATAATATATATATACAATGAATTTTTTTATTACTCAATCATATGAAGGACAAAGCCATCTATACACACAAATTGAAAGCCGCATCTCATCAGGCGAACCGATTGAAGTCTACGGACTTCCTCGCCAGAAATGAGTTATTTCTAAATGACGATATATTAGATATACCATAATACATCTCTCTCTCTCTCTCTCTATCTCTCTCTCTCTTTCTCTCTCTTCTCTCTCTCTCTCTTTATGACTCTTTTAATCCTGGCGATTTGTTGGGGGAGTCTGCCAGCCTCTTGATCTACGGACTGGATCCGATCATATAGTTACGAACTCCATTCCTCTGTTTCGTGGCTGTGAATCAGATCGGATTCTACCATATTTCTCGCTATTTTCCCTTTTGTCTTCCAGATTCCTTTCTCTCGTGTTATTCCCTCTCATATTTTTTCCTTTCTCCTTTTATTCCTCGCTGCTTTCCGTAACGTATTCGTTTTATGCCACCTTGGCTGGCGAGTGATCTCGTAACATAAACAGAAGACCTCCAACGTGCTGCAGAACCTTGAGTTTACAGGGCTCGTTCAGCGCGAGGCACTTGCACATTTCTCGGCAAAAAATACTTTAATGATATGAATTGCCTGCACTTCCTTTCTGTTGCTCGACTGATTCACATAAAAAAAAGATGCTCTTCTTGACGTATTTGGAGGATTTCTTATTTGAATTGAGTGAAAGATACTTCAAAAAAAATACCCTTTTTTTTCTATTGCAAGGAAAGCGAACGGTTCACGATTTGCAAACGATTCCAAAGTACAGAAAGTATGTTGAAAGGGAAGAAAAAAATCGCTGAAAATGAAAGTACAATTGAATTCTCGATTTAAATGTGATTATCAACGCAACCAAAAAATTTTCAGCAATAGTTTAAAATATAAGATTAAATTTACTGACGATTTTGATGCTGAGCTAATAGTAAGATAATTAAAATATTATTTTCTTTCGCCTAAAATTAATTTAATATTTCGACGAAAAGAATTTGTTTTTATTCAACCACAATGGACTTCTTTTTTTACTGAAATTCGGTAGAATTATTTAATGAAACGTAAAAATATATTCGGCTATTATTCGAAAAATCTAAACAATACTCACGCTTCCGTTTGTGATATCATTTACAAAGCGATTGCAAAAAAATAAATACAACAGTACAGTTTTACATCCATCAAATACTATAATTACGCAATTTTTGTCGTAATCCAGCGGCAAATGAATAAAAAAACAATAAAAAAAAACAATGTAGTCCAAATCATACCCTTTATGACTGGTATAGTAAAGGCAACAATGAATTTAAACCTTTCTCTCAACAACAGTTCAAATTCCACTGCAACCCAAACCTACAGACTTTATTTCAAAAATAAAAACATGATCTATTGTCCTTTCCCAACTAGAGACATAAATTTCAAACAAAAAAATCATGACATATTGGCCCACATTGCAAATCCATAGCTCTCCCCTTCGCAATTAAACGTAAATAAATACAATAATTCTTGTTAAGCGCATTTGGTTTAGTTAGAAATGGGAATTTCGTTCTATGAATCTGGAGGAGATGTTTGTTTATATCATAAATGAAGTTTACTATAAATACTACCAATCATGTCCTATTTTTTTCTAAATGAAAACCAAGTTACTGTGATTTCTACCAATCGTGTAGTATTTTTTTTTTTTTGTCCTGAATGAAAACCAAGTTTACTATGATTACTACCAATCGTTTTAGTTGTTTTTTTTTTCTGAATGAAAAACAAAGTAAAAATAAAATGAATACTACCAATCGAGTAGTAATTTTTTTTAACTGAATGAAAACAAAGTTACTAAGAACACTACCAATCTATTAGTAATTTTTTTTCTAAATAAAAACGAAGTTATTAACTATGAAAACTACCAATCGTGTAGTATTTTTTTAATGAAAACCACCCTATTCGTTTCATTAAAATATAAAGTAATTAAAAAATTTTTGATTTTTTTCGCAAAACTTTGATGAACGCATAACCCTACTTTTTCACGACGACGAAGAATATCCACCAAGGGAAGGATTTATAGGTCCTTATGTTTATAGGTGGTTGGGGATAGAGTTTCCTATCAAAAAGGGAGAAATTAATGAGGCATTTTTCGAGGTTTTAATTTGAGGGTTTATTAAACAAAATGACGAAGGCATTTTGAGGCCATAATAGTCAGTGAAATTATTGCATCATTGACTGTCGATTTTTTTTCTCTCTCTCTCTCTCTCTCTCCCTCTCTCTGTCTCTCTCTCTCTCTCTCTCTCTAAGCGAATGTAAGTGCAAGGAATATAGAGAAATAAACGCAATAAAAATAAATATCAAAATATATAAAATACTTTATACACCAACAATTTTTAAAAAGAAAGGAATAGGTTACCAAAGTGCAAAAAAACTTATTGAAATAATTAAATGAAACAATTAAAAATGAAGTAGGAAAAAGGAACAACAAACAGAATACACAAACGACATAAAAAAAAATAAATCATGAAGCATAAGAGCAACAACATTCCCGAATTCCCAGCTAAAAGGTTTTCGTGTTTGTAAAAGAGGAATAAACAAAAAGCAACTGGCTAAGTCCTCTTTCGAGTCTGTTTTAGACACAATTAACTCAACTGCTGGAAAAATGCGAGTTTGCCTCTGCTTCATTAGAAATATGCTAAGGTGTGCGTGAGCGGGGGAGGGGGGGGTTGAGGGGGGCTAGGTGGGCGGGGGAGGGGCGGTTGGAGACAGGTAAAAACAGCATTTGTGGGACTGTTAGAAGCTAAAACAAGGACACGTGCTAAACTCTACGGCCAAATAGAGCCTTGTTTCACCAACGGAAACTAAAATAAATATGATAAAATCATCAAACATACCAAATTGCAACCCTCTACTCGATTGCGCGAGGAAAACTTCGAGGCATTGTTTACTTTTTTAACCATGGCAGACCATTTACTTTTTATAAACAAGAAGACTTTACTGCTAAAATTCACCAGTTCTGTGTATTCCCTATTAATTAGATTATCTCTCCAATGACAGCATTGAAATCAGAAGGAAATAATTGAATTCTATCAATCACAAACCACGAATAACCTCTACCCTGTCAAAAGTCATAAATTCTAAAATGGAAGCACTTTGTGTAGTCCATAATAATCAAATTATCTCTCCACTGAGAACATCGAAATCAGAGGGGAAATGAAAAGAAACCTATCAATTACAAACACTACGGATAAACCTTTACCCTGATTTCTCCAGAGGAAAATTCTAAAGAAAGACTCTTTTTTGGTTTTACGACTCAAATCTCAAGAGTCACTGCAGAGCATAAGTGAGCCGGGTTTAATATGAACTTTGTATTCTGTATTGCAACAGAAATAAGAGTGAAACGTGGACATATATAATCATCTCCAGTCACTAAATTACGTAGAACTGTTTATGTAGATCGTTTCTACCTTGGAAACGGTATTACAGGGACTGAGAGGGATACCATAGACTTCCAGACATTGAGCTTTTCAAACCGATATATTTTTTGGCGAAAGTTATGGGGTAACATAAAAGTCTATTACGGACAAACCGGTAAATCTCTTTCACAACGTCTCAAACAACATCAATATTCTGTGAGAACTGGGCAAATATCAAATGCATTATTCGTACATATGAGAGATTTAGACCATCCTATTAACCTGGTAGTCGAGCAAGAGCCTTAATCCCATGTAATGACACACTTAAAAGGAATATCATTGAATCTTGTTTCCCTCTCAATCAAATAATAGAAATGTTCTAAATTTAAGTCTTGGTTTATTTAAGCTTGATGCTTTCATTATGAAAGAGGTTGTAGATAAATATAAGCAACAAAATTAATATATTCAGTTTTTACATGTTTTGGACTGTAAAGGTACTTTGTAATTTCGGTTAGGTTTGTGACCGTGTGATATCCGATAATCCTGGATTTATCCTCTTTTAATTTTTACCCTTTTGACAATAACCATCTGGTATTCTTGATCTTGTTTTGTACCTGAGACCTTTCTCTCCAATTGTATATATATTGTATATATATATATATATATATATATATATATATATATATATATATATATATATATATTATATATATATGATATATATATATATTATATATATATATATATATATATATATATATATATATATGTATATATATATATATATATATATATATATATATATATATATATATATATATATATATATATATATATATATATATATATATATATATATATATATATATATATATATATATATATATATATATATATATATATATATATATATATATATATATATATATATATATATATATATATATATATATATATATATATATATATATATATATATATATATATTATATATATATTGCCACCACTCTTTCATAGATCTTTAGTCATTTAGGACTAATTTCCATATTAATCATAAACAGGTAATAATTCTAATACAGCTTTTATTACTAAGTCTATTTTGAAAAGTCTTGTTGAAAAGGATTGCTGCATCAGCTCCATTAATTTTGTATAGAGTCTTCTCTATTTTCCTTATTAAGGATTTCTCAATGTTGCTGAAACTGGCAAGCAACGTGCCAAAGGGGATCGTTAAATCCAGTGTAGTCATATTGAATTATCTTTATTACTGCTATATACTATATTACTGCTACAAGTTTCTCTCTCTCTCTCTCTTTCTCTCTCTCTCTCTCTCTGACTTTTGCGTCACCTGGAGCCGGGTTTTCATTGGCTGCGACCGTGGTGACCTAACTCCTGGCATTTCTACAACCTTCTTCGATATGGTCCCGTCCTGGGCGCTGGTGTTCTCGTCTGAGGGGGGGGGGGGGGGGGGGGGTGGGGGGGGGGGGGGGGGGGGGGGGGGGGGGGGGGGGGGGGTGGGGGCTGGGTCTCCTTACAGGTGGGCAGCAGGAAGGGTTTCCTGTGTCGTATTAAGGGATGGTTTTGTTCAAGGATGAATAAAGCCTCAAGGAGGCGTAGGCGTCGTTAATCGGGGCCCTTCCAATTATCTTTGTGTTTTTTTACGATATCCTCACGCACGACGTGCTGTTGGTGGGCGGTGAGGGCGTGGTGTTTTATGGCACCGTTCTGGGCGTGACAGGAGATGCTCTTAGACAGTCGTAACGTTGTCATACCGATATAAACTCCAGGACATCCTTGGATAGGGCATGTGTACTGGTAGACGACGTTATTCTGCTTCAGGGGAATCCCTGAAGAGCCCAAAATAAAACCTTATTCTTCTTTTTCTTCTTCTTCTTCTTCTGGTTCTCTTCTTCATCTCCAAAAACCTCACTCTAGTTCCCTTATCCAAATGTTATCTCCCTCGAAACTTTCTTTTCTTTCTTTCGGAAGAAGTTGGAATCACATCCGTTTCAACAATGGCCCCCCCCCCCCCCCACCCCAGCATCCCCGCTCCCCCTCTTGGAGCTCTTTCCCTATTGCTTAATGATATGGTGGGAAAACTAAATTCAATAATTTTATTATTATTATTAATACTATTATTATTATTACTATTATTTTTATTTACATTATTATTATTACCATCACTGATGGATTACGAGATGTCAATAAACAAACATTTTGCAGAAACTTGGAACAAGTATATTATCTACAAGGACAGGATTTTAATGGTTTATTAGAAATATACATATCATATATAAATATATATGTATATAATATATATATATATATATATATATATATATATATATATATATATATATATATATATATATATATATATATATATATATCTATATATATATCTATATATATATATATATATATATATATATATATATATATATATATATATATATATATATATCCAGCGGGATCCATGGCAAATGAATAAAACAAATTTTTAAAAACAATGTGGTCCAAAATCATTCCCTTTTTGACTGGTTTAGTAAAGGCAACAATGAAATTTAAACCTTTCTCTCAAACATTCAAATTTCACTGTACCCAAACCTAGAGACTTTAATTTCAAAAAACCCCCCCCCCCCCCCCCCCCAAAAAAACATGAATTATTATCCTTTCCCAAACTAGCGACATGAATTTTAAACTAAAAAAAATCATGACTTATTGTCCCATAATTGCAAATCCATAGCTCTCCCCTCCACGAATAAATGCACATAAATACAATAATTCATTGTTAAATGCAAGTTGATTATGTCATTGGCAATTTGGTCTAATTGGAAATCTGAATTTCGTTCAATGAATCTGGGGGAAATATTTGTTTATATCATAAATGAAGGAACTATGAATACTAACAATCATGTAGTATTTTTTTCTGAATGAAAACCAGATTACTATGATTATTACCAATCCTGTAGTTATTTCTTTTTTTCTGAATGAAAACTAAGGTACTATGAATACTACCAATCTTTTTGTTTTTGTTTTTTCTAAATGAAAACCAACTTACTATGAATACTACCAATCGTGTCGTATTTCTTTTTAATGAAAACCATTTCAATGTTTTGAATTAAATTTACTTCTATTTTGTGTTAATTGTTCTCTCCATTGCTGCATTAGTGTTGAGTGAATAGTAAATGAAAAGTAGGTAAACAGTTGATGTGGGGATTATATCTCTTTTGTTCTTTCGTATGCAAATTTTGTTTATATTTGTTTTCCTTAAACACCCGAGGACAATATGTGTGTGTAGAGAGAGAGAGAGAGAGAGAGAGAGAGAGAGAGAGAGAGAGAGAGAAATTAATGTATGGTGTTATTTATTAAAAGATGAGAGAAAATAAATGATAAACTCAACGTAAATATTGGAGAGAGAGAGAGAGAGAGAGAGAGGAGAGAGGAGAGAGAGAGAGAGAGAGAGAGAGAGAGGAGAGCTCAAAAGAACGAAATTTAATTAAAGCAAAAGATAAATAAAAAAAAGTGTATCAAGACAACAAACATCACCTATATTGAAATTAGAAGAAACCGTCAAGAGATGTTCACTAATTCCTAATTGTACCCAAAATCGCAGGTGCCCCTAATTGCAATGACTAATTACCTCGGTAGTAGACAACCATAAAGGTATATATCACCTCATCTCATTTATCTTCTACATAGATATAGAGGAGCTATAGATATAGAGGAGCTCTGTTACCAAAACTATACATAATCCACTACACCATTGAAGACAAGCGAGGCAAAGCAGAATTAGCCTTAATGAGCTTTCTTTATCAAGGGTATTAATGAGGGGACCTGAATCTTGCATAAAATCATTCTTTTATTTTTTAATGTAAGGAAGAAGAACTGAATACCTGATTAAGAGCCTGGCTCTGGTCTGCGCTTGACAATAGTACACTTTTCTTCAAGGGAGTAAGTAGAAACATATTTAATTTGCATAAATATTTGCAAAGAGTGACAAATTAGCATAAGATATAGTTTACTACGGGCTTCCATGCAGACTGTGCTCAGATCTTAAATATTATATTTCTTGCCTTTGTTTTCATCAAAATAGTATATGATAAGTGTAATATGTAAATGGACAGAGGGTGAAAGTAAATTACATTTGCACATACACATAATATATATATATATATATATATATATCTATATATATATATATATATATATATATATATATATATATATATATGTGTGTGTGTGTGTGTGTGTGTGTGTGTGTGTGTGTGTGTGTGTATGTATATAATTCACTGTATTTATCAGTCACTTCTACCCAGCCAAATATTTCAAGGTCGACCTTTTGAAATTTCTCGAATTCTTCTTGCATTATTGACCGATAATTATCTTCCCAATTTACCGAGGTAACTTCCGTGATACCAGAAATATACCGTGAACATGAATTTTTAGTGAAATATATTTTCTCAATTACTTCAGGATTCCAGGTCAATTTTTGTGTTTGTATGTATGTGTGCCTTTGTGGATGACCTTGGGTTTTGTGACGCCAGTACATTTAGAAGAGAATTATTATTTAAGTTAAATAAATGTTCTTTATTCGACACGAGGAAATACGTAAATATGTAATATTTAAAAAGCTCAATATTTTGGACTTCTTTATTCCTTATTTTCAGTTATGAATGACCAAATAAACAAGACGTGATCTGACCTCCAGCTTTACTCGGGGTGCGTGCTAAAATGTGTGGCAAACAGAGCGTTGTTACACCAACGAAAATTAAAATAAATACGCTATGTTTTATTAGAAATAATTGTTCTGTACTGTTCAACAAGCACTATTTATTTTTTACATTTTCATTCGAATAAATAAACCATAAATATCTTCTCCTAAAGTTCCTGTGTCTTTAACTCAACGCAAAACACACTTTTCAGAACTTTTTAGGCTTCCCTAACCCCCACCCCCCCACTAAACAGAAACAAAGTAGTTTGTAGATTTACTCCCCAAGTAATCGAATATTGTTTTTTTATGTGTCTAATCTAAAGAACCATCAATACTATATTTTCATAGTCCCCAAAACATAATTCATTAAAGTTTAATATCCAAAAATATACACGTTTTTTCTCTATAGCAAAACTCATCCATTATACGTATAATTGATTGCCACTTCCAATTAGTGATGAGAGGAATTGCGTATCTCCCTCTTTTTTTAATATATTGTTTGTTTAACTATATTTTTTTCGTTCTATTTAATGCTAATGAATTCCAATTAGTATTGGAAAAAATGCAGAGGTGTGTGTTTTCATAATCCTAAAATCCCAGAATGTTTAGCTCAAAGCGAAACGCCTTTTTCAGTACCTATTTAGACAACAACAACATCAGCAAAGTACTTTATAAGCTTACTCCCCCGAGAAAGCAAAAAGACAATAAAGAATTCCTACCATACGTTATCATTCCTCGTGAAGAGGATCACAATTCCTCCAGACTACGAAACACAACATTGAATCCAAGATGCTTTACACATAACAAAGTTCTTTTGAAGTCAGAGGAGCATTGCTGTCTCGAAGACTCGAGACTCATTTGTTATGCTGATTATACAATTCCGGAGATACACACTCCTTCTGTTTGAGGTCAGTCCGTGTTTATCTGTATCTGCTTTTCTGTTTCTTATCGTTTAGGTGATGAAGTTTCTTTTTATATTTTTCGTATCTATTATATCTTCAGTCAGATAACTGGATTTTCCGTTTGAAAAATATAGATCCAGTTTCAGAGTGCGAGAAGAGAGCCTCAAGGAGGAGTACTACCTCGTCGAGACCTTAAAGATTACCTTTTCGAGGACGAGGCATTGTAAGTATTGGTAATACTTCGGAAAGAGGCCAGCGGGATCAAATCATGGCTCTTCTCGCTGGTATGAGAGGAGAGAGAGAGAGAGAGAGAGAGAGGAGTAGAAAGAGGAGATATGAATTCAAATCTTTAATGTCAATAACCTACTAAAATCGATCGATCGATCGATCGATCGATTGATCGAGAGAGAGAGAGAGAGAGAGAGAGAGCGAGAGAGAGAGAGAGATGATTTCGTCACACGTTAAGAGGAAATGGATATTTCACTGTAGGAAAAGGGAAAGCAAACTTCGTTATGCCTAAGATAACTTTTCTAAAGACGTCGCCTTGAAAAGAAATACACATATGTATAATTTTATATATATATATATATATATATATATATATATATATATATATATATAATATATATATATATATATTTAATGTTCTTACCCAAACACTCCCTATTCCTGGCTTTAGGAACCCACAACTTCTTCGACATTAATATCATTCCTAGTCCAAAGGGAATAGCAGGGGAACATTTTAGGAATCGGTGCCCAGTTTCCTACAGGAATCAAAAATACGATTGTTAAGAGGTCAAGGCCAGTGGACTCCTGAACCCCAGAAGATATAAATATCTTTTCAGTAAATGTTTCTTTAAACCAGCAAACCTCATTTAAGATTCTAGTTGTCCTATTTGAGTGCCAATATGGTTTGAGAAAAGTAAATTTTGAATTTTATAAATTCGGAAGTCTGTCAAAACTGGACATGTCTCTGTCCCTGAGGAAATCTTATATAATTCATCTGTTCGTCAAAGTTTTGATCACAGAACTGGACATATGTGTCTCTCTCCTGAAGAAATCTTACAATTCAACCACTCGTCAAAGTTTGGATCATAGATCCAAAGTTATATAAAAATACTACATCATCTGGCATAATGAGAAGTTAAAGTCAACACAAAACTCCATTCTGTGTCCAAAGAAGAAAAAGAAGGAAGAAAGGAAAAGAATCAATAAGAGACTAGTGAGGTAAACACACTGAAGTGTGACGCCATCACTCAGGCAAAACATCTTGATGCACTTCATTATCCGTGTGATTCTCTCTCTCTCTCCATGCTCATTTTCCACCAGTCCCTCAACACGAAACATAGTTTTTTTGGTCTCAATAAAGTGTAAGAGGGAAGTTGTTACATTTTAATAATATATGTATATATAATGTGTATACCACATATACATATTATAGATGTATATATGTATATTACACACATAAATAGTCTGTGTACATGAGAACAGAGAGAGAGAGAGAGCTTTTCTCCAGTAAAAAATTGTCTATAATCAGAAAAAAGTATTACACACCACCTCCCCTAAAACCATAAAACACGAAATAATAGAACCCCCAATCTCCCCTCCTACCCTCTAAACGAAATTCATCTCCCTCCCCCCACCTCCACCCACACCCTAAACTATCGCGATTTCAATAACAATGACAAACAAATGTATCCGCATCAGGGTTGACTCGGAAGCTATCACGAACTTCCTAAATCTTTATTCAAGTGTCTGGGACGGAAGTAAACCCTTTCGTTCTCTCTCCTCTCTCTCTCTCTCTCTCTCTCTCTCTCTCTCTCTCTCTCTCTCTTTACTTTTCATAAATTTAAATTTCGTTCCTTTTCCCGAGTGATTTATGACCGTTATTATGTTAAGATGGCCTTCGTTTAGTTTTTGTAGGCATTTTTTCCTCTTTTTTCCCAGTTTTGTTTATTTTTGTGACAGATGTTTTAAGCTTTGTTTATGCCTGGCTGTATTTGTTGTCAGGTCCGCACGAGGAGAATTCTGTGTTCTAAATGAATGGACAGTCTCCATTACTTCACGTGAATTCTGCAACTAATAATAATTAAAGATAATCATCATTAAATAAATTATTATCATTGAAAAAGAAAACCCACAAAACACTTTGTAATTTGTACTTCTAAGTATTTTTACATTTAATTTTACTTGTTTACTTAAAAGTAAAAACAAGTTACAATGTGATTTTGTGGATTTCTTTTTCAATCTTCGAAGAAAACTGAAAGAAGTCTTTGTTTGGTTCATTATTATTATTATTATTATTATTATTATTATTATTATTATTATTATTATTATTATTATTATTATTATTATTATTATTATTTTTTTTTTTTTTTTTTTTTTTTTTTTTTTGCTCTATCACAGTCCTCCAATTCGACTGGGTGGTATTTATAGTGGTGGGGTTCCAGGGTTGCATCCTGCCTCCTTAGGAGTCCATCACTTTTCTTACTACTGTGCGCCGTTTCTAGGATCACACTCTTCTGCATGAGGCCCGGAGCTACTTCAGCTCTAGTTTTCCAGATTCCTTTTCAGGGATCTTGGGATCGTGCCTAGTGCTCCTATGATTATGGGTACGATTTCCACTGGCATATCCCATATCCTTCTTATTTCTATTTTCAGATCTTGATACTTATTCCATTTTTTCCCTCTCTTCTCTTCAACTCTGGTGTCCCATGGTATTGCGACATCAATGAGTGATACTTTCTTCTTGACTTTGTCAATCAACGTCACGTCTGGTCTGTTTGCACGTATCACCCTATCCGTTCTGATACCATAGTCCCCAGAGATCTTTGCCTGATCGTTTTTCTATCACTCCTTCAGGTTGGTGCTCGTACCACTTATTACTGCAAGGTAGCTGATGTTCTTGCACAGGCTCCAGTGGAGGGCTTTTGCCACTGAATCATGCCTCTTTTTGTACTGGTTCTGTGCAAGTGTCCGGGCCATTTCACCACTGCTTAGTTGGTTTATGGTTTCATTTTTCGTATTGCACTTCCTACATATGGGAGAGATGTTATTTCCGTCTATCATACTTTGAACATATCTGGTTCTTAGGGCCTGATCTTGTGCCGGTGTTATCATTCCTTCAGTTTCCTTCTTTAGCTCTCCCCTCTGTAGCCATTGCCAATTGTCATCGCTGGCTAGTTCTTTAGTCTGTCTCATGCATTGTCCGTGCATTGGTTTGTTGTGCCAGTCCTCTGTTCTGCCTGTCTTTCTCCTGTCTCTGTATAGTTCTGGGTCTTCGTCTACTTTTATTAGTCCTTCTTCCATGCACTTTTTAGCCCACTCGTCTTCATGGTTTTCAGATATTGCCCCAGCCCCGTGCTCTGTTTTCGATGTTGACGCAGTCCTCTATACTTAGTAGTCCTCTCCCTCCTTCCTTTCGTGTTATGTATAGTCTGTCCGTATTTGCTCTTGGGTGTAGTGCTTTGTGTATTGTCATTTGTTTCCTGGTTTTTCTGATCTATGCTGCGGAGTTCTGCCTTCGTCCATTCCACTATTCCTGCGCTGTATCTGATTACTGGCACTGCCCATGTGTTTTATGGCTTTTATCATATTTCCGGCGTTGAGTTTTGACTTGAGTATCGCCTTGAGTCTCTTCATATATTCTTTCCTGATCGTGTCCTTCATCTCTTGGTGTTTTATATCCCCTCCTTCCATTATTCCCAGGTATTTGTATCCCGTCTCATGTATGTGTTTGATGTTGCTCCATCTGGTAGCTTTATCCCTTCAGTTTCTCGTTACTTTGCCTTTTTGTATGTTGACTAAGGCGCATTTTTCTATTCCAAACTCCATCCTGATGTCCCCAGATACAATCCTTACAGTCTGGATTCAGGGTATCTATTTCCTTGATGCTCTTACCATACAGCTTGATGTCGTCCATGAACATCAGATGGTTGATTTTGTTGCCTCTTTTCTTGAGTTGGTACCCGGCATCCATCTTCTGTAGTACTTTGTCATGGAAATCCATGGCTACTACGAAGAGTAGTGGGGACAGTGAGTCGCCCTGGAAGATCCCTCTCCTGATATTAACCTCTGCTAGTCTTATTCCAGAGCTTGTAAGTATTGGATTCCAGTTGCACATTGTATTTTTGTGGGGAAGCTAATGGTATTTTCCTCTGCCCCATATATTTTCAGGCATTCTATTAGCCATGTGTGTGGTATCATGTCGAAGGCTTTCTTATAGTCTATCCATGCCATGCTTAGGTTGGTTTTCTTCTCCTCCTGTCTTCATTACCATTTTGTCTATCAGGAGCAGGTCTTTTGTGCCCCTACACTTCCTTCTGCAGCCTTTCTGTTGGTGGGGATGGGTTTTGTCTCCTCTAGGTAATTGTATAGCCTTTCACTGATGATACCTGTTAGTAACTTCCACATTGTTGGTAGGCAGGTGATAGGCCTGTAGTTATTATTATTATTATTATTATTATTATTATTATTATTATTATTATTATTATTATTATTATTATTATTATTATTATTATTATTATTATTATTATTATTATTCAGTCATAACGATAGAATCAATACGCCACGAAATTATCTATAGATAAAATGGAGATTGTTTTATGGGAATTTTCTGGTTATTTACATATATACATACATATGATGATAGAGAGAGGAGAGAGAGAAGAGAGAGAGAGAGAGAGAGAGAGAGAGAGGAGAGAGCTTTTTAGTTATAAATCGTTGGACTCAAATCGCTCCAGAATATCCTTTTCAACAAGGAATAACTCATCCTTAACATAAGTAGATCTTAAACTCCCCTCACCACCCACCGCCCCCTCCAACCCCCCAAACACCCAACCCCCCACCCGCGCCACCAAAGGAGGCCATTACCATCTAAATAGGACATCAAAGGATTCAAGGAGACTTTCATGTTTCGGATCACACGTTAACGAGGATCATCATTTGTACACGCCCAATTCATAATGAAAATCTCTCATGTCTTAATATCATTAAGGGAAATGGTTTCCATTTTATATATATATATATATATATATATATATATATATATATATATATATATATATATATATATATATATATATATATATATATTGCCACCACTCTTTTTACAGATCATTTAGACTAATTTCCATATTAATCGTAAATTGGTGATAATTCTAAATACAGCTTTTATTACTAAGTCCATTTTATATCTAAAAGCAGTTGTCAGAAATGGTTGATTATTCTCGAAGACATCACCATCACAAGACGTATAGATCGATTGACGTCTAATTCCAATCGCGAATTGTTGTGAAATTTCGTAATTGAATCCCCGCGGTTGATTTACAAAGGATTCCGGACCGTGATCAGCTCGGAAGGCTGGATGGAATAAGGAATAAGTCACTCGTGAACTCTTGCTGCTGGGGGGTGGGGGTGGTTGTTGTCAACGGGTGTGGGCGTGTTCTGTTCGCCAAAATGACTAGTTTTCGGTGCTCACGTCCAACT